>NC_136597.1:22658976-23043976 GCF_910589615.1 Taurulus bubalis | reverse complement strand
AGTGTTTAATACAACATAGTTACTGTATATCACTGATAACTGTCAATGTCCAACTCAACTTATTATTTGTATTCAGCATTAATCTGACATATGTACGTATGCATGAATCTATTTATTTATGAAGAAAAACAATCAGATTATTAGTAATACGTAATATCATAAACTTCACCTTTTGGTCTCCAGCTCACCTGCGATGGGTTGAGGGTGAAATACTTGCTCCAGGGCACCTCATGTTCTATTTGACATAATAAATCAAACTAATGCATAATTAATACAAAACAATGCATAATGAAGACATGCTTCCTTTTTTAAAGCCTGAGGGGTGAATCAACAACAAAAACATCCAGATGATTCATTATCAGTTCAACAAAGCATCTCTTTGATCCATGTTTGTGTTGCAGGATTGGTTTGAGGCTAATTTAATAAAAACAGTATATGTAATATGTTGCACCATTTTAGTCAACAATGCAGAACAAAGAGTAACGGCAGAGAACCAACAACTTCAAGACTTTGAATCGGATCTTTACTGCAGAAAGCCCCCAAATGATAACACGTTAAATAATAATAATAATAATTTATACAATACAATGCAATGTGTGTGTAATACATAAACATTTCCCTGTTAATGTCTGAGAGGGATCAACAAGGGAACATCTAGATTATTTATTTTTGGTGCAATAAAGCAACTCTTTGATCTATATTTTGTGGTTCTGGATTTATTTGAGGAAAATAACATTTACTGAATGCTTAAATATATTGCCATTATGTATATTATCCAATTGAATCATCAACACCGCTTTCACTCTATATACTATCTTTATTCACACACTTCATATACTTTGCATTTTTGCACTTTTATTGTTTAGTTTTCTTAAACTTCTCATATCTAATTCTGTTTGCTGCCACAACCAAATGTCCCCTTGGGGATGAATAAAATATATCCTATCAGTTAGTTAGTCAACAACCGGCAGAAGCACTTGAAACAGTAAAAATACAATTATATAATAGTTTGACATTTAATATCTTAATCACATTTAAATAGCTTGAAGGAGGATATACTTATACAAGTTGGATTAAAGTGGATTAAAGTTATCAAAGTTTCACAAACTTCCTTCCCTGGAACATAATGCTTTGATTAAAAAAAAAAAAAATCAAGCTCCTTCTTCTCCTAAAAAAAAAGAAGCTCTTTGAATCACCTTCCCCAAAACACGTCTCAGAGGAAGCATCGAGTCGTTGTGACCCGGAGGACGCAGACGCGTCAGCCTCGCTCGACCGAGTTAACGGGACGGAGCTCAGTGGGAGGGACCTCCGCTGACTCCCATTGAAGACAGTAGCTATAAAGGAGCTCGAGACACACTGGGACCCACAGACGGAGCAGGAGAGTGTGAAGAAAACCGAATAAATAGCAGAAACACTTGGCAGAGCCCAGAGCAGAGGAGACAGGAGCACAGGGAAGGAGGAGGAGGGCGAGAAAGAGTCAAAGAGAGACAGAGGGAAGAGGACAGAGAGAAGCATCCCCCTTTTTCGGACTCAGCCTCAAGCAGCCATGCCTAACTTTGCCGGCACCTGGAAGATGAAGAAGAGTGAGAATTTCGATGAACTTCTCAAAGCCTTGGGTAAGCCCTCTCCCGTCTCTTTTCTCTCCCTCTCCCTCTCTCTTTCTCCCCCCCCCCGGTCCATTCGCCAGCGCTACATCCCTGCATGAGGTCGACTATCCATCACGTCCTTAGAGAAAGGCTTTTCTTGTTCTTGGAGAAAGGCACACATGACTTCCAGCATAACGTCGTATTGTTGGAGGGAGCTCCCTGGGAAAAGAACGCAGAGATGCTGCTGAAGGGAAATCCCTCGGCTTTTTTTTTTTTTTTTTACAGGAGATATGAAACACTGGATGCTGAATTCCAGCCTAAACAGACGTGGTATTGTTACATGAAGAGAGGAGGGGGCAGAAGATTATTCATGTTTAGCGTTTAAGTAGGGCATGCATTAGCAATGCCAGGGCAGGTCTCTGGAGGCCGGTGCTTTCCTCTTGTGTCCTATCTTTTTTCATCCCTTTTCACCCTTTTTTAGTCTTTAACGATGATTGTGATGGTTTAGATTTGGAAGCAGTTTAACTGGGTCATTCAATTGTGTGGCGGCGCTTCGTCACGCCTGGGACTGCAGAAACAGACGGGACGCGTCACATCAAAAGGCCGGGTCTTTAGAATCATGCATAGAAATCTGGAGGCAGACTGAGAGTACAAGGAGACGCTTTCCACACCTCTCACAGAACTTTTTCTTTTTTGGACGATTCCTGTTTTAGCACAATCTGGGAAAGTTCAGTTGAGAAGTGAAGGGTTGTGCCTTAAAGCTGAAAGAATTAACAGTCTAGAATTAACAGAAGATTGCTTGAGCATCTGAGTAAATATTTAGCTTTAAAAGACTTTTCTTTTTGGGTTAGGGTTAACCCCGACCTGCAGACACCATTTGTTTCATAGTTAAAAGTATAGGGCAGGTGATATTCAACTTGACAACAAATCCAATGTTTATTTCCTAAAAAGTATTGCCTTTGTAGCCGAAGCCTGGTGGACTGCAGCTTCGATTATTTTGCCCATATTTGTCCAAAAACTAATAAAAACACATAAACAAGTTGCATTATAGGTGATATGTGTCCACTGTATGAACCTGCACACTGTAGTGTATTTTAAATCAACCACAAATACACTGTCTTGCTGCTGTAAATACCAAATGTGTATGAAGCCGCAGCTGAAAATAATCCCCAGAAAATGCACTTATTACCCTGTTTGAGTTACATTGTCTAAAAAACTACAGCGCTCAGCGCGAAAGTTGGTATTTGTAACTTGTTATTAAAGATTTATATTTCCAGGGAATAGATGGGCTTTGGGGATAGTAGAGAAATCACGGACTGGGTAAGTATTGAGACTACAGCAATGCTGATTTTCATGGGATTTGTTGCCAATATGAAAAAAATAGATTAATGTCAGCCTCATCCTTTAATCCAAAGTTCTCTTTAAAACCCCAAAATCTTTGAGGAAGCCCTCAAAAACTATCCTAAAACATAAGGAAACTGTGCGTGGCCCCTCATCCGCTCATGACCACATTGAACCACGTCTGCTGGAGCGGATCCCTCGTCCGGTCTCGGTCCACGGGGAGCTGCGATGGGCGACTCCAGTGGATTCCAGTGCTGTGAGGCCGCCACTTTCCATCAGCATCTTCATAATGATGTGTTGACTCTGAGGTTCCCCTGCAGTTGGAGGGGATTGTTACAACCAGCGAGCTGAGTGAACAGAGCTGTACGAGCTGATCAGACTCATGGTTCGCTAATTGAGAGCAGGCATGTGTGTCTCCATTTGATCAAAGAGCGGAGAAATAGTGCACACTTCATGTACAATTTTACTACTGAACCAAAGTATGGATTTAAAAAAAGACTTTCCTGATTCAATGGGGACTGCAAATTAAATACAAACTGCTGGAGCGTCTGAGGAAATTATCTTCACTTCTCAGGTTTCTGGAAGATTAAACTCCTTACTTTTGGCTTCTTGGAATAATAGTGATGGAAAAACTGAAGGTCATTGTCCTTTTGCCAATTATTTGGTCATACATCAACTTCTGTGATCAAAAATGTAAGCGAATGACATTTTTTGAGAACACGTGAGATGTTAAACTCCCTGGCTCACTGATGCTCATACATATTTAATGTTATAACAACACATGGCGTGATCCTTCAGCTCATGGGTTGGGTCGAGTGTAAGCTGTCACATTAATATGTTTTTATGCCGGGGAGTTGACCAAGCAACACCACAGAGGTTTTGGGGTGAGGAGGAGCTCTCGGAGCCACAAGCCGGACCAACACTCGTGTAGCTACCAGACTTAAGAGGCGAGTCAGCGCTGACCCGACATCCTCAAGAGCTCACTGTTTTTCTTCTGGGCGTGAATTTATCTCTCACGCAGACATCTGTGTCCAAATTCCAAAGATTTGAGTCGAGGTTTCTGTCAGAGCCAAAATCATTTATTGTGTTTTGTTACAATGCAACGTTCACATTTCTTGTCATTCTTGGTTAGAATTTAGAACTGAGAGACGTTCCTGTTCACTACACAGAAATACAAGGAGACGTGCAGCCAGCATGCGCCTCTATATTTAAGGTCTGGAGTCTGATAGAAGCTGGCATGAGGGCCTGAAGAGGTCTAAATCTGGTCGGGGGGTCGAGGGGACAGAACATTCAGGAAGATGCTTCTATGAGCATTTTAGCACCGACAGAACAAAACCAAGCCCCTTCGCTCTATTTCTTGTCAGACACAAATGTAGCCTGCATTTGATTTTGTTGGAACAAAAAAAAACATATTCCTAGCAGGCGCTTTTGAACATTTTCTCTTGCATGTCTCAACTTTACAGAACCTTGCCTTTCTTCTTCATATGTCATATGTTATGGGGTATTATTAAGCAATCTATGACCTGTATAGTAGACGCTCCTTTAAAGGTTTTGCCTCTACTGGACACAAAACTATATCTTTACTGTGTCAGCGGATCAGTTAGAACAATCGTGAAACAACATTTCTAAAAGTAGGGAAATAACATAATGCATATTATTGTAATTAATGACAATAAAGTCTGTTTGGCTCATTTTCAACTGCAATGCAGACCTAAATAATTTGCAAAGTGACACAAAAGTCAGCATATTATTTATTGATCCATACTGATTAAGAATGTTAAGAATTAAGAATGTTTTCTCTCTGCTCTGACTCGGGTTGATCCGGCCAGGAGTGAACACCATGCTGAGGAAGGTCGCTGTGGCAGCGGCCTCCAACCCCCACGTGGAGATCCGTCAGGACGGGGACAAGTTCTACATCAAAACCTCCACCACTGTGCGCACCACCGAGATCAACTTCCAGGTCGGTGAAGAATATGACGAGGAGACCGTGGATGGGCGAAAGTGCAAGGTAAAGAAATATGAAAAGTTCTTCTGTGAAACATTTCTACTACTGCAAACGGTTGATGTCACAGTCATTAGCGTGTTAGCATTATAGTTTGATCAAGTATTATTAAATGGCATTGTAGGGACATGCATCATGGTCATGTTAGTTTAGGTTATGGTTGAAGTTAAGGTAAGTCTCCGTTGACTCAAGTTAATGCAATGTGACAAAAAAGTGTGTGTGTGTGTGTGTGTGTATGTGTGTGTGTTGTATTAAACATATTTCAGAGACAGAAATCTTTTCACAGTCAACTCCCATCTGATGAAAAAA
Source organism: Taurulus bubalis (assembly GCF_910589615.1). Taxonomy (NCBI): domain Eukaryota; kingdom Metazoa; phylum Chordata; class Actinopteri; order Perciformes; family Cottidae; genus Taurulus; species Taurulus bubalis. Next base: position 23,038,738 of record NC_136597.1, on the reverse strand, counting down.
AAACTGTCTCCTACAAGTTTAACTGTTAAATTCTAAGAGTTAGGACTTAGGTTTTTTATTAAGCTAAAGATTGCGGTTTAGGTGGTTGTCGTTAGGGGTAAAAGGTCGGAAACACAAGCCAGTGTGTGTGTGTGTGTGTGTGTGTGTGTGTGTGTGTGTAAACAGTTCCAGAGAAGCTCTGAATCATTCACAACTAGTATTCACCATGAAATATAAGCACCTTTGTTTCACCTCAACATTTAAATAATGTTAAAGTGATTAAATCAGTTTCTGCATTAGCAAACATGACTTGTAATCACATCATCTCCAGTGTTTCACATCATTTGGTATTCTCTCCGTGTGTGTGTGTGTGTGTGTGTGTATTGAAGGTCTTCAAAGCTACCTTGCATGCCATTGTTGAAGTAGGTTGAATGAAAAATTAATACCGTGAAAGTTTCATCCATTGGCATCGTCCTCACGTCCGTGCAGCTGGATTAAGGGCAGCTCGAGTCGGGGTGGTTGAGTTCCTCTGAACCTCTTCAGGCCCTGAGGTACTTTCTCACATCCCGATGAACAGTCAGAGCTCCAAAAGGTTTTGAGAAGTTTATTCTTGGATTTTCTTTATTTCTTTCAGGAACATCAAGGTTTTCTAAATCCTTGGAACTCATTACAAATTCTGCTAAAATACTTGCAGTAGTCAGCAAATCATAAACACAAAAGTGAAAAAGATATTCAAGCACTGACACAGATGCTGTTCTCTGTTGTATGTAACATGAGAAAAGTGGTTTCTTTAGAGACATCTGATATGTTTCCAACACCGAGGCCTTTGAGTCATCTGTGTAATAAATATGTCGGTTGTATAATAAGATCAATGGATGAGGCGGCTCGATTGTTGAGCCTGATTATGTACCATCACATTCCCAGTGTGTTTATAATTTGTGTCAAAGCATAAAAGTATTCTCTCTTATGATTTTTCAAATCAAACATATGTTTTCACTGAGCTTTAAAAAAAAAAAAAAGTCATCTTGATATCTAAAACCTCAACTTCTAAAGCCGCTCCATGTGAGCTGCGTCGTCAATCTAATCGCACCCACGCGATGTCGGAAGTCAGAGCTCCAAAGCTGATGGAGTTAGAGACGAGACGCCACTGAGTCGCTTTAGTTAACGAGACATTTTGCATTCATGGTCCGGAGGCTGACGTCTCTTTATCGGCCTACACACTATTTAGCATTAGTAAAGCATGAATAAACACTTAATTCATCATTTATAAAGCATTGTTCCAACATGAACACTCATTAGTAACTCATTAGTATGCAATTCATGAACACAGTTATACATGTTTTATTCTTGATTAATAAGCTTGACTATTATGTGTTTCATTAATTAGCTTTTTAAGTAATATATATTACTTAATTTACAAAAATGTGGAATCCATCATTTATAAAGTATGAAAACCCAATTATGAAATGCAAAATAGTCAAGTTTATTAATCAAGAATAAAACATAACTGTGTTTATGAATTGCATAATGAGTTCCTAGTGAGTGTTCATGTTGGAACAATGCTTTATAAATGACGAATTAAGTGTTTAGTCATGCTTTACTAATGCTAAAATAGTGTGTAGTTATTATAAAGTGCTACCGGTTATTGAATGGCATATTGAAAGGTTATTCATGCATACTATGGGTCAACAATTTAAACAGAAAAAAAGTCAAAAACAGTCTTACAGGTATTACAGTGTCATTATCCTGGGATTATCTAAATGGATATAAATGTAAACTGCATGTTTAATTGGTTATAAAATATTTTTAAAATTGGAAAATGTATATGATTTTTTTTTCAATCAGGTATGGATTTTGATCTTTTATGAACCATAATTTTCACATTTAAAAGTAGTTATTAAAAGCTCTGCAAGTATTCTAGATGCCATATAATCTACAGGTGGATATAATACCATTTAGAAATTTAGAAGTTTGAAATAAGTATGTGCTGCAATATGCTCGTCCATCTGTGTGTAGAAACTTTTCATAAAGAACCGGCTGCAGAGGAGAATTGCATAACTAACACATGCAGGATGAGGAGTTATTGACAGTCACAGGACAACTCGCCAAGTTTCTGTAGCTTTTGGGGTTTTATGGACAAGATTAGTCATATGTCTGAAAACCCGACTTCTCTGCTCGGCAAAAAGCAATCCTTCGCCTTCAGCCTTCCTTAAATATTCATATCAGCATTAATGCTGGTCTCTAAAAACTTAAAAACTCTTATAAAATAAATATATATATCAATTAAAGACAAATTTAGTGAAAACGTAGATATTTACATATTTTTTTACAATGGGATCCTCAAGTTTCGTGTGGTGGACATTTCATTTTGCTTTAAATCTGGACGACGGATGCATTTTTAGAAAAGCCTTACTTCTTTCCAATCCCAAATAAATACTGTAAATGTGATGTATATGTAGGCTAATTGAAGAGTTTGAAGTAAAGCTAAAAAAAACGTTTTTAAAGCGCTGAAGTGTCCTTGAGCTCGAGACAGCGTCTCTATGCTGCTGCTCTGACCACACAAACACCATCCTGAAGAATGCTTTGGCGACAGAAAGCAGTGATATTAATGCTTGTGGACATATTGCACATGGAAAAGGGGGAAAATGCGTAATTGCGTGCATGCTTGACAATAATTCAACAGAATTCAGCCAAAAGCCTGACAAGCAGAGGTCGGTATTTTCTGGTATAACCACATCGGGTTTGAGCAGTGCAGAATACATTAAGGCTGAATTGATGCCCTGCAGCCATTACATTAAGATGCAAAGTTGCATCATATCATGTTTGCAAAACGGCCAAAGTCTGAAAAATACATTGTGGTCTTTGCCTTTTATCTTACAGTAACGACGTGTTGCAGACGTGACCTATTTCCGATTCCAGGAGACAGTGTGGCGTCGTCTGTCTGTGCCCTGAGGCATGCTGGGTACTGGGCAGGGCCAGACAGCTCTCAGGGTGGATTTTCGCCACATTGCGCCTCGAGTCGAGTTGTCATCACACATCCACTTGTTTGGGGTTGAGCACCAGCCTCACAGAAGGCATTAAGACGGTGGCATGTTTTTCATGGTTTAGTCTGTTCTGCAGCACACTGGAGTTAAAGGTCCTCTGTTAATAATAATAATGATTTGCAGTGTGTTTTTGTTTTGTTGCATGGAGAGTGTGTCATTTCTTTCCAGGATAACAATCTGTCCGACAAAAGGGTTTTCGGTTTCAATGGGACTATTTCTTCAGAGAATTAGGGTTTCAGAATAACGAGCCATAGGAACAATGGGCAGTTCCCCTGTTACAGCTGTTTGCACTGTTAGCGATGTCAGCACTGTTAGCTGCAAGCCAGCGCCATGTTGAGAGCCGTTGAGAGTCAATACATATGTTCTCAGTTATACGGTAAGCACCTTTAAAGCCACTTTAGGCTATTGTCCAAGCTTGAAGTTGACTGCATCCATATTTGGTGAGTATTTATATATATGAATATCCAATTTTAGGGACAGTATGTAGTTTTTCGATTATATTCTCTGTATCCTCCGCATCACACCTGAAACCTATTTCCGAACTAATAAACAAGTTTGTCCTTCCAGCCCCTGACAAAGTTGCTAAAATAAATGAAAGCGTCTTTCAGCCCGATGCTTTTTCATGATGAGTTTTATGCTGTTTTCACACAGCAACAGGCTACAAGCTATTCTCAATAAAAGACGAAGAGTTTGGCAAACACCCCGCGCTGGATTTCAGAGCCAATGGGAAACATTTTGACTGTACTGAATATTTGTATTTATATTTCTACGTCTTTTTCTCATTTCATCAAGCGGAAATCGAGGAGGTGTCTCTCAGCAACGAGCACATCGTGTTCTTGTGTAGCGACTATTTGCACGAGTGGAGCTAAACCTGCAGGAGGCAGCGCCCGCTGACACTGGCACATGTGCCCGGAGGGCCGAGGGAGGGGAGGGGTGTTGGGGTGTTGGCTGGTTCTCAGGTGGAGTCGGCGGGAGAACCATAAGTGGGTTTTGGCTGAGGCCGGCTGCCCCTGTGGTTAAAGGGATTACACGCTGATCTGTGGCTGGCGAAGAGCAGATTAACACCGCCACACGGTTAAAAAGATCCGGTTAATCTGTGGGATCAGACGGCCTCCTCTCTCTTCCAGGAGGAGACTGTGATACGAGACTTCCTGTCAGTCTCAGAGACAACAGAGAAACAGACACCAGAGTGGAGGCCAGATAGAGGCGGGTGTGTTTCTGCTCTGATGGATGGAGGCGCTCAGGTGGAAGACAAACTTGAGGTTTTGCTGCTTTGTGGTGCAGCAACAGAGACAGTCACCGGCCGTTGGGCTAAAATGGAGAGTGGAGATGTTAAGGATCAGAAATAATGAAAAATATTTGACTCAAGAAACAGATGTAGCAACCATGGAAGAGTTTCATCACATACTGACACCAAGTGCAAGTATAAGACGCCGTGATTATTTCCAAATAATGGACGTTTGACTCCTGACAGATCATTTTATGGTGACGGCAATATGTGAGCTGCAGCCTCGGAGAGGTTCGGAGTAAACGGATTAAAATGGGTTTGTGTTGTATTTCCCGGAGAGGGTGGCTGAGACTCGAGCGATCATGATTTCTCTGCTTTTGACAGAGTGTCATTTAGCATGGAGAGGCAGGAACAGGCCTGCAGGCGAATGACAGGAAAATAACAAAAAATCTGTTGGACGAGAAGCGAGTGGGAAGATTGATTACTTTGGAATGATTCCGGCAAACAATGAAGGCAAAATATTGAGTTTTGGATTTGCAACCCCATTTATCGAATCTGTGTCTCTTTACTCTCAAGGCTGAAGGAATATGTGTCATTCGGTTTGCTCCTCAGGCACAAGTCTGTGTGACATTTAAAGTTATAATCCGGGTTGATTCGGTCGCACCCGTGACTGCGGTCAAGTGTGTTTGGAAAATATAGTTTGCTTTGATTGAGCAAGAAAACCAACATATGGGAAAAGAAGGAGAAGACGTCTGGTTAGAGTCACCATGGGGGGGAAAAAGTGCAATAAGCTGAGACATCCATCTAGTAAGGATGCCCCAGAAAGTCCCATTAAGCCTTCTCTTTAAGGGAACAAAATACATAAGTAATTTTACAAGAAGTGGACTGACTAAATATGACCATAGCTTCTTCCAGAAACCTATGATTCCAGAAGTTGTGACTTTTTTAATGGAGTTCTTTACTGTCAGTTTTGTTGCACTTTGTGTTAAGTAGTTTCAGTCTTCACCACTCAGACCTATTTGTCAATTGGTGAATTATGAGTTGATTTGATGAAGAGCAAACACTGACGTGAGAGAGATAATGTGATAAAGCAGGTATGAGTCCAAGAGGGAGTGAACGTGTTATTTTAGGCTCTGTAAACCCAGCAGGAAATGAGATGTTCTCCTTGCTTTTACAGACACAGTTTGTATCAATGGGAAGTCTGAACTAAAGCCAAAGGCAGCAGATGTTCCGATAAGTAGCCTAAAAAGCTAAAGAAAAAAACAAACAAGACATGGTAAAAAAACACACAATATAACAAATGCAGGATGAATTTGTCTTGGTCTCAAATGTGTGTGCACAAGCTCTGGTGTGTTACTTGGAAGAGAAAGACGATGTGTGAGAATTTGTCTGTGACTTAATGTGCAACAGGGAGAATGAGAGAAAATCCATCCGAGTCAGAGGCTGAGACGGATGCTAAGTTTGAAATGGAGCCGTGGCTAATCGACTCTCTGGGTTCTGGCTTTATTAGGATAAAAAAAAAAAGCTGGAGAAAGGCCCCGCTGTTATTCAGCTTGGCAAAGCCTGTGGACGGCCTGCAGGGATCCATGACGGCTTTCCTCACCTTTGATATGGTGATTAACGTTCGGCTCTGAGAAACAGAGGCTGATGATCAACAGTGGGCAGAGGTGCTTCATGTGATACAAGACATGTACAAATTGCCCAAAAGAAATTGTCTATGAGCAACAATACAAATATGCAAGAACATGCTTGAAAAACCTGATGGTGTCTCATTATCGGCCGGTCCAGATTTCACTTTAGTTGAGTTCAACCGCAGCTTTGATCAGTTCCAGGCTTTGGGAGCGGGATCGCTAGCTTAAGATGCTACGTTGAAAAGGGAAATGCAGCGGGCTTTATTGAGAGGAAAAACTAATATCAGCAGTGTGGGGAAATGATCAGAGTCAGAGATAGCAACACCGAAGCCAACACTTGTGAATAGTGAACTAGTCAAGACTTGATTGGGACATTTAACTCTAAAACAGACGTTGAAGTAATGGTTTGATGTTTTGTGAATTCTGCATATTCACTTGAAGATTGGTAAAGATTGATACAACTCTTATATCTGTCTATGAAATGTGAAGCTACAGCCAGGAGAATTAGCATAGCTTAGCATAAAACTTGGTACACCTTTAAAACTCACAAACTGATTACTTTTGTGAGTTTTAAAGGTGTACCAAGTTTTATGCTAAGCTATGCTAGTTCTCCTGGCTGTAGCTTTTTTTGATCAAACAAACTTAAACTGGAGGGCGGATTTTGCAGAGTTGGGACCAAGTCATTGTGTTTGCAAGTTGCAAGCAAGATTGCCTAATCTCAAGTCCTAAACTTTCAGTTTCAAGTCCTAAACAAGTCACATTGCGTACTGCGTCTTGCAACTTCATTGGACGCTGCTGGATTGGTTCAAACTAAGTGGATCTCGGGAATTAAATGATAGCTTGCTGGCAATGAATAGTTTTAATTTAATACTGTAATAAATTGATGCATGATGCACTTTTTATACAACATATTTTTTTCATCTTTGGGCTCGGGGAAGGATGTCAAGTATATTTAATTAGTTTTTAGATTTCATCAGGTCAAGTCTAACGTCATCAAATTAGTGAGTCCAAGTCATGTGACTCGAGTCCACGCCTCTGGATTTTGTTACCATTGAACAGAACAGCTTTTGTGTCAGTTGACAGATGAGGTAGTGAAATAAAAGCTCATTTAATAGACCCTAAGATGAAGAAAATGATAAATCCTCTCCATTAATATAAATTAGCGCCACAGGGTCACCTTGGTCCTGCTCTCTTATGGATTCCTCGCTCTCTGAGTCAGTGACTTCAGGAGAAATTTGTCAAAGTCTGACTAATCCTGTTGAAGTCATTTGAAATATTATGGAAGAGAATTAGCAGATGGAGACCCTGATCGACCGAAGCGCTAAGAGGATTTGAAAGTATTATATAGCTTTGTTCATTGAGGGCTGGCCATGGATGAATTAGCACGGGACAGGTGTCATTTCACAGAAGGCTGGGAAATATGTGGCCAAAAATGTATGGATATTATATATGATTATTGAACATATCACTCATGAACCGTGAGAATTAATCTGCTGCTATAACAGCCTCCACTCGTCTGGGAGGGTTTTCTTTACCTGGCAGAGACCATTTGTGTCAGTTATGTAAAACTACGAAAAATGATATATATAAATATTATACATCAACAAGGCTAAGGTCCTTAAATACTTTTCAGAGAACTTGCATGGAGCAGAACCAGAAAATACTTTATAATGTAGTTAAATCTGCTATAATCAATACTTTTATATCAACAATGAATAACATTATTTCTTGTATGTGAAAGGTGACAAATCCACAGATTATTTTGCTGTTCTGGAGCAACATTCAAATCAATTTGGTGCTGTGTTTCCCCACCGGATGAATGTAAATCTAATATTCTTTCTATTTTAGCTCTAATTTGGTCTCCACCAACTCCTCAGGGAAATATCTGTCAATTCAGCTTCTAAATTCTCCACGTCTTCTCACCTCGATGCCGTGGTGTAGAAATGCCCTCCAGGGTGATCCGTACTGTGACATCACTGTTGGGTGCAACAGAGCTCATTTCTAACCACACCCATCAGTGCTGCTGGCCTGAAGCCTGGCCCTAAGTGACCCTTTAAGGATACGCCTCGCTAATGTGTTCATACCTTCACTGACACCATCACACTGACCTTCGCACCTTGTTGCTCCTCCCCCTGCAGAGCCTCGCCACCTGGGTGTCGGAGAACAAGTTGTACTGTAAGCAGACTCTGGTGGACGGCGACGGCCCCAAAACCCACTGGACCCGAGAGCTGAACGGCGATGAGCTCATACTGGTGAGCGCACGCCAATGACTTATCATCTCACTGAAAGCTTCTTGATGGATTACTGCTTAGGAACGGGGCGGGGAAAGTAATTATTTGCAAAGACAAAGGCTCTGGAGTTCAGGTGATTAATCAACTCTCATTTCAGGCTGGTCCAAGAAGACAGACAGTTATTCTCAGTATAGAGAGAAAGAGAGAGATCTGATGGGTAGCTAATCTGTATGGGTTGTCTGTCACGTGGCTTGTTCTCATGGAGACTCGAACGACATCAGGTGCATGCATGAAGATGGGATTTTAGAGCAGCGAGTGTACTCTGTTTGAGAAATAGTTCATGAAACCAGGCAGGGATTGTGTGAAGTCACCCTGGAGATTCCTCCGTATAGGAAATGAGAGAGGCCGTTTCCCAAGGAGCCGAGCTTTCATCCACCCTGCGGAGAGACGCTGAAAGGAGAACAAGAGGAGCTGCTACGCTGACATTGCAGTAATACCCCCTGTATTTATCCAGATTAATATGGGCAGAAGTCAATGGGTCTAAAGCCCCTCGAACGATGTGCAGGGGAGCCGTCCAAGACCAATGGACCGGACCAACAGTTCTCAGGGACTCAACAGCTTTTCCTCTCCGAGCGCTCAACGCTCCCACGCTCTGCTCTGTTGTTCCTTGAGTATTTTGCAAGATGAACGTCCGAAAGGCGAAAGCTTGAAGCAACAGAAGGTTCAGATGCTGGAATCACGGCATGTTTGATTAGTTATATATTCAAGGGCAAGTACTGGGAAGAAGCAGACGGAGTATTTGAGTGGTGTGCACATTTACAAGAGGGTTTAAAATCAAATCCTTTGCATTTGATTGGACGGCTAACAAGTGGGCGGGATTAGCGTTTAGCGCTAACGGACCTTCCATAACGCTAAAAGTTGCTTAGATTGATTAATGTATTTCATGATGTTCATAGTTGACGTAAGCACACATCATATTTTGTTTTCCAGGAAGAAAATATATAAATATATAGCCCAATAGGTGCTCTAAAAAGGGCTATAAATGCATTTCTTTCTTAATCATCTTGACTTTAAAATAGCATCTCATTATTCTACCAGGAGCCAGAACATATTAAATCTTTTCTAATGTTTGGGTTATGAAAGCAGAATGTGTTGCAGCGCATGACACTTTGTCCCGGCGGCCCTGGAGGAGCGGAAGCATTCATGCACTAATGGAGATTGATCTGGCCGAGTTGTGACAGCATCTGTGTTTCTCTGCTCTTCTCGCCCCCGTCCTCCCTGCTGTCACACCATCATACAACCTGCAGATGACCCATGTTTACAGTGCAGCTTGTAGAGTCTCGATTTGGACATTTTCTGATCAGTGTTAACAGCGAAAAAGCCAAACGGAGACACATTCTTCCATCACATAGTCGGTTTACAGACGGTATGAGGTCGCTTCTCAGTACATGCATCTTGTATTTGTTACCACGACATACTAACAAGTAGATCTTGGCCTAATTTTGGTGCCACAGCTGCTTGGTAGTGTCTGTGTAAGCGTGAAGGACAGTGAGCAACAACTGCGGAAAGAAAGTGAAATGATTGGGGAAGTGAAAAGTGTCTCCTCGAAATGACGTTTATATATCTCCAAATTGTTTCCCAATTAGGTTTTGGGGGCAAACATATATAATTGCTGCCTGGATTATGTTCAAGGGCGTCGATTGCAGTCGAATACTTTGTGTTTTAAGTCCCTGCAGACTTCTTTATATTATATTATGCACACTTTCTATATCAAATCATGGCATTGTAGAGAGCAGCTGTACTGTATTTGATTTTGTTAAGATTTGTACTGAAGCTAACTATAGTCGATATTATACATATCAGATAACACACAAAAGAAAATGGACTTTTTGAATTGTATATATGTTGCCCTCTAAACTGTCAATATCAATCAATATTTGACTGGGATTGGATTGTTGTGTACAAATATGAAATCTCATAAACTACTCTGCTATAGATGTTCAAACAAACCATTCAACTAAATATCTTGTCATCCGTAAGAAAATGGCATCATAACCCAAAACACCTGCTCATAAACTGTCATGCCTTTTAGAGTAGAAATCTTAAGAAAATGCAAATTCTGCATCATTAAAATCCTGGAAAGATTTGAAGCCTCTCTTTAGAAAAAGAGACACGAGTTCTCTTTGCACCCAGACGACCTCCTTTTATTTTGGGACAAGCAACTGGACAAAGCAAAACCAAAACAAAGTCTGAATCTGAATCTTAACTCTTTGTATCCCAAAAAAAGCCTCCAGACAGACAACCCAACCATTGTAGGGCGTCAAGACTCAAAGGAGGACTAGCGATCATAAGGCAGAGGTCTGATTGTCTGTGGCAGTTCACACTGTAAGTGGGACACATTTCCATACGATTTGCATGATCCGTTTAATTGGTTTAGTCTGAAAACATTTTAAGGCCAAAGACGTGTGGATTTTCTCCGGCTACGTCGGCCTGAAAGGAAACAGGGGAAAAAATGACGGCACATCAGAGGGTTGGACTCGAGCGCGTGGAGCTCGTGCATCCGAGGGACGCATGAACCCGTCGTGAAGACGTTTCCTTTGGTTTCGTCATCAATTGTTTGCAGTACGACCTACATTACTGTCATAACCCAACAGTCTTGAAACAAGACGTCTTAGAATTTAATTCAAAGACGTCTTTACAAAAAAGGGGAACAGGTAAGAGCCGTGCGACGTCCAGTGTGCTAGAAACAAACTAGTTAATACGACGTCTAAAGGTTTAAATCTGAATTGAAACAGCAAACCGCTAAAATGTGAAGCTAATTTCAACATTTTCTTTCAGCCGGATGTGAGGTCTGTAGTATGAAAGCCTATTTCCGTCAATAAAAGAAAAAGATTATGAGATAAAAAGTCATAATTATGAGATAAGAAAGACTTTCTATCTCATAATTATGACTTTCTATCTCATAATTTCAACTTTCTATCTCATAATTTTGACTTTCTATCTAATAATTTCGTCTGGCTGTCGAATACTTTCAACTTTCTATCTCATAATTTCAACTTTCTATCTCATAATTTTGACTTTCTATCTAATAATTTCAACTTTCTATCTAATACTTTCAACTTTCTATCTTATAATTTTGACTTTCTGTCTAATACTTTCAACTTTCTATCTAATACTTTTAACTTTTTATCTTATAATTTTGACTTTCTGTCTAATACTTTCAACTTTCTATCTAATACTTTCAACTTTCTATCTCATAATTTTGACTTTCTATCTAATAATTTCGACTTTCTATCTAATAATTTCAACTTTCTATCTCATAATTTTGACTTTCTATCTAATAATTTCGATTTTCTACCTCATAATTTCATCTTTTTATCTCATAATCTTGACTTTCTATTTTTTAATTTCGACTTTCTATCTCATAATTATGACTTTCTATCTCATAATTTCAACTTCTATCTCATAGTCTCGACTTTCTATCTCATAATTATGACTTTCTATCTCATAATTTCAACTTTCTATCTAATAATTTTGATTTTCTACCTCATAATTTCATCTTTCTGTCTCATAATCTCGACTTTCTATTTTTTAATTTCGACTTTCTATCTCATAATTATGACTTTCTATCTCATAATTTCAACTTCTATCTCATAGTCTCGACTTTCTATCTCATAATTATGACTTTCTATCTCATAATTTCAACTTTCTATCTAATAATTTTGATTTTCTACCTCATAATTTCATCTTTCTGTCTCATAATCTCGACTTTCTATTTTTTAATTTCAACTTTCTATCTCATAATTATGACTTTCTATCTCATAATTTCAACTTTCTATCTAATAATTTTGATTTTCTACCTCATAATTTCATCTTTCTGTCTCATAATCTCGACTTTCTATTTTTTAATTTCAACTTTCTATCTCATAATTATGACTTTCTATCTCATAATTTCAACTTCTATCTCATAGTCTCGACTTTCTATCTCATAATTTTGACTTTCTATCTAATAATTATGACTCATAATTGTTTTTCTTTTACTTTTACTTGTTTTCTTCCATACTGCTCACCTTCAATCAAAATCAGAATGAGAACCATTTATTGCCATGTATGTTTTCACATCAAGGAATGTGTCCTAGCGGGAGGTGCATAACATTTAACATTTAACCATAAACATTTATCAAGTGTCTAAAACACAATTATCCTTTTGTTTCCTCCAGACTTTCGGGGCGGACGACGTAGTGTGCACACGGGTTTACGCTCGGGAGTGAAGCCCCTAAAACTTCATCAGGACGAGACAGACGCCCACAGTTGGACCACAACAACACGTTAAACCCCAACAACACTCTGTCATGCTAACACGCGCTAACGCATTTGCAAAGTATCCTGTGTTATCTCTCAGCGTCGGTCTGCGTAGTCTCCACAAACAATAGCAATGTCTGTGTAATCTGGTTATTTGTCGTGAGTGTTGTGTCTGCAGTACAGTAGCTGGATATCTCAGCGTCCATAACTGCAACCCCGGTGTCATCTGTGTACGTAGGATGTAGTCATCAGTTGCATTGATTAAGTATTCGTGTCCGATGACAGGAAACAATAAAAACACGGAACGAACAGTCGCATAGCCTCTTTTTCATTATTATTATATGATGAAAAGGAAACAGACCAGTTCACGGTCAGTGTTCCCAGAAGCCAAACAAACATTTCCTTTGCCATAAAACCACTTAAAAAAAAGAAGTTTGAAGAATCAGATTCTTCTTCTTTGCCTCCTTTTGTTGATACAGTGTCATATTTCTTCACCCGTTCTCAACCAGTGGAATAAATAAACACCAAATAAATATGGAGGTTAGGATTTCATTCTTCACTAAACACAAGTTGACGAAACAATGTCAACTTCAGGTCCATTTAGTAGCTGCTCTGGAGCTTTTGATCGAATCACATGGTCTTCAGCAGCAGATAGAGTTTTCCCCAGTTGTAAGGTAAATCTAAATATTAAGATTTTCCTTTTTTTCCAGGGGCTTTCTCTGACAAACGGTGATGACATTGTGGTTTTTATACATCCTGTGCCTCAGTGATGTGAAGTGGGACTGTAGAACCTCTCTACATCACAGCAGGGTGTGGTCACAAGTACAACAGAGCTCATCTGATCACACTGTGATGTCGGGAGTGGTTCAAGGTTCACTGCATTAGCCTCATCCTATTTTATTGTTAAAATATGACCTCTCTGCAGAGGGTAACTTGTGTGACACACAACTGGGGGGTGATGGGTGGGTCGGATGTCAACTTCTTCTTGGGCTGGCTGACGTCTTCACAGGTTTCTGGATGTGTGAACACAAGTGTTGATGTCCTGAGGCATAGATCAGGCTGCAACACCTAAACAAACACAATAGAAGATTCAAAAGAATCATATTTTATTTAAGAAAACTCTTGATCCCACCAGCCTGACTATAGCCTGTCATATTCATGTAATTTGCTGTAACTCTGTTACGTTATTCATTCTGTACACAAGACATCTATTGCTGTCCATTCGGGGAGAGGGATCCTCCTCTGTTGCTCTCCCGAAGGTTTTTTCCTTTTTTCCCTGTAAAAGGGTTTTTTGGGGAAGTTTTTCCTGATCCGATGTGAGGTCCTGGGACAGGGATGTCATATGTGTACAGATTGTAAAGCCCTCCGAGAATAATTTGTAATTTTGGGCTATACGAAATAAACTGAATTGAATTGAATTGAAACTATACAACAATAAGCCCTCTGCACTTGTGCTCCTGATATCTCACAGACAAAACAACTGGTGCATGTTAGGAGCCTCTGATGAACTCAGTCACACTTCTTAAAAGCCCTAAACTGCCCCTTTTAAAAATAAGCTTTTAAAACCCCACATCCCATCATGCTCCCGCCTCACACTCCCCGCTGTGTCACTTGCTCTGATTCTTCCCCAGACGCTCCCGAGAGACACGCGTCTTTGTGTCTGCAGCTCGAAAAGAAAACAAGATTAAAGACAGAGTGGTGCGGCGAGATAAGACCAGGCCGACTGGAGCAAACACGGCCAAAAGCTTCCAGCAGGGCCCTGTCGCTCCAGCGGGACTAATGCCACGGCTGCACATTTACATGAGTCGACTAGTCACGGAGGCTAGGCGACGTTAAGTGCTTTCATTCTTCGGTGTGGGTTTTAAATTCAGGGAGGGGCATTGGGAGACGGGATGAATTTTGTAATTACGCTACTGCGGATATGTTGCTGTCTGTCTATCGATGAATCTAAGTTGCATTATGTTATTGGAAATTTTGTCATTTCAGGCTGCCATCGAAAAATCTGGCCTCTTTGGAAAACTTAGAGTTTTACTGTTGATTGGTGTGCATTGTCCCTGCAAAATAAACAAATAAATGAATTCAAACAGAAGTGAGAAAGGAGAAACACTTGTCCTCATGTGACTTTCCCCTCAGGGCCCGTCATGTGGAGGCAACGTCATTGGAAGGAACAGACACAGAAGCGTTGTGGTCAGTTCATCCGTCTGACCTCTTTTGCTTCGCTAGTCTTTGGAGCCCGATTGCCCAGCGGTCTGAGCTGCCCCTTGTTTTACCAACAAGGTGGTCAGACAGAGAGACGGGAACGTTCCATGCAAAGTCCAGGGAAACGGGAGGATTCAGGCGCCTGGTGGAGATGATACCTGAGTATACGATCAAAGCACACGATGCAGGTTGTGGACAGGCAGGCGGATGGTATACAAGTCAGAGGAAATGAGGAGATTACACTCTATAAAGGTCTCAAGATGATTCAATCTTTTATGAAAGAAAGAGTTTAATCAAAAGCCTGAGGCTCACTTGCAGCCCTGCGTAATAATGATGGCGTCTTCACTCACCAATGGTTGTTTCTGCTTCGCCTGCAGTAGCTGAGCGTAGTTTAACACAATCCAGAGCAACATAATACAAACAGGAAGTTAGATGTAAGAGAAGCACGGGACGCTTCCCTCTTTAATGCACACGATTTGTTTGTTGTCTTTCTCTCAATTTTCACGTCCGACTAGATATTTTAAAAAAGAGAGAACAAATTAAACACAAACAGAAAGATAAAAACAAGGTTTCCCTCTAAAATATTGAAGTGATGGCCCACATTTCCCATCTCGTGCTGGACTGTTAAATGTGTAATGTCTGTTCAGAAGATGGTGATTTTGGTTACATATATATTATATAGTTAGTTTCAATCATTACTGAGGTGGCTGTTACATTTCTTGAGACCAGGTAGCTCGTCACTCTAAAGTTCCCACGGTCTCAAAGCTCCTCAAAGTTCTTTCTGTGCCCACTGTGTCGTTAGGAAATGTAAGATCTGCACTGACCGATCTCCATAAATCACACTTTACGTGTAGTGCAACCTTTGTGAGGTTGGCCATTCTTCATCTCCTTTTGTTCCCAATGCCGGCCCTTTTGGGCCCTCTGTTGACCCAGGGCACGAGACAACTGACCCCGGGGTTCCCCCGCTGTCTGCGACTCACTTGTGCATAAACAATATTATCAACGACAGGTATTTCAACTTTACTTACACTCTCTTTCTTCCTCTGGTGAGCTGATGGTGTTCCCTCCCCTTTTTTTTTGCCAGAAAGTTTTTTTTATGAGAAAAGAGAATTAGCTGAAATGAACCCATTCACACTGATTGTGCACAGTGACTGTAAATCCAAGTTTTGACTTTTCTGTCTAGACAAATAATTTAGCTTTTTGTTTTATTCAAACAGTGTTTCTGTGCTGCTCGGGTGCTAATTTAGTGTTTCGGTGCGTGAGCCAGGCCGTGCACTGCTGCCAAGCAAATCTTTCAACTGGAAAAGCATCGGGGAACTCATTCAAGACACTTCCCCCGGAGCAGGTGCACGACACATGAGCGTATGATCCGGTCCAACACAGCCACAGCCTCTCTGCGGCGAAGTGTTGTCGCAGCCTCACCCTTGGCGTGGACTCCAGTCTTGTCCTCGGGGTAAATATGGCGAGAAAGTGGCACGACATCAAAAAAAAACAAAAAGCAAATCTGTCTCTGTCCTTCACGGCTGCCAGGGATTAAAAGGTTGTCCTTTCAGTACTCGGCCTTCGCGAGGGCTAACACAGCGGCGCGGCGACTGTTCCCATTCCTCAACGCCGAGGCTGCAGGGACGAGTTCACGCCGCCCCTGCTTTTTGACCTGGTATCCCCTGAAAGAATGAGTTTCCTCCTGAGTGCACCACAATGCTCCGGGAAGCAAGGGCCGGGGCGCGCGCCTGCTGTGATGTTAATTTAATGACAAGCTGCTGTTCAGATGGCAGGTCCAAACAGCTGAATAAAGGGATTGTTGTGTTTATGCTCCATTTTGCCGGTGAAGGGGCCCCTCCGCCTGTCTTGCCGCTCTCTTTTGGGCCCCCAAACAGTGGAGCCTCTGTGAGTACAGTGGAGCACAACGCCGCTTCCTAAAGGCAAACAAAACAAAAGTGTCCCTCCTCGTCTCCACTCAGTTTAGCTCCTCCCACGGCTCAAGTGGGTTTTTGGATCTCGGGACACTTACGAAAAAAAGGCCCATTGAGTTTCGAAATAAGACTTAAGACTAACAAGTGCATTCCAGTTGTAAACAACTTGGCTCTTATTTTCTTCACTTCTTCTCAGGTAATTTATGAGATGTGGGAACGCTGCAACAACTTTAAAAAACAGGTCAGCTGGAGCGAGAAACACAAGAATCTTTTAAACAAACAAAACAAAGAGAAAATTGAAGCTGCAAGTGGCGATGTACGGGCCCTTGCAAGTTTGCGTGACCAAGAATTTCTGCGACTTTTGGACAACGCGCCCACGAGTTAGACGTTTTTTTACCTGGAAATTATCCTTTGCACACAGTCCACCACTTCCTGTATCCACTGTGTGGCGCTAGACAACATGCATCAACATGCTTTATACTGCTCTGTAACAAGTGTAGACAACATCATGTAAATGTAATGCAAATCGGATGCTGTTTGTCACATAACACTGACTCCCTGTTGCCAGTAGGTGGCGCTACGTGACTCTTAGTTACAATTGGCTTGTTGACATACTCAGACCATGACTGTTATCAAGCATGGTCAGTTTAGGACAGATTTGAGGAAGTCCAGAGGAGTTACATGAGCTTGTTTAATGGGAATTCACGTAAAATGGCCGCCACGCCACGGCTATGCCGCTCCGTCAAACTTAAAGCTTTTGATAACTTTTAATGACAAAGGTCTTTAGATTGTAGGGCTAAATTTAAAGTGGATCTGACAAATTCCCTGGGAGGAGTTTGTTACAATATAGCACTTAGAAATGTTAAAAAAAATTCTAGAAAAAAATAATGGCCGACTTCCAGTACGGTTTTTAGAGCATGGTTCCAAGAGTCTCCATGTGTTACACATTTATTACTAAATTATTATGAAATTTAATGAATTAATGAATATATACTTTATTAATCCCCAAGGGGAAATTTGGTGTCGAAGTAGCAGCAATTTACAGACACAAAATAAAATATAAAAACAACATGGATGAAAGACATATGCAATAATAATAAAAATAAAAATAGCTTGGATGAAAGATATGTATAGCACAAAAAAAAGAGTATTAATTTAGGAATGCAAAGGAAAATGCAAAGTATGTATGTGTAAACGATAAACACTTTTTCACAACCTGGCGACCCAACATTTGTTTTTAACAATTGCTTATAACTAATCTACAAAGCAGATGGTGCTGAGTAACCTTCCACTCTGCTGGAGAAGGTGCAACATGCAGCACATTAACGTACATGTATTGCATATAAACACCAAGGGAGGACGGAAAAGGTCAACTTCAGCCAAGTGTGTGAACTACCCAGCATGCTTTGTGCCTCTGAAGTCCTCAAATACTTTCTCAGGAGGCTTTCTTACAATTATTTTTTTTATAGTATATCAAGTCTCCTGAGAGACCGTCAAAAATTGCCGTCGCCGACTATATTTCAAGTCGTCTAGGCGGGGTATTGGGTAAAGTTTTCAACTAGCAATAATCGCGCCTCGGATAGACCTCATGGGCTACGATACTGCCACTGCGCAAGGATGCCGGCTGCACCGCTGCAGAGAGGAGGTCTCTCAGCGGCTCAGGTCCCTCTCTCACGGTTCACATGCTGCTGAGCGACAAGACAGGAAACCAGCCGGGCCGGAAGCTAATTTCATGATTTGTGATTGGTTGAGAGAAGTCTTGGAATTGATTGTGCAGCTTTTGCAAAAGCGGCAGTAGCAAAGTGTAAATGAAACAGAATATAAACAATAAAGAATGAGTAAAGTAAAGAACACTCATACATATATTTATGTATTTGACGTGTTGTCTGTGGGGATTCTTAGAACTAGATGTGTACACAATGATTAAGAGTTTGCAACAAAGACAATTAAGAGTTTGCAACAATGATGATTAAGAGTTTGCAACAAAGATTATTAAGAGTTTGCAACAATGATGATTAAGAGTTTGCAACAATGATGATTAAGAGTTTGCAACAAAGATTATTAAGAGTTTGCAACAAAGATTATTAAGAGTTTGCAACAATGATGATTAAGAGTTTGCAACAATGATTATTAAGAGTTTGCAACAATGATAATTATGAGTTTGCAACAATGATGATTAAGAGTTTGCAACAATGATGATTAAGAGTTTGCAACAATGATTATTAAGAGTTTGCAACAATGATGATTATGAGTTTGCAACAAAGACAATTAAGAGTTTGCAACAATGATAATTATGAGTTTGCAACAATGATGATTAAGAGTTTGCAACAATGATGATTAAGAGTTTGCAACAATGATTACTCAGAGATTGCAACAATGATAATTAAGAGTTTGCAACTGTGTCTAAACCTGACCAGACTAAGTTGCTATTTTGGATTGTATGCATTCTTAACTTCAATAGTGTTAAAAAACGACAGCAAGCTCCATAAAGACACAATTTACTGCTCGCTCCATTCAATATGTTTTCTAGGTAAGATTGTCGTTAGCTAGAGATTTACATTTAAGGCGCCTGAGTAACATTTGAGTGTATTACACGGCAAACACCAAATTATAATAGATTGTGCATGTTTCAGCCTGTTAATTAACTATTATGTTCACATATTTTAGGTTTCCAGTGGCAAATATCTGTGGTAAATATTCTAAATGCAAGCTCCACCTTTTCTGTGGGTTTTAGTTGTATTTCCCAGATTCGTTTCAGCAGGGAATGACGACAAACCTGCAGAAACTTGCCATAAATAGTTAATAATCTCACATTTCTTTGCCTTTACTTTTTTGTCACGCACAGGGGTGCATTCAGGGACAATCTACATTTCAGAGTTGCAGCCAAACAGTGAGCTCTTTTTCAAATCAAGTTCACATCATCCAGTGTTCGCTTTTTGTTTGTCCTCTGGTTCTGTCTCTTAACAGCTGTGCAAAGCTTAACTTGAAGACTTTTGAATCGAGGATTGTGGAGACATTTTTTTTTTTCCCCCACGCAGAAATTCCCTGTCGCTCCCGGGATTCAAACTACCATCCTTTATGGTACAAGTCATACATTTTTGAAGGATCACCCAGAATATCTCTCGATCTAGGGGCGGCCTCGAGAGATGCATCTGACCATGCAGTCAGTTTGGGCTTTCTGTGCTCAGGTTTCATTGATAATATTTCTGCAGCCACAACAATACAAGGGACACAATGGAATTGGTGGTGCAAAAAACATTGAAAAACAGCCACATCTTTACTGAAATTCTTATACTCAATACTACCAGAGAAATAGCGCCATTGGGCTCCAACTATTATATTCATCTCTTCGGCACAGCAGCATTTTGAGTTAAATACGAACATCAGCATGCTAACGTTGCTCCCACTGACAATGTGAACATGCTGACGTTCAGCAGGTATCATTTCTACCACGTTCACCATCTGTAGCCTCAGGCTGCATCCACACTAATGCATTTTAAAATGCAGAACTTTCACTTCAATTACACTTCATTTTGCGATGGACGGGATGAACGTGTGAACCAAAATGTCATGGCAATCCATCCAATATTTGTTCAGACATTTAAAGGTGAACCTCATGGTGGTTGCAGGAGGAAAAGTTAGAGGATTAAGTAGTAAATCTGAGAAGTAAATCTGATTCATCCTCTGGGGAACCTTGAATGTGTGTGTACCAAATGTCCTGCCAATCCATCCAGTAGTTGGATACACTACAGCCTTAATAAAGATGTAAGAACACAAGATGTTCATCATGAAGCCGGTGGATTAGGATATGGTGACATTCTGTGTTTGACAACTCTGCATGTAAAATTGCCATTTAAAGGTCGGTGGAGAGTTTCTTTTGCTTTTTTCCTGAAAGTGAGCACAGCAGCTTGCAGCGGTTATGTAAGGGTGCCAGACTCCACTAATCCTTTTACAGGGGCAGAGGAGCCTGCAGGGTTTCTCATCATCAAGACGAATCCGCCCGTAACACAGAGACACCTCAGCTGGGCTGTGCAGCCGCCACCATGCAGACAAAAAGGATGAGTGCTTTTTTGAGTGTGTTATTTATAGCTGCTCCAATTCATGCTTCTTATTCTTCTAATGCGCCGGTCTTCGAACCTTGTAACCCTTATCCAAAAATACATTTTGGATAATCTGCCCTTATTTAGCAGCGCTATTGATGTCTTTAAGGAACCTGCCATCATCCAAATGCTGAAAACTTCTCATCGTGGTTGCCAAGACAAGGAGTTCAGGACGACGACTCCGATGTTTTATTCCTCTTCTGTAAAAGAGTGGAAGCTTGTTGAAGTTTGAAATACAGCCAAACATACAAAAACCCGTCCTCCCCACACACAAGAAAGAAGAACAGAAATCTACGTGGTCCCTCTCAGTGAGTTAATTGCTCTGCATTGAGAGTGCCAAGGCCTCCGAGCTGGAGGGACAATACCGGCTCTGTAGTCGTGACAATAGCTCCACTCTCCGAGTCAGAAGTTGCGGAAGCGCCGACATTAGGCAGCCGAAAGCTGTTGAAAGTTCAGGAGTGTGCACTCCAAGGAAGAAATCACGCAGAAGAGCTTTTGGGGGAGAAGAAGAAAAAAAAATCCCTCCCCCTCAGCCGGTGCTGCCTTTGAGGAACTCATTGTTAGCGCTGCCAGTGGGAGGCATGGAGGGCTCTGCTGGCATGTGTCGGCCTCACTGCTCGTCAGGGCCTCAGCACCATGACGGCCAAGTGGGTAAAGGGTGTGTGTGAGCATGTGTGTGTGTGTCTGAGTGTTTTGTTAAGGGGCTGAAAGCTGCAGGTATTGTAAGGGAGGTGACGTTTGGGGAGATGTTCAGTCTCTCTGCTCTCACTGTACAGTCTGGAGGACCACCCATAGAGACGGACTAGAGGCCAGTTTCACAGCAGATCTGAATCTCACACAAAGCTGCCAAGAGCTGCCTGTGTGTGTGTGTGTGTCTGTCTGTTTCTCAACAGCACAGTCTCATCTCTCAGGTCACCGATCACAATGTGGGAAATTGAAATATTCAGTGTTGGAGAATGAGGAGTCAGAGGATGGTTTGTTTTACACATAACATTATGATCGTTTCAAAGCATTTATAGTTTCATTGACTCTTCAGAGCCCTTTGACTTACGTATGACTGACTGATTTAAAAAAAGGAAAGAAGTATGTTGAGTTAAGACGATGACAATAATTGTGCTCTATTTGTATCAGTGTTCACCAAAATTGCCAGTTTCCAAACAAGTGAAATATTGAAATGATTAAAATTAGTTTCTGCATATTAAAAGAGTGGATTTACTGTTTTTCATTAATAACCTGTATGAAGTCAATATGTAATATGACGATGTAATAAAGTTTAAGTTTTGAGTTTGTGTGTGTGTGTGTACAATGCAAGGAGCTCTTTTTGTTGGTGGACAGATGGAGGACTCCCTCTGCAGGATCCTAAAGGGAATACATCATCTGATGGAGGTTTGTCTTTTTTTTTTTTTATCCTCTATGTCTCGACATGTCTTCACAGATATCTCTAAATTTAACCATTGTTCAACAACAATTATGATGGAAAACCAGGTGGACAAGATGGACTAGAATTAAAATCACATTTTTCAGCACTTCCAAGCAGTATATATATATATATATATATATATATATATATATATATATATATATATATATATATATAAAATTCAATTAACGTGAACTGGATCTGAAGAAGCAGCAGAAAATGGACGGTTGAATTTATCAATTTAATCAAGATCAATTCATTTCAAGGTCCAGTGTGTGAGTTTGCAGATGGCGACCAGAGCCCTTGGTTTGTCCGCTCCGGGCTGCCGTAGGAACACGGAGGTGGACTCTGAACTCACTGAAAAGCCACAAGAGAATATCTGAACAGCCTTCTGCGCTACAAACATCTTGAATAACATTATTGCCGACAAGAGGAAAACATTCCAGACCTCTGTAACTGAAACGTAAGATTTTTTAATAAACTTCTACAGCATTTTTTTTAAGAAACTGATTTTTAAGACTCGTCAAAAATCAAGAATCACAGATTTCAGCCTTTGGCAGTTCATATAAAGAAGATATAGTTTAACGATTTTGTACAATTAGTACAATATGAATACACTAGTTTTAGTATTCTGGAACTAGTAGTTCAGTCAACTATTGTGTTTTACACACTTTCTATACACACTATAATTAATCTAGTGGTCTAAACTGATGAGAATGAGGCCTGTTTGCTTCTTGAAGTGTTACGTACCAGGAAGTAAAATGTAAATACTGTATCTTAGAAGAAAACTAAGACTAATCTGTGTATTTAATAACAGGTAAACCGTCCCAAAAAAAAGATGATCTTTCAGCTTTCTTACCAGTTGATTGAGGGTCAAGTGTGGACAAATAAAACAAATCAACAACTCCACAAAGGGCTCCGTAGGCTACAAATATTGTTTTTATTATTACTTTAAATAATGTCTAAATAAAAGGGACTAAAGACATGCTCGTGTGACTTCTTCCATTATCAAAAATATGGTGTGGGGGTCGATGTTTGCAGCAGAAATCTATCAGGGAGGGAGGCGTGAGACCGCTGCGGAGTCTATTCATCTGAAGACAAATTAAATGAAGTCCCAGCGTCCCCACGGACGGTGTCGGCTGTCAAAGGGGGGCAGTGATTCTCTTCTTCGTTTTCTCTTTTTTTTCAACCAACCAAGTGTCACATTCAGAAGCAAAAACAGAAGTTATTCCTTATATATAAAAACTGAAAAGACCTGGATACATTTCTACTTTTCCACGGTTTTTTTTTACTACAGAAGTGAAAAAGTAAAGACATAAAAGGAACACACAAAGGGGGCGGGGGAAAAAAACACTGCTATTTTTTTATAATCAACTCCCTTTGGTAAAAACTGTAATAAATGTTCTTGCATTTGTCTTTTTCATATACATACTAACTTTAGCCATTTATCACTAAAGTCAACAGAAAGCTTGGAAAGTATTACTAGCACAACAACACAGATCCGTCATAAAAAGTCTGAGACTATATACAGTGTATTTACAACGTGAACGGCATGTGGACAGTCCTCCCAGAATGAGACAAACGTGTGTGTGTGTGTGTGTGTGTGTGTGTGTGTGTGTGTGTGTGTGTGTGTGTGTGTGTGTGTGTGTGTGTGTGTGTGTGTGTGTGTGTGTGTGTACACAAGCTGGTGTATTGGCAGAGGGCATTTTAAAAAGGTTGACTTCCAGGGTGGCGAGGATCATTTGTGTTAATAGAACTATATATAATATATATATATATACACACAACACATACACTGGAATACATGTCAGTATCTGACATTCACAAGCTATACAATTTTACAGTCTGAGACCAAACAGTGTTGTGTGGCAAATATTTCTTTTTCAGTTGTAGTTGTTTCACATAAATGCAACAGTGCTTTTTGATGTTGGCCCGACAGTACTGTTTGGGGCTCAGGCACAGTTTCTAATAATGCTGCCATGTGTTTTCGGAACAGGAAGTGTAACCCCGCTCCGTCTTGTGATAGGTACATAATTGTGATTTGACCTTAACGCAGGAATGTCAGAACCAGATCTCTCAAGACTTTTGTTGTGCTCCCGTCCCAAAAAAACCCCTTCAAACTGGAAAAACAAAAACTTTTGAAAAGGTTTTCCTCTTTTCTAAATAAGTGCACTTGTCCACCACATTGTTTTCCACGGATACTGTAGAATAACACGCTCGTAAAGAAAAATCCCTGTGTGATTGATTCACCTCCGTGGAGCTCTTACTCTTGACGGCTTCAGACAGAATGGTTCGTTGGGGGGAAAAAAAAAAAAAAAAGCGAAAACCGAAGCTCAGTTGTGATAAAAAGTAAAAAAAAAAAAAAAAAAAGCACCACTCTATCTCGCGGGCTCACCGTTTACGTCGCTGAGCCCCGTAGAAAAAGGGCTCAGGGATGTGAGAAGTGGCGCCGAGTGCTGGTAAGAGCTCAGGTCTGCGACTGGATCGTGACGATTCCTATGTTTTGGCACCAAAGGCCCTGCGAAAAAACTGGGCCCAGCTAAAAACGCTGGTAAAAATCAGCAATCCTGCCGCCCCGGGTGCAACACACACGGCAGCTAGCTTAGTTGTGCTCCCATGTCGACCTTAAAAACACATTAATAAGCCCTCGACCCTACCTCTACTCCTGACCTGTTTGACCCAACGCCCCCAAGAAATCAGTCTCTCTCTCTCTCTCTCTCTCTCTCTCTCCGGTTTCCTCTCGGCTACGGCGCCTTGCTGGGCGGGCCGTATTTGACGCGATACTTGTTGATGTTCACGAAGTGAAGGATCTCCGGATTGCGGCTGGTGCTGCAGGGTAGTAGGCCTTCGCGCGCGTCGCCCATCAGCCACTTGTTGGTTTCGGCGCTCATGTCGCGGGTCACGTGCTCCTTGGCCCACGTGTCCACCCAGGCCTGGAAGCGCTTGTGCAGCCGCGTGCTCACCCTCTCGTGTGACTGAGGGGGGAAAGGGAGGACGTTGTGATAGCAATCAGAGGAGAGACGATGACTTGTACAGACACGATTCTTAATGCATTTTCAGGTGGCTGAAAGCCCAAACAATCAGCCGTCAGCTCAGCCGTGAAACACAGTATGCTACGTGCCCATATAAGGCTATTCGCCCTATAGAGAGTGATTATATAGGCCTAGGTTGTGCTACTTTAAATGCATAGTTTGACATTTTAGGGAAAAGCTGCAGTTTTGACCAAAACAATTGACATCTGTCAGGGCTTTTTTGCTAAGCTAACTGGCTGCTGGATACATGTTTACATATTTAGACAGCGGTATCAATATTGCCCTCTGACTCTCGACAAGAAAGTGTTTCCCAGAATGTCAAACTATTCCTTTAACTTAACAGTTTGAACAAGCAAAAGTCAGACTGAAGGGAAAAAAGAAATGCTGTCTGAATGTTTTTTTTTTTTTTTAAGCTTCTATTGAGGATTTTAAATGAAGCTTTAAATGTCTGTCCCACAATTTTGTTATTGTGGTTATTTAATGTAATTAATTGTTTTTGAACACAATGAAAATGTGTTTTTTCAAAGGATTGAAGCAGAATATTTGGTTTGATAAAACAAACCTGTTGTGAAATTATTAAATGCATCTTTTTCAATACATTGTGACTTTACATTGGAAATGTTTGGATTTCTTTTGTCAGGGTTTCAGACTTTTGCATATCTTAATTAGATCTATTTTAGATTCTGAGACACAACACCCTCATCGCTCCCCTGCGTCTCCAGAAAGGGAGTAAAGTCAAAATCAATTTAGCAGAATAATCGAGTAAGTCATTTGGAGGTCAGGGATGTAATAGTCGCGGGAAGAAAGCAGTGAATACCTGGTGAGCTCGCAGCAGGGCGGTGCGTCTGTACATGTAATCCTCAGACTTGAAGACGTACACCATCTTGTAGGAGTTGAGTTTGAACATGCACTCCATTTTCTCCTTTTCCAGGGATTTCTTGCCGCCCTCGCTGGCCTCTTTGTCCAGCTGCTCGCGGCCCTTCTGGTACTTCCTGATCCGTCTCAGATTCCTGGTTACGAGCGCAGAGACAAAAAAAAGTGATGAGCGACTAATGGCAGCCAGCCGGAATGTGTCAGAACAAAATCGATTGCCGTTAATTTAATCAAGATGGACTCGTGTTTCGACTTTTGCATTTGACTTTGAAAAGGGGGGGAGGGGCGGTAGCAAGACACTGATGTTATGCAGTAAAATAAAAGTCCTTACCATTAACATCACCCTATTTTTTCTGCGTCAAAAGACATAAAACTGCATTCACAATTCAAAAATAATATTGGCAAATTTGAGCAAATCAAATGGCCCGATGCGATGACTCACCTGGGAAGAAAAACTGGCTTCTGAGCGAGGTGCTCCCTTAGCTCAGGTGTGATGGAATCTGGGTTTAGGTAGCGTCCAACATAATCGGACCAACGCTGCAAACAGAGGACAAGTGTAACGCAGAATTTAAGACACAAGTTTAGAACATTAACACGACTACTAACACCAGTATTACCAAAAGGTTGGCAATAGGTCCTTACTAGTTTTTCCACTCCAGCTGGAAAAGTAGACCTTCTTACTAGACAGAATGTAAAAACAACTTTTATTTGCATTTATTTCACTGGATATTTAGTTTCCTCATTTAATATGAAGATACTACTCAAATATAATACTTACTGTGACTCAAGCAGCCAAATGAGAATCATTCACTGCCACTAAATGTGGGAATTCACGACTAGTCAAAAGCCAAAATAATCATGGCCCCAAGTCCTTCTAATTATGTCAGCTTGCCAGCCATCACAAACTATATTTGCCTTACTGGTTTCTAAAAAAAAGAAAAAAGAAAAAAAGAAAACCTTAAAAGCGGCGATCTTTGACAGGATTTAACAGTTTCGTACCTCGGCCTCCATGGGCTCGTCCGAGTTATCCTCTTCTGTGTCGAGCAGCTCCACCGAGAGCTGCACCTGCGACCGGTTCCTCGAAAACATCACCTGAGAAAAGTGACAGAGGTGAAACGAGCGCGAAGCTAAATAAAGCAAATAAAGGGCTGAGAGGATGAACATGATATACCAGGTCCTTTTCTATACTTCTTATAATAGAAGGGATAATAAAACCTCAGAGTGGTTCTGAGATGATTTCCAGCTCTGCTGGCTTGGTACCTTGACTGAGGGGGTAAAAAAAATAAATAAAAAAGTTCCAGGTACTATCAACAACTTTTGCTGATGCCAAACGGAAAAAGAGCGAGTCGCATTGAACAGACCGTATCATGTAGTGGAAATGCAGCATTAGGTTGAAATCCACAATTTCAGTTCAGAAAGTCAAGCCGTCTTTCTCAATATTCTTCTCAGTGTTTAATAAAAGTAAAAATGCAAAACGCTTCACTTTTCCATCCAACTAGAGTGCATGTAACGGCCTGAAGACCCTGCAGGGTGAATACATTTTAAGTCACAGTTTTCAAAATCAGAATTGTATTTCTTGTTTGACACAACTGGATGAACGTGTTTATCTGAGCAGGCTGTTGAAGGCAAAACTAAGCTTTCAACATGGCCTTCAGCCACGACCAGTTAATTAAAAAAAACTAAAATGCTATCATGTTTCAATCATTAGTGCGCTGCAGATAACGTTCATATTTAACAGGTCGGCTGATTTGGTAATTTTTTTTAATAACCTAAATGTAGGCGCTTTCGATGCCAATTGACAGAGTTTTAGGTTTTTAGTTTTAGGTCTACAATGTGGAGAAGATTTATTGGTAGAACAGAATCTCATAAATACGAGAAATCCTCCCGCTCTCATTTGGTTAGGCCGGGCTGTTCTTCTCTGCAGCAAACACATTTCCATCTCTGGATTAATTAAAGTAAACACTTTGCACTCTGCAGCCTTGTGGAAAATGAGTAATCAAAAGAACTTCTCCTCAAATGAACTTCAATTGAACAGATTTTCATATTTTTCTAAATCTTCCGCACAATGTTTCATCCCCCGTCATCCAATTGCATCACCCCCCCCCCCCCCCTCCCCAAATTTCCATTGACCGTAAAGGAACTTCATGTATTTACCTTGAAGCAGTTCTCATCAGACATGAGCTGCTCGCCTTTCCGCTGATACGCCGCCTCCACCGATCTCCTGGAGGACTGGGTGGACGCGGTTCCTCCGCTGGCGCCGTTCGCGCTCTCCGAGAGGTAGAGGTCCGTCACTTGGATGCAGATCTCGTCGCTCACGATGTGCTGGAGCTGGACGGGGGGGGGGGACGGACAGACAAGGAGTCGTTTTAAAAAGCGGGAAACGAGCGTCTCAAAGTGGGAGAACACTGCGCCAACGGAGGCTTCGAGAGAAGAAAACCGGAGGCGAGCGAACAGACGGCTGCTTGCCTGCCGGACGATGCTTTGGATGAGCTTGTCCATCGTGAAGGCGGTGAACGCGCGAATGGTGAACATTTCCCTCAGCGAGTCTTCGTACTGGGAAGCCTCCATATTTCCATCCAGCAAATTCCGAACCATCTCCAGGAAGGCAGAGTAGTAATCCTCCACCTCAATGTCCACTAGACAGAAGACAAACACATATTTAGACGGCTGCGTTCACATTTCAAATCAATCGTCTTTGGCGGAAGTTCAATTTTCAAAATCCGAGGGATTCTCTGCTTCAATAGTCAGGAAGTATTTATATTGTCATCCACTTTTAGTTCTGTTTATTCGCCTTTTCTATATGTGTTATTGTCCGGTTCAATGGACTAGAGATCCCTTTCTCTTATAATGTCCGTTGTTTGCAATAATCTTACAAATATGTTTGAAACATTTCTCTCACAGAAGAAGAGAAATGTTGTGTTCGAGTACAATACAGTGGTTTGTATTAAAAAAAAGGGACAGATGTTGGAGATATAGACCATAGCGATGTCCGCTTGCTCTCAAAAATAACGACACAGCACAACAAAATACATTTGAAAAAAACTCAACATCAATGTCTCTTTCCATTTATCATGACTCGGTCACTCAAGATAATCCACAGATCTCGTTGTGAGCAGTTTCATGTCGGATCAGAGGTGAGCCGCAAGCAGCATCGAGTACAGCAGGTGTAGTTCGGTAGAAAGAAAATAGTCCTTACGTGAAACTGCTCACAACAAGGTCTGTGGATTATCTTGAGTAGCCGTGTCGTGATTAATGGAAAGAGACTGTTGCCGTGGACTTTTTTCAAATACATTTGTTTGGGTGCTTTGAGCGCCACAAGCCGAGCCTCCTAGACGTCTCTACGGCCGAAGCCTCAAACACCAAAACAATCAGGACTAATAGATAGCACTACAGGTAGGATGGACCCTATGTATTTGGGATTCTGGGGCGAACTGTCCCTTTAACTGAAACGTCACTTCAATATAAATACTTTTTATTCCGTCTGTATATATAATATTGTTATTGTGGTTTTACTGTTTCTTTACATTACTAGTTTTTTTATTTGACTATGTGTCTCTTGTGTGCACTGCTGCTGTAATCCTGCAATTCCCCCACTGCGGGACTAATAAAGGATTATCTTTCTGTTGCTACTCACTGGGCTCCTTCAGTCTCAGCTGGACGGCCGGATTATCGTTCTTCTCCTTCTTCAGTCCCAGGACCTCCCTCTCCCAGTCTCGCTCCCGGACCTCCTCCTCGATCTGCCGCTCCGCCTGGCCGTAGAGCCGCAGCAGCCGCGAGCACAGCGTCTGGTGCAGCCGCAGGAAGATGTACCAGTTGTTGTTGACGTAGAAAAGGTTGTAGGCGTCGTCGGAGCCGCGCAGCTTCTGCGCCGCCGTGTTGCTGAACAGCAGCTTGGACTTGGAGGGGCTCCGGCTGCCGGGGACGCCGTTGTGCTTTTTGGAGGCGCCGCCTTCCTCCAGATCCATCTCCTCCTCCTCTTCCTCCTCCTCCTCTTCCTCCTCCTCCACGTCGGAGAGCTCGCCGCGCTGGGAGAACAGCATGTCGGGGATGAAGTGGTAGATGATCTGTTTGATCTTGTACTTGTCTTCCTTCTGAATGCCGGCCTGCCGCTTGACGTGGTGGATGATGAGCGACGCGGCGTCCTCCAGGATCTGGCTGTCCTCGTACGGCAGCGTCAGCTGGGGGCCCGTGGGCGGGGTGGCGTTCTCCTCGGACGCCTGCTCCTGGCGCTGGCAAAGCGAGAACAACATCGACGTCAGCGTTTTGCACGCACAGAATACACAACGTTTGTTTTCTTGTGACGCCGACCTTGAGACGAGCGTGGTGCTACAATCTGTTCGTTCCTATTTTAAATACAGTTTGCTAAAGCAGTCTATGTTAATAAGAAAACAGATATATGCTAAACGCCAACACAGGCCGGTAATTCAGATTCCATATTTTCTGTCAGCGCTGGTACGACATCGAGGCACAGGAGAGAGAAACCTACCTCATCGTAAATGCTTTCGATTTCATTCAGCAGGGACTTGGACCGAAGCACTTTGGTGTCATTCTGTTTGAAGTTGATGCCTTGATGGTCGAGAGACTTGAGGTAATACTTCTCGTTCTGCTCCCTCCAGATCTTGTTGAAGCCTCGTTGGGCTTCCCGCCACTCGTCCTCCTTGGTCTTTAACCTGGTCGGGAAAGAGAAGGCGAAAGTCGATTAATGCACGCACACACACACACACACACACACACACACACTAGGTGAGTTTTTTGGGCTGTGGTTCATCACCTCAGCCCCAAAAAGAAACAGTTAAATACACATCTATGTAAACAAAGAGCCTGTGAATTACACGTTTGTGTTTGCAAATCGGCTTATTAAAAAGGAAAAAAATATATATTGTTCAGCAGTGAGTTTGACTCCCACCTCTTTAACACGATGGGGACAGAAACAGCCGGGTTCTTCTTGAGGCCGTCGATGATGTCGGGCGCCTTGTCTCCGTATATCCTCTGGATGGCCTTGCGGTGCACGACCTCCGAGGAGCCGCCCAGCGTGCCGTCCAAGCGGAACTTGGCCTGCTCCTCCGCTGACATGCGGGACAACTTCCGCTGCACCGTCTCCAGGCCTCTGATGGTCGCCAGGTTGGTCTCCAGTACGACGTCCAACTACGAGTGAGAAAACAGGGCGCTCTCATTTCCATTGCCATCTGCAAGCACGTCCTTTATCATACTGGAGAACGGTTCTCGACCTTTTGCAACTTGAGGCCCACTTTTGATTCCCAAATAAATAAATACAAATATTTAAAAAAACAACTTCACAAGAAAAGGAGAAAAAACTAGGCAGTAAATGTGTGTAATGTCACTGTCAGCTGTAATGACCACACCATCACCTGTTATTATGCATAAATATGTAATGTAGTCAGGGTCATATTTCCTCACAGCGCATTTAGGAGCTTTAACCAGTGCAGGGTTTTCTCCCACGTCACTTTTTTCTGAATCATAAACCGAATAAATTGTGTTGCTGCATTCGAGACATGAAACATGGATGTATTATACAAGTGGATACCAGACTTTAATTATTTTCCTGTCGCATAAGTCATAAAAAAACCCGCGTTTTGCCGCCCGCTGAATCTGTGAAGTGGTGTAACTGCCATTGAGCCTCTGGCAGGCCCATCCCGCCCATGTAAACGAGCACAACGTTCATCAGTGACGTCAGTCAGAGCACATGTTCATAGCTGGAGGGGGGCCGGTCGACAGTTTTAGAAAACGTCTCTTTCACATAGACATACTCGTTTGCCTGATACATTTCCTGATTGGAAATGGTGCTTTTCAAATGCAACAGTTATGTGAATTCTTGAACACATGTTTTTTTACTAGAGGGCGCCCACCGGTTGAGAACAGGCGCTGTGAAATTGTCTTATCTACTACTGTTTGCCACTGAGGAATTTCACTGTGGTAATTTAAAAAGTCTTTGTTCGGGGAAGATTTAAAAGAAATAAATCACGATGGAGCAAAATGCAACAGCTGGTTTTCACCCCTGTTGTGCAGAAGTTGCACGTGTTTAGCGGTGCCGTTTACCTCAAAGCGCTCGTCCTCACATCTGTAGATGTGCTCCTCGTACTGAGTCTTCTTGGAGCTGACAAACGTGGAGTCCTCAGACCAGGAGGGGAAGGAGACCCAGGTGTCATTCAAGACCTGGACACGGCAGAAACAAACATGACGCCATCTTTGAATTTGAATCCGTCCACATTAA
Source organism: Taurulus bubalis (assembly GCF_910589615.1). Lineage (NCBI taxonomy): Eukaryota > Metazoa > Chordata > Actinopteri > Perciformes > Cottidae > Taurulus > Taurulus bubalis. The sequence continues at coordinate 23,006,554 of NC_136597.1, read as the reverse complement.
CATCGAGATAATTCATCTTGCAATTAGAAAACCGGTCATCGGGTTTAAAACAAAAAACGTGACTTCTGAAACACAAATGGCAACATTGTTTATGACTTGTCAAGTCTATTTCTTAAAACTTTTTCTGGCACATTGTCGGCTCTTACCTCTTTACAAAGCGGAGTTCTGCCGGTGCACTTGGGCTGTTGGTAGCTTTTGGGCAGAGCTCTGTAACTGGAACCGAGTCTCTTACAGGAAGCATAATCAATCTCCATGGCGATGCCCTCGGTGGCCCGTTCCTTAGGGTATGGTTCGATGTGGGACGTTTCCCGATATCCCAAGAAGTTTTTAAACCAGTTGAACAGCTCTGGGAATTTTCTGTATGAAACATAATTAAGTGGAAAAACCTAATTATGATATGCACAGTGAAAAAAAAACGAGTATTTTTCTAGCTCAGACGACTGAGTACTCACCCTAAAAAGGGCAGCACCAGCTGCACTAGTTCAGCCCTGGAGATCACCTCCTGATTAAAGATGAACAGACACCGCAAGAAGTTGTCGTAGGCCTCTGCACTTCGCAAGGCTTTGCGCACCTGAAGTGAGAAACAAAACATAAGAACAGAATGTGACGGTACATAAAATAACGGAACAAAACTCAGCTGTAGTTATCTTGGAAAGTTATACTTCACTATTTCTGTTAAAACTATACTAGTCAACCATTAATAGATACTTGATAAGACAAATCAATACGACACAGTATTACTTTCCGATGTTAATTCTTGCTGTGTGACTTAGTAATTGCTTTCTTCATTCACATCCTGTGTCATATCCTTTCATTTAATTAATGTTTGCTTTCACATAAACACAAAAGATAAAAACACAGCACCCAGAAAAAAAAAAAAACTCACCTTCTCAAAGAACAGAGATTCTGTTCCGACTCCATGCTTGTTGGCCTCTGCCACCGAGGGATCTTTCAAATTCAGCAACTTGGGCTTCTTCTGTAGCGTTACCAAAATAACATCAACAGCGGTTCAGTCAATTATAAAAAACCCTGACAGGAAATAAAAAAGGAAACAGGAGTCGACTATAGCTTCAGCGGTATGCGAGGATGCATGCGCGTACCTTGACAGGGGGCGTGGTCCCTGGAGTTGGATGACGGCGAATCGGGCAGCCGTTCTGATTGGGCCTCTGTTTGTTGTTGAGCTGCAGCTTTTTGGCAGTGCCGCCGTGGTCGTTCCGTACAGCCTCTGCCTTCTCAGCTGTGGTCTTACTTAGCAGCTATGAGGGAAAACACAGCACTGATTAAGACGAGGGTACACAAATACACTCCGCTTGACTCTGGATCTCCAGAACTACAGATACAAATGGGATTATTCCAGCAGGTCAGTTGCTTGCAGAATGTTTAACTGGCATGAAGTATCTAAATAAGAGAGAGGCAGTCAATCCTAAAAGCTACATCTGCTCTACAGAGAAGATAAGGCTCTCTGCTCACCACCGAACTGTTGGCATCGGGGAGAAATTGCCCAAACTCGGAGAGCAGGTCCTCCTGGTTCTTGAAGAGTCTCGCCACCTGAGCGTACACCTCCTGCTCCGTCAGAGCCGGTGTGTAGTTCCCGCCAGCCTCCTTAGCGTTACGTTGCTCCTTCTGTAATGGAAAAAGCACACGTTCACCATAAAGTTACTGCTGAAACTGAGCAACATGAGAGGGTACAAAGGCCTGCCGTCTAATCTGAAAATGCATGTGCAGATTTTCTTATTATTTATTGGAAAACGTTTTGAGACGAGGGTCGAACTTGTCGAAGTGTCGCCTCTCCCGCAGGGCCAGTAGAAGCTACGTCGTTAAGCTCACTTTGGACAAGTACGCATTACTGAAATGGCAACATTTTGAAGTTTCATAAGTGGAAATGGTTTCATTGCAAATATGTGATCAAGCGGTTCCTTCCTTAAACAGGAAGTACACACAACATGATATTATTGCACTGCACACTGGGGCTGCACTTGTGCTTCATGTCGCAGAAAGATAAATATTGACAGTCCACCCCCTCCCCACCTCCCCACTCCCAAGAATCATGCAGCACTTGCACATACTCGCATAAATTCTTGTTGGCAAAGTATGTGAGAAATACACAAACGCATTGTCTGTTTGTGTCTTCTTGGACTGAAAAGCTGAGTTCAGCAAATTCTGTGGCTCCTCCCTAAATGTGACGACATTGGTAAGACCCAGAAGTCTGCTCGATTCTCTGTTCACAACATATTTAGGGCTGACGAATCGTAACATTAACCACATGAGCCAGCAGGGTTACTGCTATGTACCGACACTTCCCCACAGACAACGGAAGAATACGATATTTTTAAGCCATAAAAAGTACTTCGTATCAACTCATCACTACGGCTTTCGGCATCAGGCCACTGACCTGGTACGTGTGGAGGATCTCCAGGAAAGCTTTGTAGATGTCGGGCTGGCCCTGGAAGCGGTTCTTGATCTTGTTGACGTAGTTGATGGCGTGGTTGAACTCCACGGGCTGGTTGTTCTGCATGGGCGGCCCAGTGGGGGTCCCGCTGAGGGGCGGGTGGAGCTGCATGGGCGGGGAGCGAGGAGAGGTGTACGCAGGGATGGACGGATTGCTCTGACTGCTCGGTGTCAACGCCGGGGGCTGGAGAGGCTGGGGAAGGCCACAAAATGAAGAGGCGTTAAAAAACAGATGCTGCACCGCAAAACACCAGATAGAGATATATATATATATATATATATACACACATATATCTTTTTTGTCACTTGCTCATGAATTACTCACCTTGCTCATCTTGGCAGGGGTGGGCTGCGTCAGAAGGGGCGGGGCGGCGGTGGTCGCAGCAGACGGGAGCTGGGGCGGATTTTGAGGGGCTGCTCCTGTTATGGGGATGTTCTGGACTGAGATACCGTACGGGGTGATGTGGTGGATCTGACCAGGCGTGGTCACGTTGACCAGGTCAGCGCTCTGGACCTCGATCTTGTAGCCAGGTGGCAGGAAGGTATTGAAGCCCATGATGAGGTCGGGGTGACCTTTGAAGAGCTGTGACACTCTGCTGATGACCCCGGGGGTGTCAATACTGGGAGGTGGGGGGGAGACAATCAAAAATAGACCGGATGAATTCAAATGTACCCTGATTGTCATCCTGCCAATCACTTGGAACTGAAACTGATTTATAAGTCAGTGAAGGATCCTTGTGTCTAGATTCTGTCTTTCACTTCTATTAATAAATCAAACTTGGTATGACCGACTATGGAGCCTCTACATGTAAATATTGGAACACTTAATAATGCTATTAGCTGCTTAATTACCAAACACTGTCTGAAGAAAGCTGTTTTTGTGAAACGGTTAAGGGAGTAGTGCTTTAATTTGAAGATAAAAAAAAGTCTTCTGCAAGTTATTATCATTTTTGTATTATTATTATTATTATTATTATTATTATTATTAGTAGTAGTAGTACTGAATTGTGCATTTTCTTTACCAAGACAATGTTGATCAAGGTAGGACTGAACGAGTTACAACTCATAAAATGTAGAGTGTGGACTGACTTTGGGTGTGCATCATAAAAACACAGCATCTTTTATGTAAAGTCAAACAGTGTCCTCACCTTTGAGACTTGAACTCTTTCATTATGTCCAGGAAGTCATTGTAGACCTGAGGCTGGTTGCCAAACTGCAGTTTCACTTGATCCAAGTAAGACAGAGCATCTTCTACCTTTGGGACAGAGAAGAGGAGAAGTTCATCCACCTGCCGATCGGATTTTGTCTTCTACGTTTACTTTTTGCAGCAGTGCCCCGATTCCGATATCACACATTTATACAGAAAAAGAAAAGTGAATATACGAATAAATAATTTACCCAAAGATTTAAACAGTATCTACTCCAGCATGCTTTTGGTTAAACGTTTCCCTGTGAACCTCCTGCATGACTAGAAACAAGCTGTGTAACTAACCGGAAAATGTGCTCAAACTTCAAGCAACCAACCAACCAACTTCACCTCTTACGGGATAAAAATACTAAATAATAGTATATTCATTTTCTCTAGCGTGACAATTCCTTGACATTTGCAGGTTTTCTTAGCAACTGTAAGAATCTGTCAAAATAAAACGGGCCGACTGACCTTTAGCCTCTGGAACTGCTGGCCCTGTGCGGAGGCTTGGGGAGCAGCTGTATGGCTGTGCCCTGACATCACTGAGGGCCCATGGGACTGGACTGCGGGGCTGTGGTGGTGGGACCCGCCGTGGACGGCTGGGTTCGGGGTGTGCCCATGCCCGCCACTGTTCTGGGCCACGGTGGGGACCTGGGAAAGCAGAGACACCTACGACAACGACGGGAAGTAGTTACCTTTAGTATATCTGGTGAGACACCTGATGGATAGCACTTAGACAATCAATACAATAACCACATAAAATAAGTATGCACAGCAATTTATCTTCATAAAAAGTGAGACATGCTGGCAGGGTATATAAAAAAAAAAAACAGAACTTCAGTTTCTGACAGGCAACAAAAACAGGGTTTAAATGACAGCCGGAGTTATGCGCAGCGGGTGACTAAAAACTGCTGTAGTTGGCCTAGTTTTAAATCTAAAAGTCAATGAGCTTCAAGCAAATCTGCAGTTCACAAGCATAGCATACCTGGTATCCCTGTGGGACGGAGTACTGGACGCCTGCTGTGGGCTGCATGTTGTCAGACACGGCCTCATACACCGTCGGCGCTGGAGCCGGGGCCAGGACGCGATGCTGGAAGGCCTCCGGGTTGCCAGCGAGGCGCCGCTGCTGGGACGCAAAAACCGTTTCCTGATCGTCCAGTCGCCGCTTCATTATGAACTCATTCTCATAAGAGCTGAGAGACCTGCAAATAAACAAACGCATTGGACACTATTTTCACACTGGAGGTTATCAGAAACAATTAAATCAGCCTCTTGATTTCATTCAATTGCTGTGGAGCATGTGGCAGCAATTCAACTGTGAATTTATGGAAGCACACTGTGCCAGCGAGCCACTTCTGTTGTTTGGCTCGGGAAGAAAATTATTTCATGTTTTTTTTTTTTTAAATAAAGCCAACGATAGACCCGATGCTTTTAGTGGCACAAAGACGCCTGAGGGTTTACAGAGGTCAACTACACGGGAGCGTATTGATTATATTGACTTGTGATCACGCATGTCAGCATTAGTTTTTTTAAACTTTTTTTCTCTCGGGGGAATGAGGTCAATGTCCCGCTGACATAAGATTAAGTTTGCGTTTGTCTGATTACACTTGCAGAAGTCCTGAAACTCTCTGGCAACTCCAAACAGAGAACTGAGAGAACTGAGCCTAGAACTGTATTCCCAGGAGATGTGTAATCAGATGAAAACCTGGAGCTCCATCTGTATTAGGATGAGTCCGTAACAACAGAGCAGCAGATGATGGTGGAGCAACAGTGTGCAGAACAAGGAAACTGTGTGTGCATGAGCAGATTGGAGGGAGCTATTTAAGCAGTTAGCACAACATACAGATTTTGCTCCTTTAATGTACTGTCTCTGATGTTGTATTTGTCTAAGTAAAGGCCGACTTAAAGATTGTGCCATTATTACCTTCAGTCATACATTCTACCCTCCTTGTTTCAATAACTGTTTCATTATTTGAAGATTTGTGTGAATCAAATCTCAAAGCTTTAGAACTACACAACTTGCAAAAACAAAACACTGAATATCTTACAAACAGCTGTAGGTTTATAAATGTGTTGCTTAACATAAATATAAAACGCTTTAATGTCATCCCCACAACGCTTTGCTTGTCAACGAAGTTCACGCGCTCATTCTGCTCTAAAGCGACGACTGAAGGCATCTCGCTGGTAACTTGCACTGAAGGCATTTCATTGGCTGCGCAGACTGCGAGTTTTAGAGACAGCCTACGTCACCGATGCAACAAACAGGTGCTGAGGGAGCATCGGAGTCAGTCTGCCATTCACAACTTCCTCGAGACGGCAACAACTCCACAAGCATCTGAATGAATGACGTTAAAACAGACATAATCTATTAAAAAAAACGACAGGGGAAGAATGGATTACGTTTCGAGCAGAAGTGACACAATGGCTGTCTTCTCATTGAAGTGTACTACGCAAAGCTGCTCGGCAAAAAAAAAAAAAAAAAAAGTCTCGCTCCAAAGAAAGCGAGGCTGCAGTATTTATAGAAACCTACACTTCACGTTTGTGTCGTAACGTTTATAGGTCACGTACGGACAAACACAGCCGTGTCCGTTCGCTAACCGTTAGTTCACCATCCCCTTTACGGCCTGGCAACACAAGCACCGACCTCGAGTTACAGCGCGCCCGCCATTTAGAGCGTGGCGCGGTGGGGGGGAGGTGCCGCAAATTACACTCCCATTTCAGGCAGTGCGCAGGAAAAGTAGGCGACTTTCAAGCCGCCATGCAGCCTAAAAGTACACGAAAGCATTTTATTTATATAATATAAAGCGATAAGTCGTTCATGTCGACAAGGGGGCAGGGGGTTGAGGGGGGAGCCGCCAGTTAGCTGCTAGCTAATGTAAACAACATGAGTAGTCCGGGGCGAAGCACATGCAGCTAACCGTTAGCGGGGTTTAGGTTTACTGAAAAAGGCGACCTGAAGCGAGCGTTGAAATATCGATTTATAAAGGAAAACTCGCATCGGGTCTGTTTACGAAGTGAGTGACAGGCAGAGAGCAGCCGATGCTCTCTGCGTGGTGGACTTCACACGTCTGCTCGCGGTCGGTATGTAGCTGCGTTAGCTTGCTGAATGAATTCAGCTGAACTCACCCGTCTCCCAAGTAGCAACGCTGAAGATCCCAAATTTGAAATCCGATATACGGCGGAAGATGCCAAAGTGACGTATTAGCCCAAAAAGCAACTTATGCGTGTGGTTTTATTAAAATAAACAATTCAAGTGGCTGGGCTGCAAAGTGAAAATCTCCCCGAAAGAGGAAAACAATCTCCGTTCGGTTAGCTCTGGAGATGGGGGCGGGGTTTTCAGATATATCCCCGCCCCTAGGCAGGCGCCATTGGTCAGTTCGTTCAACGCATCCGCGGAAGGGAGGGGCGACGACCCCGGGTTGTGAGTTTGAACTGTCAATCAAGCGTGTTTCTCGCTCCGCCACCATGCACGCCCATTTTGATTTGAAGCGCGACAATACCAGCGGTGTGAACAGTCCCGTCTGTGTTGTGTGTGGACAGTATCACATTTTACGTAACTGTAAGTGATATGTGTGAAAAGTGTAACACCTAAGGCAACTGGAAGGCCACGTGCAATGTTAATGCGCCTTCAAATTAGACTTGGTGGGGGGTTATGTTAAAAAAGTGTCATGCCTCTTTACACTGCAGGATCTTACTCAAGTCTCCCTGTGTTAATAACATACTAATAGATAATAATTATAGTCAGGGAGATTTCCTGATAGTGAAGCGACAGACTCTTCTTTTGCCCCCCTTAAACAAAGACCTGGGCGGTAATTAGGTTGTATGTGTATTTATAATATTTTATTAGATTATTTATTTTTTTAATTATTTTCTTGTCCCGATTAATTTATTTGGGGTCCCCTATAATACAAGTCTTTAAAACTAGAATGTAAGCCATCAGCTTTCTTCAGGACACAACATTATTACCGTGTGGCACCTTAACAATCGGTGTATATTACACACCAGTTTGCATCTATATTCACGATATAGTTACTTCAAACACTCATTTGGTCCACCAAGCACCGTGTTGTACCAATACGACATAATACAGTATCTCCTTGATTTACACTAACCACGCAGGCACTATGATCAGATCTATTTCGATTTCATCAGACAACTCGGGAGATCCATCTACAACTAGCTACTTCCTGGAGTTTGGGTAAACACGTGACATTTTGTAGGAAGGAGTCTGCTTTTTTTGCACTCGCGTCCCGCCTCCCGTGTGGGACTCTCCAGCCAATCGTTGCAGCCAACCGTCATTGCAAATCCCAAAAAGGTGGAACTTCCAAAATAAACCATCGCCCACGACAGGCGGAGCTGCAACACCAGTCCGGGCGGCGGAGGACTCAGCAGCACACACACATACACACACACACACACACACACATGTACTCCTCTCTCTAGTCTGGGTTTCACCACACAATTCCGTGCCTCTCTGCAAAAACAACAACATGCACCAGACAGACCGGCACCCCCCTCCCAAAAAATGCTTTAAATGCAAAATATAAGATGCCCCCCCCCCCTCAGCAGCTTAAAAAAAAAAACTATATTTTCAAGTTTTGTGCAAAAGCACGCAAGCCAACGCACTGCGGGCTGTGGAGCACAACACCGAGCTACACGGTTAGGAGGATCAGCCCCCACCATCCCGACGTGTGGATTTACAGGCTGCACTCTCCAAACAAAAGGCACTCAAATGCATCATCTGGGGAAATCGTCGCTTTGCCAGTGGCCGCCGGTGGGCTCGGTAAGGCAGGGCCCCGGGAGGCGGCCAGCACTGCGGCCACCAAAAAGAGCTGATCCGGTTGCCCTTACTAAACAATGCCAAAGTCAAACGGAACGGGAACTACGGCGTCGGTCGGTCGCTGTGTGGAAACATAGCCACGCCATTCCCCGCTCCCGCTCCCAAACACACACACACACACACGCGCGCGCAGCCCCATTTTCCCCTTCTTCTTCTCCCCTCTCTCTCTCTCTCTTTCCTGCAGAGAGGACGACCGCGCGCTTTCACGGACCCTATTCTTTGTTTACTTCGCTAGTCGAGGAGTAAAATGTCTAACATGTCTCACCACAACAACTCCCCCCCCCCTCCTCCTCCTCCCTCCTCTCCCGATTCTTTCGCGTTACAAGCTCACAACAACGCTGCAGACCAAATGTTTCCACTTCCAGACAGCCTCACGTTATCACCACGCAGACATTGTTTACAAGACACAACATTATATCCTGCATATGGTCATGTAATCGTGTTATGTTTTTTTTTTTTTTTTTGGTGGAGCTATTCTACAAAAAGAAGCCTCCCCTTCAATTCATTTAAGGACACAAAAGCGCGGGGCCGGGACCGCGCCGCGAACCCGGGTCCACACAAACATCGCCCACTCGTTACAATGTAAATATTATTTAGTTTAAGCAGCTGTTACATACCCAGGGAAAAAAAAGGACTCCTTACTCCGGATTCGTGTTTGTAACCAAATAGTTGGACACGCCCCCCTCCGCTTGGCATTGGCGCACAGTCCCGGACGCGTCAATTCATTTTGAATATCACCCGCTAAAACCGAGAGACAACAGAGTCTGCACGACGATCCTCCAAACCCAACATCTGTGCGGCGGAGGCGCAACAGCGGCAGCAGCGGCGGAAAGTAATCGAGTACATTTACTACACTTGTGTGCTTCGGTACTTGCACTTTATTCCCCAAAACACGTAATAGCACTTCAATCACTTTGGTCACTTTAATTACTTCAACTGGTGCAATATATAAACACAGTTTTATTCTGTCTGTATATATAATACTGCTATTGTAGATTATTTACTGTTAATTTATATTACTTGTTTTATTTTACTATTTGTCTCTTGCTGAGGTAATCCTGCAATTTCCCTATTGCGGGACTAATAAAGGATTATCTTGTTTGATCTTATCTTATCTTATTCAGGTTTTATTTTCTTCTACTGCTTTACTTTCTGCCAGCTCTATCGTTTAGTATAGTTACTGTGCAGAATCTGGATTTAACACACACAAAACGTGTTGTATAAACATATCAACTGTAAATCTATTTCACTATGTACTTATATACACTGCATATACTTTGCATTTTTGCACTTTCTTTAAAGTTCTTTACTTTCTTTTCTTTTCAAATTCTTTCATTTCCTAAATTAATACGCTCTGCTGTTTTGTTGTATATATTGAGTATTTTTCATTCCTGATATTTTTGTGTCTTCTATATAACTTTGCTTGCTACTATGACAAACACATTTCCCCTTGGGGATTAATTAAGTATACATCTATCTATCTATCTAGAATATTTAGAAAATGCACTTGAAAGGGGTCATTCTGTGTTATAGGAACTTTTACTTTGATACTTAAAGTGTTTTGGTGATGAGACGGTTCTACTTGTACTTACTAAGTAAACATTGAAGCAAGAACTTTTAAAGTAGTTTTGCTTACTTTGTTATGACTTTTATTCAAAGGTAAAATAGTTGCACTTGTCAAACATAAAAATAAAACTATGCCTCAGTATTTGTATTTGCCCTAATTATATAGTGCAAAAATATTCTGGAACAATCATCACTGTTAAGAGTGGCTAATGCTTTCCTTGAACCTTTAATGAAAGTATTCTTCATCTAAAGGTTGTAACACAAACTACCGCTTTTATCACTCGCAATCTAACAATCACACTAAATATACCTAAAGAAAAGTTAAGAAAATTAAATAGATTTGTTTTGATGAGCAGTAAAATTATTATTTTTTGTTTTTCTGAAGGCAACATCATGATGAAATATGGAAAGTTGGTCATTCTTATGGTTTGTAGTTTTGAATAACCCTCTTCTGTAGTTCGGGACACACACACACACACACACACACACACACACACACACACACACACACAATGAGACTTCTTTCAAGGTCGGCAAATCGTTGCTTACACTGCTCACTTTGGTGTGGTGGTAAACCACACAGTCAAATCCATAGTATTTTATTTCAAAGTATGCTGCAGTGTGGGAGTGTTACTGGAGCCACCGCCTCTGCATTTCAAGAGAAAAGTGGTGCTATTAATGTGTAGCTCAAAATACATTTTCATAAACACGAATCAGAGCCATGGTTGCCATTCACACATAGTAAACATAATATCAACAAGCTGTGACTTCATAAAGTTATGGCGAATGTGTTGACAAACCATTGAGACATACTATTTACACAACGAGCAGATAAAAAGCGACATTATAATTTATTTGGAATCGTGTGTCTCTAAACATTTGACAAAATTGAAGTCCAATATTCAGTCCTTTTCACTCGGGTTTTGGTCTCCACCAAGTCTTGAGGAAAATATGCAGCTCTCTCTGGACCCAATGTCTGTCCAGCTAGTGGACAGTGGGTTTATTATTGATAGAAAAATATCAGTGTAGCTGTAAAGTTACTGATTAAAATACATAACACCCTGATTCATGCTTTGTTCACCTTTCCCCATATTGATTCATTTTTAACTTCTCATCTCTCCGCATATGTTAAAGTTTTCTCTATATGTTCTTGTCTCTGCAGGTTTACAATACTCATATATATATATATATATATATATATATATATATATAGTATACAAATCGGTCAAACTGTGATTGCCAAATTAAAAATACTGTAATCAACAAACTCTAAATGGAAAACGAGTAACATTAAATGATGGATAAATCAGATTAATAAGCCAAAAAACACAGCTTTACGAATGTATACGTTGTTTTTATTTAATACAGTATACCCTGATTCAATAGTCATACGAATGATAAAGTATTAGGTTATAATAGCACAAATATAAAATGTATTTAGATAACTGTATATCCTGGGTAATCGTTGTTGAATACAATAGAACAATTAAAAAAGGGGACATTTTGCCTCCGTCATTAAAAGAAAAATAACTCTAAAATCAAAGTGCGTGATGATGGCAGACTTAAAAATGCTTCGCCACAAGCAAATTCAATATGAATTCTGTCGCAAAGAAGTCATTTCTTTTATTTATGTTCACCCGGCAACAGGGTTCTGGACCTTGATCTTGTAGCCAGGCGGCACGAAGGTGTTGAAGCCCATGATGAGGTCGGGGTGACCTTTGAAGAGCTGTGACACTCTGCGGATGACCCCGGGGGTGTCAATACTGGGGGGAGGGGAACGTAGACAGAATTAATTCAAAAGGTACAGTGACTGTCCTCGTCTGTAAGTTGAGTGTCTAAAAGAAACCAGAACAAGACAAATGAGAAGAGCAAAAACTCAATGATTCAACAAATGGAAGTTTGGTCATCTGTTCAACGATGTCATCTATAAGTCAGTGAACGATTGTTGAATCTATATTCTGTCGTTTTATTTTTTTTTACTGTATCACACTTCATCAGCTCCTGGTACAGGTAGGAGGAAACATCTTGCAACCAAGCTTGAATGAATAGTTTCATCAGCCGTGGTGGGAGCATCAACATGTTGGTACACTTATGCCTTTAGATTCTCGGATTATACGTCTATCATGGACGCAGCTGTTCCATCACACAACTCTAAAGTTCAAACTAAATCCTCAAACTCCCAACTTTGCAAAAGGGCAAAATAACGCTTTTAGTGTCTTTGTGGAACTGTTGAGGTAAAAACTGTGTTTTCTGATTCACGTTTCTACTTGAAGAATACATTAACTCACATGTCTCTTGGTTGGTTTCCCAATCTGACAATGAACCATACATCTGAATGAGGTTCATGGTTTTATCCTTCAGCAAGTTATTATCATTTTCAATATTATTATTTGTACTGAATTTTAGTTATAAAAGTTTGAACACCAAGTGGACTGACTTTGGGTGTGCATCGTAAAAACACAGCATCTTTTATGTAAAGTCAAACAGTGTCCTCACCTCTGAGACTTGAACTCTTTCATTATGTCCAGGAAGTCATTGTAGACCTGAGGCTGGTTGCCAAACTGCAGTTTCACTTGATCCAAGTAAGACAGAGCATCTTCTACCTTTGGGACAGAGAAGAGGAGAAGTTCATCCACCTGCCGATCGGATTTTGACTTCTACGTTTACTTTTGGCCGCAGTGCCCCGATTCTGACATTACACATTTATACAGAAAAAGTGAATATACGAATAAATAATTTACCCAAAGATTTAAATATTTCCCTGTGAATCTCCTGCATGGATGCGTGCCCTGATTCTGATATTACATTTTTAAATCTCGACACGCAATGGGAGAAAAGAGGTCTTACGGGATGAAAATACACATATTTCTCTAAAGCCTCCGACAACGTCTGTATATTTATTTTCACTGACGTCCTTGGCGTGAACACTCTTTGACATTTGCAGGTTTTCCGTTGGAAGAATTTGTGTTAAAAATAAACCGGGCCGGCTGACCTTGAGCCTCTTGAACTGCTGGCCCTGTGCGGAGGCCTCCGGGCGGCCAGCGAGGCGCCGCTGCTGGGAAGAAAAAAACGCTTCCCCATCCTCCAGTTGCCGCTTCATCATGAACTCCTACTGAGAGACCTGCGAATAAACAAGCGCATGGACCCTAATTTAGCAGTTATCAGCCTCTTGATTTCATTCAATGCTTTTCTGAGGAGCATGTGGCAGCAATTCAACTGTGAGTTTATGGACGCACACTGTGCCAGAGAGCCACTTCTGTTGTTTGGCTCGGGAAGAAAATTATTTCATGTTTTTTTTTCTGACAATAAAGCCAACGATACACCCAATGCTTTTAGTGGCACAAAGCCGCCTGAGGTCAACTACACAGGAGCGTATTGATTACATTGACTTGTGATCACGCATGTCAGCTTCAGTTTGTGTTATACTTTTGGAACTTTTTCTTGGTCAATGTCCCGCTGACATAAGATTAAGTTTGCGTTTGTCTGATTACGTCCTGAGACTCTCTGGCAATGACAAACCTCGACCTGCATGCAGAGGAGCCTCCTAAAGGCCTGGAGCTCCATCCTGCTACGTCACCTGCTGCAGATGATGGTGGAGCAACAGTGTGCAGAACAAGGACACTTTGTGTGTGCATGAGCAGATTGGAGGGAGCTATTTGAGGAACAGTAAGCAGTTAGGGAGGGGGAGAGCACCCTGAAACCACAACATACAGATGTTGCTCCTTTAATTAACGGTCTCTGATGTTTTATTGTGTGTATGTTTGTGTAAGTAAAGGCGGACTTAAAGATTGTGGCATTATTGCCTTTCATACATTCTACCCTCCTTGTTATAAATAACTCTTTAATGTAAACAACGTGAGGAGTCCGACGCGGACGCCATGTGTTTAGGTTTATCTCGTGACCCCGTTAGCTGGCGACTTCCAGCCGAATGCTTCTATTGTTGTTGTTCTTCTTCATCGAGGTTAATTGACAGTTGGCAAACAACGATTTGGTGCATTACTGCCATCAGCTGGTATGGAGTGTGGCTCAGGACGTCTAGTAGTACTTAACGTTACATTATTTAATACAAAATAATTAAAAACTAATCTAAATAATATGACTTACCATAAGATACTAAAAATAGTATTTGACAAAACTGTGCAATATAAATAATGTGTGCAATCCACTGTGCTATATCAACAGTTATATATTTTAAAATATTGTTTACTTATTAAACCTTTACTGTGTGATTACTTATGTATTATACTTGTTTTGATCTTGTTCTAAATATGTCTCTTGTTTTGTTTGCATTATCCACGCAGTTTTGTTTGAACTCCTTGATTTCTTTTGCAGAATATTATATAAAATAAATGTACTTTTATCTTTGCTGAGGTTTCCAATTGTCTGCCTTCTTTCATGCTCATATTTATAACAGTCTGCAATAACATGTGCTATTCATTCCTCTTGCCCACAATACAAACATTTGCACCATGTTTTCCTTACTTTTGCTGTGAAGCCCAGTGTGTCCCAATCTAAGTTTAGATATTATTCTCTCCCCTGTTCCTTTCCTGGACATCTCATTTCTTCCACTTTCCTCTAAACTGTAAAACCATCGTCCTTTTTTTTCTGGCTTCTGCCACCATTCCTTCATCCTTTTGTTTAATAATACTTTTGGTTTCTGTTTTTACTGAAGCTTACTGCAACATTAGTGCAGCTATTTTATTTTATTTTATTGACTTCATCTGCCATTTAATGTCCTTCGACACCAATATGTGCAGGTACCCGTATGAACATCCCGTCAGACCCATCGTTTGGTTTCTGTAAACTGTTTGTTGAGGTCTGGGCTGCTGTCTGAATGGCTGCTGTCAGCTGGCTCTTGTTGGTCTGTGGTTAAAATAGCGCGAGAGCACGTCGCTGTCCTCGCGAGAGCCGAATTGTTTAGTTTATTTCGTTTCATTACAGGGTCAAAAACACCTTTTATAGACTTTCAGATGGTCAAAACATACCGGATTCGTCGTTGGGAGTCTCCTTTGAGGAAACGAGTCCACTCCCGTGTGAAAACGTCAGACGTGTGACGTCAGACGTGTGCGTGTTGAAACAGGAAGAGAGCAAAGCTGCGCTTCCTTTAAAATAATAGCGTTTATAAACACGTGTTACGTAGAAGAACTACGTAGCACTTTGAAAAGTTAAACATATTTTAACGTGATTTGAACTCATATTATTGTGTAGAAACATAAAATGGGATGACGGGGGGCTGTGTGCGTGTCGTAAATCCCTCCAGTGACAACTTCCGGTCCCGATTTCAAAGTAAAAGATCGCGTGTGATTTAGTTATTTGCGGTGCAGGAACAGAACAGTGCTTTAGGAGCATATTATTTCGACCGAGTCAATCATAAATAAAAAGTAGTTCATATTATTATTAATCGTTGTCTAAATAGTGTTTGCTTGTGGAATAACCCCTTAAATCCCTTCCAGAGTCTTTTTCGATCAACTTTAATCCGATCACTTACTTGATTCCACAAGTAGTTTATGAAACTAATATTTTTAGCTTCAGTACTTCTTAGACTACTTGCACAAGTAGCATGGACTACTTTTCTTCTAATGTTGATGTGTGATAAAAAAAATTAAAAAAACACTGGAGACTAAATGCACAAATACTACAAAGTACTTTTACAGTGTACCTTTTGAATAATCCATGGTCAAAGTCCCGTCCGGAGTACAGATTTAGCACTTATTATAATACATGCACCAATACTATTAACTACTTGTTTCTTTCCAGGTTTACAATACTTTTTTCATTTCATACCAGTCTTGAAGTCTCAATAAATGTTTGATAGTATACAAGACTGCGATTGCCAAGTTAAAAATACCATAATCAATGAACTACATTAAATTGCCTATAAATCAGCTTAAACCCAAAAAAATTAAACACAGCTTTACGAATGTATACGTTGACATAGTTTGTATTTAATACAGTATAGCTTGATTCAATAGTCATACGAATGATAAAGTAATAGGTTATAATAGAACAAATATAAAATTAATGTAGATAACTGTATATCCTGGGTAATCTTATGAAAACAGTTGTTGAATAAAATACGGCACATTTTGCATCCGTCATTGAAAGGAAAAACAATTCTAAAAATCTGAGTGCATGATGATGGCAGACTTAAAAATGCTTCACCACAAGCAAATTCAATATGAATTCTGTAGCAAAGAACACATTTGTTTTTTTTGTTTTTTTTCACCCGACAACAACATAATGCAACGTATGACACACAGACACTCAGTTTTTGTACATGTACTCTATAATAATGGCAAGATACTGGGACCAGATGAAAGCACTGATTACAACCACAGTCTGTAGAACGTAAAAAGTAACACAATAATAATGAAAATATACTTCAGACAAAATTTCTGGCTCTCAAGTGTCCGAGGAGGACCCTATAGGGTGCAGGCACAGATTTGTGGATGCCCGTTCACCTTTTCTATCATTCATTTCTGGCTTCCCTGTAAAAAATCCTCTTGATAAAGCTCTATGCAGATGTTAACATTAAGTCCAAAATGTCACTAAATGTTTCCTATCACATCACTAAATTTAACAATCAAGTTATCCCCAACGTCACATGTAGACCTACTGAATTGTGTTTTACGTGTCATCCCATCCTACCACCATGACGACTAATCTCAGAGCACATCGGGAATAGTTATCGAAAAGTGCTAAGACATGATTGGTGTAAAAAAAATTAAAAAAAAGGAAGTATTGCACTACTCATGAGGTCTCAACCGATGACTCCACAGATGTTCGCGTCGATGGCATAGCCACTGCAGACTGCTCTAAATGTGTGCGTGTGCATGCAAGCACAATCACTGAAGCGCGACGGCACTGCTCGTGAGCAAAAGGCGGCCACGAGGACACGAGTCCCCGTTTGTAGAAGTTAGAAAATCTCAATTTAGTGAGACGGAAGGTCAGTGGATATATTTGGAAAAAAATACAATAAAACTAAAAGAGGAATTCACAAGGACAGCGACTGAACGAGTGATCACAGTGTGCTCCACCCCTCTTTACCGAGTCTCTTTCTAAGGCAGAGGAGAATGCATTATGCAACTTCAGAAGGAATGCAACAACTTCTTGGCAAAAGACTTCCTGACTAAATTGTTTTAATTCTTATTTTTTTAAGTTGAGCGGTTTCACCTCCATGTGTTCAGCGTGACACTCCTGAGACGAGCTCGTACCATCTACGCGACATAAACCATGTGCAAAAAATGCACTGCTCGACATTTCCTGGACACAGGAGGTGTAAAAACTATGAACCGAACCAAAATCCATTATTGTCGCATGAGAGTGGAGATCAAGCTCCCAATTTGGAATAAAAAAAAAAGATGCACTTAGTTAAAAGGCTTATTTCACCCCAAAATAAAGATTGTGTGAGTAACTTGCGTCTTGCCCGTGTCACTTAGAACTGCAATAAATACAATTTGCATATGTATATTAGAAGAAGAAAAAGAAGATGAGCAAGTTACTGTGGTTCCATCTCAGCTCTTCTCAAAATTATTACAAGTTTAGCGCTTACTTCAAGCATCTGATCAAAATAGTGCCTGTGCTCAGTAACTATGCCGATGGGGCTTTCATTTGGCCATTAAAAACCAACTTTACGCAGCAGTTGTGAGGAGAAAAGTACTATTTAATGCACAATGGCCATGTTAACTCCACTGACTTTCACTGAAATGCAATTAAAAGTAACATTTATTTGCAGTCGTACAATGTTTAGTGGAGTTTTAACCAATATGGCCTGAGTGGATAAATGTTGAATATTTATTTTGGGGTGAACTACTCCTTTAAGGTCCCCTAAACCGTCGGTTTAAAGTGGCAAATAAATATATATTAAAAAAAAAGAAAAAAGGGTTAATGAACATTACCTCGATCACTTGCCCCAACGTGCCGGACTGCAGAACCACAACACGGCACAGGAGCAGTTTTTTTTTAACGCTCGGCAACAACAAAATGTCACACATTGTGGGAAGCGAGAATGTTGTCACATTGAAACACGATAATGTCGAATCTCGAGCTTTTTTCCTCGTCCTGCCAATGAAGAACGGCCCCGGTCTCAACGGACAGCTTCTCGGAGCGGGTTTCCCTTCCCGGACTCACAGATTGGTCACACAACACAGTTTAGGGTTCAACAGATTGACTGCAGGGATCTCAGAGTTCGTGGAATAATCTATAGGGGAGGGGAGGAGGGACGACAGGGCTGAAGCTCACTGATTGGCTGGGAGCAGGCCCTGCCGTTGGGCGTGCTCCAAAATGGCATTGTAGCAGAAGTAGAACTGGTCCGGGGTTTGGATGCTGAAGGCTCTCTGTGTTCTCATGCGTCGCACCGTCTGGCAAACATTCAGGGAGCCGACGTCCTGTAACTGGGACAGACAGATGTCCAGCGCACAGAAGGTACCTGAAAGCAACGGGGCTCGTTAGCGCCGGCACTTCTTTTAAGCATTTGAAATGGAGTCTGTCGGACAGAATATGATGCAAATTCTGGTTCATACAGTCTCAGGGTCTCACCTGTTCTCCCAATCCCTGCACTGCAATGGACCACCATCGGGGGTCCCTGCGGGTGGCCGGCCCACTGGAGTCCCAAACCCTTCACCATTTTCCTCTGTTGTCTCTTCACAGCTCCCAGGAAGTCAATGAGCGTCACTGCGGAGGTGGGAACGCCGTAGTCGGGCCAGCTGAGGTACTGGAAATGACTCACTTGTCTCTGTTCACATGTCTGAATGGATACAAGGTGTTTTTAGTTGCAGGCTTCTTGTGCACTCCAAGAGTTAGATGAGAACATATTATTGAAATGAATAAGTCAAATTAGAGGTTGGTGGATTGCACTCCAAGTTTAATTTAATTCCTGAATTAATACTGTGCTTTTTTCATCCCAGCTATTTTTATTTTATTAGTATTGTGTGTGTATATATATATATATATATATATATATATATATATATATATATATATATATATATATATATATATATATATATATATATATATATATATATATATATATATATATATATATATAATTTCCCCTTTGGGATTAATAAAGTATATATTCATTCATTCATGATTATTTAGTTTTCTTCAATTTTGCACACCTTTATGCTAAATTAAATGCTAGAGCTTTATGCTAAGCTAAACACCTGCTGGTTCTAGCCAAAAAGCTAAAAGCCAGCAGGCGTTGAGTTTAGCATAAAGCTTTAGCGTTTAGCTTAGCATAAAGCTTTAGCGTTTAGCTTAGCATAAAGCTTTAGCATTTAGCTTAGCATAAAGCTTTAGCATTTAGCTTAGCATGAAGTAAAGTCTGTGCAAAATTGAAAAAAAATTAAATAATCCACCAACCTCTAGTTTGACTAATTAACACTTAGCACCTTATTTGTTTAAAAAAAAAAAAAAGGGACGTCCGGGCCGCTTCCATCTCACCCAGTTTAAGAGTGAAAGATGGATTTAACTACAAACCATTTGTGGGCCAGAACTATAACATATCTTTGATTCATGTCTGCACCCCACATGCTTAATAAAACCCCTTCCCGGTAAGCACGGTCCCGTTGCAGTACATATTCTTGGCCCACGGCTGTACCTCGGTGTTGTGCAGTTCGAGGGTGGTGTGGTTGTAGTGGGTGTGGTGGTCCACCCTCTGGTTCACCACTGCCATGTGGTCGTAGACCTCCTGCCCTCCTTCCTCCAGAGGCCAATACTGTCCACACTTCCTCCGACTGCCCTCATCCGTCCTGCGGCGCAGAGACGGGACATACTTAGTGAAATTATTCGATTCTGAAACGGGCACTTTTCTTCTGACTCGACAAAGTATGAATTATATTTGGCATTTATATCAAATAAAATAAAAAAAAATCTATTTAGATTACCTGGTCGTCATGACAATAACAAGCATGTTTTGTTCCCAGACCATTCTCCAGAAATCCCCGTAGGTCTTTTCCAGCGGTCCTGCACAAGGACAACGAGGATATTCAAAGCACATTTAAATGACCTCAGTTCAGTCAGCGTTCTGTGTCATGGAGCAGATCCACATGATTGCATTGATCAGCAGCTTATCGTAACAAACTCAAAGACAACCATTACTAATGATCACTCACTTCTTAGTGAGCTTTGTGACACCAAAGAAAAGCGGACCAGAACTTAAACGCAACAATATATCATGTATCCCCGTGGTCCGGCATAAATTAACCCAACTACAGACGCGGCAGCACCCTGAGACAATCACCAATGAGTTGGGTCTGAAATAAAGTCGTTTGTCCTGCACTCACAGAAGCTCACCACCTTTCAACTGGCTCTTAATATTGTGGTATTGCTGTATGTATTAAATTAATCTCATGAGCACAACTCTACTACTACAGTCCATCCTAAGATCAATATGTGGGCAAAAGAATACATGCCGCTGAGGCCACGGAAGTGTCTGTGCTATTGACTCCAGATGACACACTACTAGATCCTCAAAGCACACACACACACAGCAACGCTTTATGGATTTAATAACTATTCGTCAACCCAATCGGTGGAGTCATTCATTTTTCCCTTTGGACAAAGTGTCCAGTCAGCACCTTATTCCTTTGAGTCTTTTAACCTTCAACCATCCACAAATCCATCTGTACACACACACACACACACACACACACACACACACACACACACACACACACACACACACACACACACACACACACACACACACACACACACACACACACACACACACACACACACACACGTAAGTATCTTGTTGTCTCTTTAAATACTTCAACAATCCAGTGAGCATTACAAATACGAGACAGTTGTCATACCTTGAGTACCGATGTATGCGTTCCTCTGCTTGTAGCCGTCCATGAAGCTTGCATTGATGTAGTCTGACCTCTGTGGGAACAACAAAGCTCTGCTTTAAAGATGGAGGAGAACGAAACGCTGACCGGTGAATTGTGCCATGAGGGGAATGAGACCGTACAGCTCGGCCGTCTACATGTGGCTGATGGGGAGTTTTCAGTGATTTTAGAAGAGTAAACACAACCGAATTCTGGACAAATAGCAGCTCACTTGTGAATCAGGATGCCAGCTGACAGTGATCGAGAGGGGAACTTGCAGTCGTTTTATTTGAAAGACAACTGTAATGTGCAGATTAATAAAAATAAAACCTCACCTCGTTCCTTCTGGGTTTCAAACGAACTCTAGTTTGATCGAGGCACAGCACGTCTCCGTAGCGATTCCTCTCCTGGTTGTAAGCTAATCTGTAGACAAAGAATACAAAAATGTTACTCATGACACGACTTCAGTAGCCAGTTGGCTTGTTTTATACAACCAACATGTGGCAAAACCCCAAAATATATTCCACTTCCTATCGACATAAAAGATCAAACCCTCACATTTGAGAAGCACATGCTCGTTACGAGACTCCGGCGCTCTAAATGTCACGGCTGCTGCCGGAGACTCACTGTGCACAGTGGAAGCTTCCGGGCGGCGGCTCTTTGCGCAGCTCCTCGTACTCGAGGTGGATGCCCGAGCGCTGGAGCCGGCCGAGGTGCGTCAGCAGCTCCTGCGGGCGCATGGACTCGGGTCCCGGGACGTGAATGGAGGGGTCTTCCACGGGAATGCCCACCAGCTCGTCCACCGGGTCCACCCGGCCGTTCTGGCCCGCCAGGAGCTGCTGGTTCCAGCTGTACGACTCCAGAGGCAGCAGGCCGCCCAGGTGCTGGGGGAGGCAGTCTCTGGGGAGGTGTTGGCGCAGCTCGGCCATTTTCACCATCTGCACCTGGAGTGAGAAGAGAACGGGTGAGAATGGGTTCAGGCGGTCGACTGTTGAACCCTTTGGTGGAGGGTTGACACCTAGGAATCAATATCGTGTTGGGTTTTATGTCCTTGGTAGCATGAATAATCCGGAAACACAATTTACAGTAGACGGTTGACTCATGAAATCCATACTAATGAAACTATCCAGGGGCAGTGCTGCAGGCCGGGTGATCGAGCATTAACGTCACAGGAAGTGAGAGGCAGCCGGGTGGACTAGTTGTGAAAGAGAAGCCCCCTAATCAAATCATCATTTGCAACAAAAAAAAAAAAAAAAAAAAAAAAAAAAAAAATCAATGACACGGAATTGCTCGCTCATTCACGGTCTCTGCCCCTCCAGATAAAAACTGAAACAGAATTTTTCAAAACTCGAGTGCTCCTCTATTTACCCTCTCCCGTAGTTTCTCCTTGAGAAGCAGGCTGAGCAGATTGTACGGCACTCGAAACCAAACGGGGGCCCCGACAATCAACACCTTCTTCAGCCTGGCAGGGAACGCCCCCTGGTGGAGAGAGACACAACACAACTTACAGCAAACTCCAAAGCGTCTCGGATTCAACAGGATTTACTTCATTCTTCTTAAAAGAAGCTCGGGTCGTTTTAGCACAGGGTGCCAACAGAACCCGCATAATCTCTTTCAATTGGTTTGTGACACCAAAAAACTAAGCAGTGCTGCAGAATCGTTCTTTCACCATGTTGATCCTGATGATGCAGAATTACTATTTTTTTGTTATCACATTTTTATTGATTTTCTACACATGCGTATAAAGAAAAGATGTGCATGAAGATACACATGCACATAACCATACAAATAAATACATAAGGATATACATGCAGAATGACTATTGTGGTTCTCCAGTATATATTAAATTAATTTGACCACGACTACATTTTTAGATCAATATGTGGGCACAAAATGCATGCCGTTGATGCCGATGAGGCCACAGAAGTGTCTGTGCTGTATGGACTCCAGATAACACGCAGCTAGATCTTTAAAGCACAAATCACTTAGAGCGGTGCTTATTTTGTCAGGAACCTGAAAGTGTGCCTACATCGGAGTTTTACACAGTCATGGTGTGTGGATTAAAAGATTATTATGCTCGTCAAACCCAGTCGGTGAGCCATTATTTCTGTCTGCAGGAAATTAATTCAGAGGAGACACCAATCCTGTTTTAATCAATGGGATTCTTAGCAGGATGGAGGACATAACTCTAGAGTTACGTCTTAACCCGACCCTGAAGGAGAGGGAATCACTTTTAACATTGGCAGATAATTCAACCGAGGTCCTTTCAATAGGTTCAGTCGTGTTGACAATAAGTAAATCTACATCTGATCCAGTCAATATTGCACTGTATTTTTTTTAGGATAATGCATCTCATTTTCTCAGATATTTAACCTTATTTGGCATTTACCGTACGTGTGTAAAATCATTATACGTGATGTAAAAATGCAGGGCTGTAAATCCCACCTTGAGCAGGTTGAGTATCTTCTTGCTCAGGTCCAGTTCAAAGTTTGTGTAGTTGGAGCCCGCCATGTCGTAGATGAACACCAAGCCGTTCCTCTGGGTCTCAAAGCTGTGGGCGAGACTTCTCTGTTAATGTGTTGGATATCTTAACAAACAGGTCAGGTAACAACTCGCTTTATGCAGGCAGGCGAGAACACGGCAGACTTAAATAACACTTTAAAAAAACAGGACACAAGCCAGCGCAAGCTGTCTTGTAATAGTCAAATCACATGTTCAGGATTCCCTCAAGGAAAACTAACCCACTTGGAAATAAACTGGGAGATATATTTGGGAAGTAAAATCCTTGATTTCGGGGGAAGATTGGACGCACAGCATTAGTCAGAGAGCATTTCACGAGTACCACTCACCTTTCCACGGCCCGATCCAGGAGGTAGAAGAGGGCCTGCAGCACCACGTGGTTGCCCGTCTTGTTGGGGTGGTGCAGTTTGGCCGTGTACAAGGCGATGGAGGCCCCCGAAGGATCCCGTACACTCTGGAATACACACGACTAACAGGTTATATCAGCATTCAGTCGGCTGTGAGACGTTTGGCCCCTTTTCACGAACCACTCAAAATGTACTGAGCTGTTGGTTAGCATTTCTCAGTTGTTTTGTTTCCTGCATTTCCCATAACAATTATTGGGCTTTTCAGTCGATGCATGGATTAGAACGTTTTTACCAAAAGTTTGACAGATGTGTTTTTCATAGAAATCTAAATGGTACGTCTATAAATTAACTGGGGCTGGTTTAAGGTGTGACAACAAGGCAGCCAAAAGTGAGACTGAACAGTGACCACAGGGGGGCGCTGAAGTTCAAAGGCTGGTTGCTGGCAGAATGCCAGAAGAAGAAAAAAAAAAAACAGGCTGTCAACAATTTAGCAGGAGTGATTCTTGTCATGATGCTGCAGGTCTTGCAGCTCTGCTCTTTCCTTTCCTTCCTTAGAGGGACACAGATCATATTTTGCATGTCAAACCTGATCAGTGTGAAGGCTGCTGGTGTCAAGCGAACGAGAGGCTCTTCACTTGTGAATGAAGCCGCACCGAGCGGTCCTGTGTAAGCAAATAAGCCCTTGTTCTCGGACATGAGGGGGGCTAAAAATACCTCAGGCAGGATATGAAGCCCGCTGCTGAGGCTGGAGACCTCCGACGTCAGACAAGAGGATGTGCAGCATCAATGCCACGTCAACAGGGAAGGAAGAAGGCCAACACAGGAGAGTGGGGAGTCTGCTGATGTGTGTGTGGCTAAATTTATCTGGCACAGGAAATCCACTTGGCACACCAATCAATAAATAAATTGCACCCCAAAAAAACCCCTTAATTCTTCATTATGAGAACTTGCTTTCAGAAGTTGTACCCTGAACCTTTTTTCGTCAATGAAAAGTGAGCTCATCACATTAGCGAGTTATGGGTCCTTTGATGCGATAAGTTATTGATTGATTGATTCTTTGCCAAGTCCAGAAGAACCTACATTTCTGGAATTTGAGATTTGTCTGTTCGAAGTCCTGTTAAAATACAAAAACAAGCCAAACTTGTCTCTATATTTTCTGACTTGGTTACTACTGAAGATGTGAATCCTTAAAAACAGGTCATGGTTTATTAAAAAAGGAATTTCCTAGGAGAGCATTGGGCACCGCAGTTTTTTTTTTAATGCCCAAATCTTACTCAAACAAGAGTAAATGGTGCGTTTGTTGGGGACTATTTCAGCTGCGGGTTAATACACAGTGCTTTAGTGAAACATAGCTAAGTATTCCAGCAAGACGGATCAACCCAAAAACCCATCTTTTATAATAATGAAAAAACAATCCGCCTCATTGTTCACATGTTCTCAATAGTTTTTGGAGAACAATGAAGGTCTATGGGACAAAGGCATAAGACAATACTTGTCATTGGAATTAATTCACCGCTGGTTTTGGTCAATACATAAATGAATATCACCTTCCTTTATCCTTTAACCGTCTTCTAACTTGACTCAACGTTTTCCATTCAGCTCACTCTTACCAACACGGTGAACTTTCCGCTGAGCAGCTCCGAGCGCAGAGGTTCTTCCTGAGGCTGAAGTCGGACGATTCCTTCTTTAAGACGCGTTTCCTGCAGAAAACAGATCACAGCAGGTGAAGTCAGGCTGCGGAGCAACTGCACTTTGAGGTGAATTCCTCTGTGAACAATGGAGAACTACTGCCTGACTTTCC
The DNA here is from genome assembly GCF_910589615.1 of Taurulus bubalis. Lineage (NCBI taxonomy): Eukaryota > Metazoa > Chordata > Actinopteri > Perciformes > Cottidae > Taurulus > Taurulus bubalis. Next base: position 22,981,005 of record NC_136597.1, on the reverse strand, counting down.
TGCCAGGAGGATTCCTCTCTGCATGGTTTCCATCACACACACACACACACCTCACAAAGAGGTTGTGTGGGAGTTTCTTGAACTCATTGTAAGGGCCGAGCATGGGAGGTGTCTTTTCCATTTATTGTTGTATTTATCTTTTTTCTTCCTCTTTTAAATAATGTGGGCTCTTAACTGTGATTACAGGGTCTAAAAATAAACGACCACTTATAAACATAGGACGAGCCTCACGTACACCTGGAGGAGAAGTCATCAAACCCCAAATCATTTCCCCATCATTTCCATTATTTTGTTTTTATAAAAGCTTTTCCATTTGATGGAAACAACCCGTAGATTTCACACATAGATCAGCTTTCTTATTCCTTCATCTTTTAAGATTATTTTTGTAATCGGTCACGTCTCATAGTAATGAGACACAAATATGACAGAAAAGACTAACATGTACAGATGCAGTAAAAATACATTAAAAAAAACACCACACAATATTATTTTACGTTATATTACAATAGATGGCACGATACAAAAACACAGATGTTTCATGCCAGGCCGACGTACTACTCGTCCCATCCTCTGTCCGGGTGCTGACGCAGCATTAAAGCGAGTTCAATGAACCGTGGCGTGGCAGAGGAGACTAATCCTTCTTAAAGTCACAGTGCAGGTATTCACAAAGGAGAAAAAAGAAATTAAAGAACCCAGCGTGGCGATTAAAGCGACGTTACTCAAAAGAAGGTAGGAGGGCGAACTCCGGCCCCGTCACGAAGATATTCAGGTCACTAGAGTCTGTTCCGTTTGCTGCAGTTGATAAAAGGGAGCAGATAAACCCTAATTCGCATGTTCAGATTTTGGGACATTTACAGCAGTCTACTGTAAGCCAATAAGGAACAAATAAGACATTTCCCTCAACTTCCTGGTCGTCATTACGGGATCGCAGGAGGCCTTGATTACGTTATTACCCAGATCATAAAGTTAATGAGACCTGCAGGCTGATCCACTGGCGCTGCCCTGGAGGCTTCATCTTCAGGCTAATTTCTTACCGCTTTGATGGTAATAATATCACCAAGGTCACTAACTGCTATTTCGGTAACACACAGTGTTACAAGTGACGTCTTTTCTCTGCGGCACAGTGTCAGGTGGCGTCTCGACCGCTCTATGCCAGATGCTCTGAGACATACAGCGGAAAAATAAATACAGTTTCACATTGTTTTGCATGCAGGCCCACCACCCCTCCCTGGAACACTTCACGTTCCTCATTTACCGGTAATCTACCCTCATAACCTCAGCTGTGCCAATCAATGAGCTTTTCTGATGACGGGGCAACACTCATTTCTTGATAAGCTCAAAGCTCTCTGGAAAGCTGAATACCGCTGCATACTGCTCCTCGTCATACTTTTGCATTTGGTGCAGATATATACGATTTCAACACAGCAGCGAGAACAAAGCTGTGACATTAGTCCATGTTGTCCTGATTGTATTCATTGTGCTTCACAACCTGCCATCAGTTACTTCTTTCCATCTGAAATAGTCACAAAAGGCAGTAAACTGCTTTTCCGCGTCTGAGGCAGTTGCGTCATAATGAAGGTTAATAGAATACATCAGACTCTGTGGAAATGATGGTTGATGTTCAGCATAATGAGATTAGAACGTTCCAATGTGGGCGTAGATTCCTCTGATAATGTTCAAACAAAAAAAAGATGTTTTTTTTAAATATAGGTTTCAGAAAGCTGGTGTATGTATGTGTGTATATATATATATATATATATATATATATATATATATATATATATATATATATATATATATATATATATATATATATATATATAAATAAAACATTGACAACTTTATTATGATGGGAATGAATGTAAACGATTAGTGTTGAAAAGTGTGCTGAAGTATAAGTCGACACTGATGAGCAGGATTGTTTACTTATTCTTTGAGCACATATTTCCTGATCTAAATCAGTAAGCTTCCCTCTATGTTGTAGACTAGAGTCTTGTATGTAGTAAGCAGTGGTGTTGATAGCTTTTCAATCTATTTATCCCACCGAGACCACAGCTGGTCATTTAAGTGGGTCATTGTTTTTTACAAATTGTGGCGTTTGATGTAGACATTGATGGTTGATTGGTTGGCACAAAGTATTAAATGAAAAGTGGGTTTAAATGTTATTGGGGATGTATAGACATTTAAACCCTTCTTTTGTCAAAAATATAAAATGTTTTGATCTTAGCATCTAAACTCTGTTATTGCCATTGTGCAAAAATACCTCTAATTTGAATTGTCTTTATGAAAAGCTCCAACTTCCAGTGCCAACCTGATGAAAATCATTTTTATAACAATACCCAAAGTCCCCCAAAAATGCTCTCACTTGCATATTTAAAATAAAAAGTTTCATCTTAATTGTATTTTGTCAGCTGTTTTTTTTTAGCCACTCTGTTAAACAGATGAGGATTCCAATATGGCAACCACAGAGTGGCTCCACCTCAACCGCTCTGCTGCTGTGCACACAGTTCACTCTCAAGCCAAGTGGTTCTCGCGTCTGTTCTTACCCTGTAGCTGTGGAATAGCTCAATGGCTCGGAGGACGTCAAACTTGCGAGCCATGAGGAACTTGACGGCCAATTCCCTGGACAGCTCCGACACTCCATGCTGACTGGTCCACTTGTTGATTTCCTCCAGAAACTGCCTAGTAGCCTGAAACGGACACACAAACGTTGTACTCTCGTAATCGAAGGGTCAAACAGAAAGGAAGTGAAACTGGGCTTTAAACTCGATACGTCCTCCTTCACAGGAAGCGCCATCTACGGCTTCACAGAATATTCGAGGGGAATCTCACGGCCCGGTGAGACGTCTACGATGGCGTTTCATAAAGAGTTGGATGCTCGGCGCGTGTGTCTCCACAGACTGAACATACGCAGGGAGGAACTAAATTAAATGTGTGATCTGTAATTTGTGCGAACCAAAAACCATGCGAGTTCAACTTGTGCGTTAACCGCAGCTATTTTGGGGGGGAAAGCGTTGGCTTACAGTTCACGGTTGAGCTAAAAAGAAAGAACATGTAAACAGCAGCATGTGGATGACCAGTGGATTTGGTCAAGTAAAAGAAAACTTCTAGCTCACGTTTAACAACGGTCACATATTGAGAGGGGGAAACAAATCTGGACTCTTGCTAAACTGGTGCAATAATAACTTTTAATGCGTGGGCTGAAAAGTCCAATCACATGTACTGGTTGAGTGCCGAGTTATCCAGGAATAAAGCAGTTCAATGATAGGATGGCCCTGATGGAAATGGAATTAAAAAGGGTTTGACGTTATGATGGATTACTGACGATAACGTTATTAATTAGACACCGAAATTATAATTTTTAAAACTTAGTGGAGACAACCGAGTGTTTGTTTTTTGCTATTAAGTTTCATATTAAGTCATAGTGAGTTTGAAGTATATACACAAGGTTTTTTTAAGCTTGCATCAGGCATTCACAAAATCAAATGTAGTGTATGGGCCTCAAAACATGAGAAATATCATCTTGGGAATTAGTTTAAAAAGTTCCAACAGATGCGGAACAACATTAGCATTCATTTGGAGTGCGTTGTCCGGCCACCTGCTGAATACAAGTCTGATATTCACTCTTCTTTTGGCTCCGTTTTGGTCCCCACCAACTCACCAAATCTGTCTCTTTAGCCACTAAATATGCCTCTATGTTCGCCAGCTAATTGCTAACTGTGTCGGTCTGCCATTTGGTGCCGGAGAGGTATCGTACAGAGGGTTTTTAGAGATGTGTGCTGGGGCTGAAAATGCAAGGACAGCATAAAAGTACCAAGTAGGAAAGTTGCTAGCTTCCAAAAAGCATTTTGTTTTTAACACTTGTCTTTTCTTCGACGCTCAAATCTAAAAGCAACTAACCAAATGCACCAAACTTATAATTTGGAAAAACGTGTTTACCATAAAGGCCTTCCACCCATCTTGCAAATAACTTATGCATTTAGCCGGCAGCCTTTCAAGAGCTTCCTGTCCTCCCCTCTGCTCTCATTATACACTCCCTCAGGAACTCACCCCCACCACCCGCAGCACCCGCAGAGCTAGCGAGTCAGCACCCAGTGAATCGTCAAAAGGCGACACAGGAGGCAATGAAAGCTCGCACTTAAAAAAAAAAAACACAGGGTCCCGCTTCTCTGGCGAGGCACAGGAAGTCGAGTTCTGGGGGTCCACGGCTCTTTAGGAATACAAAACGATCACTGACGAGCGCCGAGCCTCGAGACAGGATGCCACTGTCTCTCCTCGGGAAAAGCCAGCGCATTCACAGACAGGAGGGGATTGCAGCTTCTGCTCTGTTCAGCTGCCTTAACATGCAAGGGATGAGGGATGATTGCACCTGACAGGGCTGAGGTCGCTTCTCATGGGGAGGGGTGTCAGTCTCAATCCTGGGCTTTTCAGCGCAGTCGTGAATGGATCTCTGATCATTTCGAGCAGATGCTACAACATGCAATACTTAGAATAAATATACTAACTTTAAAGTGCATTAATCCTTTCGGGAAGAATACATGTTGTAGAGTTTATAACCACATCTTATGGTCTTCCCCCCCCCAGCAGATGGAAGGTTGCGACATCAGACCTAAAACGGCCGCAGCACTGACTGGGAAAGGATCAAAGTCACAAAGTCATGGACCAGGAGAACAGTGGAGGGCCAGAAAAAGATGGAGGGGGTCATCCACATCCCACGCCAGAGACCTTCTTTGAACATACGAGCACATGTTGTCATGCAAGTCCTGTTGCACAGCAAGCTCAATTCACTAAATGTGTTTAAACATTGCTCCTTATGCATTTCATTGGGTTACTGGGTGTACTCGGTATAGTTTCTTTCAATATCTAGGGAGTTTATTGCCGTGAGATCTGGTGGAAATCGCAAGACGTGGTGGTTGACTTCCTGCCTTACATCTATTGCCTTCTAAAAGTTGGTTTAGTTCAAGCTGGACTGAAGCAATAATCACACTCTGTGAGGTAAGATACTGTTTGGATCTATGATTCGTCTTATTATTATTTACAGAGAAAACTGCCAAAAGATTAAAACATGGCGTCAACAAGGTGAACAGGGTTTTCTTCAAAGGAAAAAAATATTTTTTCGAACTTTGTAGATCTATTTTTAGATTTACAAAAAAGGCAGTATTCCAAATCAATCAGTCACTATCTCAAAGTTGTTCATGGTCACAAAAAAAAAAGTGTTGGACCTCGCTTACCAGATGAACCATCACATTCTGTGGTACCGTCCTTTAAAAAGTCCACGAGCTCCATCCAACGTGGGCCGTGTGCTCTTTGTTGTTGCACAGCAATCCTTCGGTGTCGGCCAAAGACAACTTCCTGTCAGATTGCTGTCAGGTACACTCGGGTTTCCAAGATTTCAATGGTTTGACAGCTGCTCTTTCTCTCTTAGCCTTTTAAGGAGAGACTGCCAACTCCAGGCAGTGACCCTCTGTTCCTGGAGAAGCCCGTCTTGTTTGGCTTTTCTGCACTAGGGGCCATATCCGCCAGAGTGGAATTTGAGGATGAACCAGTTTGTTTTTGCGATAGCACACCAGACTGCACTGGAAGACTCAATGCGGAGGAGTGACTTACTCAATTCCTGGAGGATGCATAAATATTTGCTCGACTCGCTCCAGTTCTGATAAAAGCAGGAGATATTTTCTTCTAAATTCTTGAAACACTTAATTCTGGCTTTAACTGGCTGACACTAATCTAAACGGACGGAAATCTTTATATTTTCCGCTGCCTTTATGTCCTCGGTTGGTAGTTCCCAAATGCAGAGTGACACATTTTAAACAATAAACAGCTGACATTACATAATCCAGTGTGTTGTCAGGGGTTGTTTATTGGTGGTGTTGACGATGACTGTCGATAAGTCATTGATTAGGTTGACTGCAGTCGGGACATGCTGTGCTGCGAGTTAGTGGATGGAGTTGTAGTTGGTTCTTTGCCAAACAGTCCTGAAAACAAGTCCACGGGTCCAAAAAGGTTTGAGACTCTGACCCAGATTTACTTTAGAGTCAAACTGGCTGCCACAGTGTCCGAAATCTCGCCCTTATTCAGTCATTTACTCCCGAGTGGAGTTGTTGAGATACCGGTATACACACTGCTTCCAATGGCCATTAGCAGCACAGCGCTGCTTGGCTAAATAACGACGCAAACAGCTACCGGTACGCGAGGCTGCATTGAGTTACATGTTGATGTGTTCAAGTGCCATGCAGTAAAACTGAGTATTAGGTAAAAGTAAATCATAACATCATGTTTTTAAAGATGATCCTAGATTAGTCCCGCAGTGGGGAAATTACAGGATTACAGCAGCACAAGTGAATAAAAGATTACAAAAATAAACAGTAATAGAAAGCATAATATTAAACGCAATCTTGCTAAATCTAGTTTACAAACTTGAGGTTTTCACGGCAATGAAATAGAAAAGGGAATGAAGTCGTGTTAATAATTCAGGTAAAGGAATCAGTATCAGCAAGAGAAAAGTGGTTTCTCTACTCCAGAGTAAATGATAAACACTCAGAAGTCTGTAGATTGCTTGTTTTGTCTGACCAATAGTTAACTATCCCAAAAGACTAAGAAAACCAGTAATTATTTATATCTCAGATGCTGGAACCGGTGAATTTTCCACATGTTTGACTATTTGTGTCAGCTCCACATTGGTTTTCAAATATTTATAGGAGGGCATATCTTGAAAAACTCACTTGCCCAGCGCACACATACAATTGCATATATGGAGTTCCTACCAACCCACAAACTATGAAATAAGACAACCAAGTCATTTTTTTGTGGTTTGCTTGGATCAGAAATCATGTGATTCAACCAGCCATTCAGATTTAGCTCCCATTCCGATGTCACATGCAGGCTCATTAGAATATACCACCCACGTCTTGAGAAACTCACCTTTGCAAATGTTGAAAACATATTTCTCTTGTGAGCAAATCAGAGTGGACCATGTTTTTTTGGGGGGAGGGGTGCGTGAAGAGACAGGCGCTAAAACAGAGCGTTTCAAAACAGATATATTCAGACACATAGTACAATGTAATAAATAATGTATTTCTGGAACATTGAAGCATGTTCTAGTTGAAATATATATATTAAAAAAAACTGAATTTCCAGAAGACATGGGTTTATTATGATTTAAAACTACCGATACTGTGATAGATGACTTTGACCGCATTGCCAACCACTAATCCACCGTTATAGGCCATTCTCATGGTGCCCATTTAGATATAGGTGTAAATCAATTGAAAGCTGGCTTTCATTTAGATGTGTCAGTGCTGGTACTGCAGTGGCTTACTGGCACTCAAATAGATTTTGTCATATTGTTTTACTTGATGATCCTTTGTTACAGGAAATAATGTCTGAGTACTGTCTGCAGTATTCACATTCCAGCCAGGAGTCATAATGTACACGGTGACTGTGTTATTGTCTCAGCAGACAGAAACTCTATTGAAGGGGTTATGGAAAGTAGTGTGTGTGGGTTTACTGCAGCATCATGATTACACCTCGACAGACCTTAATGCATTCATTTGTCTTCACGTTTTAAGAAAGGATTCATGGCTGACCTTGACATCCAAAACTCGTTTGATTACAGAAGCCACGCTAACCTATTTACAAATGTGGGACTGCTGCTGCTTCAGCGAGTCAATACCAAAACAGGAAGTCAGTGACGTCACTCTCTCCCTATTCCCCAATTTCTCTCACTCCACTGCTTCCTGGGAGTAGACTCACCGCACACAAACACAGGCCCACAAACACACAGTTTCTCTAAAGCACATGATAGACGCACACACAAACGACTCTGTAACTCAAACTCCCCCCTTCCCCCGAGTCTAGTGGAAATGCTTTTAACAGCTGCCTTTAGAATGAAGTTCCACTACACCCGTGTATGCTCCCGAGAGAGCCACCCTGACACACACACACACACACACACATCCCCAACCACCTCCCACAAGGCTGTGGATGTAATGAGGGCGTCCGGTACCCGAGCGGGGGCCCCGGCTCACACAGGAAATGGAGTAGCCAGATAAGGCTTTCTGCTGGCCAGATGATGAGGAGTCAGAAGAGAAGACACGCACGAGACCAGAGAAGAAGAAAAAAATCAACTCAAAATCTAGATACTACAAACTGATTATTATTCCCACACAGAAACTACAACAACAGTCTCTTTGCTCATGTTGGATTTCTTGTGGTTTGGTACCGTTCATGCCACTTTAACTTTGGTCATGTTTAATTTACAAATCAAGATCAAATGCAGCTACACTCGTTGCCAGTTTATTAGGTACACCTATCTGAGACTAACGCTGTTTGAAACGGTCATACATTAAATCTTCATCTATGTTATAATGCTCCTTTTTTTGTAGAAACTGTTTTAGAGAGGGGTCAATGGAACTGCAACTGGGTTAACTGGCCTAATACTTTGTGTATTAAGAGTACACTAATAAATACACGTTGAGCAAACCAGGTTTAGCTGGAAAGATTCTAATTGGGTCTTTTAATCCCCACAACTAGTAGAGTCCTATGGGTCTGCATCCATGAAGCATAACACAGGTACATAATATTAGAGCTGAAATAATTGTTCAGTCAATCAATAGAAACAGTTAATCTGCAACAACATATTTTTTTTTTTACAAAAAAGGTTAAACTAGCCCTGGTTCCAGCTTGTCAAATATGAATATTTGCTCTTTTTTTTGTAAATACAACTTTTTATTGCGAAATCTGTATATACACCGGGATGTTAAAAACAATGCAAACTTGTCAAAACTAAGTTCAGAGTTGTTTTGGGCTTTCACGTTACAGCAACTATTGATGAAACTCATTTAGGCTTAAGGCTATATATAAAAAAAGAAGAAAGAAATGAAGGAAAATGCATTTCATGTGTGAATGCATGTCAGTTTGACCAATATATTTCAAAGCCATATCACTTTCTACACATTGCAACCAAGTTTCTACTGTATACATTCATGAATGAGCCAAATGTGGAGCCAGACAGCGTTTCCAACTCTTCCCCGGAGTAATAACACGGTCTGTGCCCTCGAACGAACAACTCTAAAAGCACCAGGAATTAATATTGTATATCTGTGTGGGGGCTGATAAAAAGGCGATATCGGCCCTGTTTCGCAAGAGTTGCAGCTCAGCCGCTGGAGAGGAACTGACATTGATGCATCGAGAGCAACAAAAAAAAAAAAATGTTGTCAGAAATCGATACAATATTTCCGCGACGCATTCAGGGAGCATTTCGCAACAAAACCCCACTGCGCACCGCCATCGCCGCGGTGCGTTCACGCAACCCTCGGGGCCAAAAAAAAAAAATACCTCCAGGTAGGGCCGAGGCTGGGACGTTTAAGGGCGACGGAAACAACAGAGAGGAAGAAGTGTAAAGACTGTAAAGGCCTACCTGTTCTTCCTCCGCCGATAAAGTAGCTGCCATGATCCCCGTCAGTTTCTCTGGTTCTTTCTTTTTTTTTTTTGCCGAGACGCGTCCTTTTTTCATGAAGTGGAAGATGACGGAGACGTCTGTGTGTCCGTCCCTCGTGTAAAACACACACACACACACACACACACACACACACACGCACGGGGGTTTAGGGGTTGTCCCTCTCGCTCAAAGTGGAAGAAGGCATCGGAATCGCTGTTTTCTCTTTTTTTTCTTCTCCCCCCTCTAGACACCGTTTTGACTGCGAAACACACGCGGGGCAATTAGCTTGACTCTTTGCAGCCAAACTGCACAGAAAAAGCCGAGTAGTAGAAGAAGAAGAAGAAAGAGGACAGGGAAGAGGGGAGAGAAAGAATAAAAAGAGGACAACACTCGAGCAGCTAGACGAGGCTCTGCTTCGGCTCGATGATAACTGGGCTCAGACCATGAGCTGCTGCTCAACCCACTGACTCCTCCATGCCATGAATTGCAAGTTTTTACCCTTGAACCTCGCCTTTATGTTGTGGGAGAGAGACACGCGCACACACAGCGCGAGCGAGAGAGAGAGAGAGAGAGAGACGCTATTCATTCTCCATGTTGCTCTCCCCCTGGTGGCTGAGAACAGAACATATGACAAAAACTCACGACCTCCGCCTCCATTCATAAAAATAGGAAACCAAACAGGAAAATCACCATTTTGAGTGTCAGCTTGCACCTTAGAGGAGCGCTGACGAACACGCACGCGCGCACACACACACACACACACAATGCTAAAACTATTTTAAAACAAATAACGGACTACTTATATATTGGACGTTTTGACTTTAACTTTGTTTACTAATGATGGAGACACGTTCCGTGGACGTGGCTTAACTTGACGCTTATTAGCCAAGAGTTATGTGAGAAGACTGACACAACTCCGACGTTTGTCCGTTTACGTTAACGCTACGTAACGCTACGTCACGTTTACGTAGCGTAAACGTGACGTAGCGTTAGTTAGCTAGTTTATTAAGCTAGTTGATCCCAACTTCACAAGTGAACATAACTGTTAACTAGTGAGCTTTAGAGGTGCTGGTATAGATGGAGCTTATGTTTTTAACTATTTATGCTAAGCTAACCAGCTTCAAATGAAAGAGCTATTCATCTTATCACATAAGTAGTGCAAGAAAAAGACAAAAAGTGCAGGTAAATAAATACTAAATTGATATATGGACAGGGTTATTATATCCAGTGTGCAGGCTCCATGTACATATGTTTATAAACTGTATATATATATATATATATATATATATATATATATATATATATATATATATATATATAGTGCAGGCTTCATGTTGGGAGTGATAGATCACAATGAAAATAAACATAATTAAACACAATAAAAGTGTAATCTATAAAGGCAGCAGTGGATATCTTGGTGTTCGAGTGTTATTCACAGCGTATGAGTGATTTAAGTGTTCCATCAGAGTGGAGGCCTGTGTCTGGTAGTGTTGATGTACAGTGTTGATGTTCGGTGTTATGTTGCGCCTACCAGAGGGGAGACGTTTTAATAGGATGTGTCCAGGGTGTGAAGGTGTCTGCAGTGAGCATCCTGTTTCCTCACTCGGTCCTGGACGTAGGGCAGGCTGGCACCGATGACTTTCTCTCTCCCTCTGCAGTCCTGACTGTCTGTTGTCTCGTCTCAGTAAAGAAGTGCATTTACGAGCATGCTTTTAAGACATCGCTGCAAGTTTGGAAGACAACTGTGTGGCCAAATGTGCAACTTACACAAGTGGGCTCCAGCCAGACTGGACTTTCACATTTTTAAATGTTTGGAAAATATTTAATTGTTTTGCATGTTCACAGATTCTACACTTATCTTGACAAAGAGGGAGAGTGGGTTAAGCATGCTTTAAATAGTTAAAACATGTCAGGAAGGGTTCTTTGACATACTGCTTTTCAGCCACTGTACTTAAAATATATGTTTTTTTCTGCACATTATGTGCATTAGCTATAAGTGTACATCACAAAAGCACTCTCCAAACTATCACTACACATTATTAATGCATGAAATAAAGTGAGAGGAAATAACTAATAATAGGAGCAGGCCCTTCCGCAATAGTTGGTTGCAAGAATAGCAATTTAATTAGTGAAACTCGACTCATGCATCCCCCAGGCTACATCATAATCCAGTGCGCTTTACAGGAATTGCATGACACCATAGGAAACAGAAAATACCCATTGAAATATTATGTGCTGCAAATATATTTCAGCAGCCAGGAGATTGCATTTCCTGCAGCACTATTGACAGCCCTTTAATTCATACCTTGATGTGTTTTTAATGGGGTTGTAAAAGTAATCCGATGCAAAACAGCGAGAGAGTGTGTGTGTGAGAAGTTTGGTAAGATTCCTCAATGCTGTGTTAACCTTCGCATCATCTTGTTACAGTTAAACAAGGAAAAGCCCTCTGACTTCAAGTGTTTTTCTAAGAAGAAGTCGGAAGTCGTAGGTACATTCACATGCCGTTTGTATTTTCTTTCCACAAGAAAATAGATCCCACAATAGGCGAACTGTAAATAATAAGGCGTGAGAAAGTCTGGCTTGAAAAGTAAAGGGGAAAGGGAGTGGACAACAATAGACTTCCTGTTGAACCAGCTGACATCATGTCATTTGGGAACATGTGATTGGCTAAGCACTGCCCACGTTACGGCCGGCCACCCGCACACACACACACACACACACACACACAGAAAAGAAAACGTTTGAATGCATCAAACGTGTTAGAGATGAAGATCTGATTTAACTCACTGTGCTAGTTGGTAAAAGCTTGAGGGAGACAAAGTTTTGGTGTGTGTGGACGTCTCTGGTTCAACACAAGCTTCTCCAGGCTTCATATAATGAGTCTAAAATGACTCCTCTATGTCAAGGCTGCATGAAAATCACATTAAGTTGTAAAAAATAAATAATCACAAATGTACTGTGTGAACATTGTGGACTTGTGGCCATGGCTACTGTGGAGGGAAAGGAGGTCATGTCCTCAGTATTGTGTTTTCATTAAGAGGCAGTAAAACGCTCATATTCTCATAAGTTTAAAATTCTACACAATGTGAAGTTTGATTCTGATGTTATTTTAGTAAAGATGTTTAAATATGTTTTTTGTTTTTCTCAAAACTTGATTTTGTGGCAGCATTTAGGAAGATCATATTTATAAAAAAATATAACCAAACTTTTAAAAAGGTCACAAATCGACATTTTGGGAAGTGCGCTCATTCGCAATCTTGCCAAGCGTTCGACTAGAAGATCAATACAACTCTCATGTCTGCGCTTTACATATGAAGCTAGTCAGTTAGCTTAGCTTAGCTTAGCACAAAGACTGGAAACGAGGGAAACCAGCTAGCCGGACTCACCTCTAAAGCTCACCAATTAATAAAAAACAGAAGTCTTGACAACACACTCTGGCTTTAGTGCGGCATAAACGAGACATTGTAATATATTGTTAAAGTTGTGAACTTTAGAGGTTCCGGTCGGCCAAGTTACCACAGGCCACACAGCACACGTCTGGGGAGCTGCAGGAGAAACACAAATCTACCTCCTCAGCAGGCTTGTGACGGCGGGCTTTCATAGAGATCAGAGGCCTCAAGTAACTAACATTGTGTGTGTGTGTGTGTGTGTGTGTGTGTGTGTGTGTGTGTGGTGTGTACACATCTGTGTGTGTGTGTGTGTACACATGTGTGTGGGAGACTGAGCGCGCTCTGAAGAGTGTAACTACGGACAGACAGGTGCTCAGTTCCTGGAAAGTGATCAGCGCTGCTGACTAATAGCTGGATTCCTGCAGTAACCACATGCCTGACTCTGCTCTCTTTGACAGGCCTCTCGGCTTCGTGGTGACTGAATGTGAAAGGAAAAAAAAACCATCCGACTGTACTCGATGAAATACGTTTGTCAAACTTCTTGTTCTCAGATACTAAAAGTCTAGAGTGAGTCAAAATACTTTGAACCCTTTATAACATACATCCGTTACTGAGCGATTACTTTTAGGTATAACTGAAATCTCACCCAAAAAGACCAACAACCTGCCAGCTACTGATTACCGTTATATATTATACGAGATCAGTGACGTTTAATGCTTTCCAGGAGTTGGTGCGTGATCAGATATTGCATCTGTGGTTGAAGAGTTTCCCTTCAGCAGCATTGTGCACCTCCCTCTTCTTCAGAGATCTCCTACGTTTCCCAGAATAAGTCATAACAATCCCCCACAGAGGGGGCGGGTGACTGTGGCGTTTTCTCCTGCTTATGTTCCGTGTAGGTGGCGAGAGCAGCAGCGATATCATCGAAAGAGCAAGAAAAGGAGAAAACAAGATAGTTTTTTTCCAACGTAGATGAAAAAAAAAACACAAGACACAACTTGTATTTTAGCTGCAGTGCGTGCCGGTCGAGTCAAGTAGAGACAATAAACTTTTTCTACAATCAGTTTTTACTGCGTGGTTTTCTGGACATTTAAGTTGATGTTTGCAGAAAGACGCATCCTCAAATACACAAATCGCTGCACCAGCTGAAACGTGTACACTCCATTTGACAGCCGTGTATTCTTTAATGTTGTGTCTTGTAAACAAGGACGCAAAAGATATCTCCACATGACAAACAAGGCCCTCCAAAAGTATGTTTAAGTGCTTTATAGGTTCAGTCTACGGCCAATTTACTGCTTTGAGGCTGTATTAAATACAAAGTACAGAGGAGGTGGAAGGGAATGCCGGTTTATGTGATGATCGTACCACATACTGTACATGTTGAAGGATCCCAAAGGGGTGGATAGCTCCTTTAAAGTAGCCACTACTACCTCAGCTGTCTTTAAAACCACATTACTAATCAGTCTCATGAGAATAGACCTCAATATGATACATGTGCACTTTTAGTTAAAACCCACAAGCAACTTTACATCAAACTAGTCTTCCTTTTAAATAAAAAAAAGGAAGGAAGAAGAAGAAAATCCGGTTGGCTCTCCCTTGCTTGTATTGTAAGCTACTCCACGCAGCCCAGATCTGATAACCCGAGGCGATGCTCTTTGCTGTTTCTTTCTCAGAAGACGTGCTGGCACATGTCGCCGCTAACAGGGTTCACCTCCCTGCCAGACACTTTCTCGTCTTTTCCTGTCGACAATTTCCGCCCATCTCTTCGGTTACGCAAATGGCACACTGAGCTCAGCGCGGAGGGGAAGAGATGCTCGTGGATTCTGCTGATCAGCGGTATGAGTCACGCCTCCCCATTATACTGGAACACCAGCGATCGGGTCTGAGGTGTTCCAGTTAAAAACAGGATTTTCTTAACGTATTAATTCCCGGAAGATGGAACCGTTTGTAATTGGTTTAACACTTTTAATTGCATCCCAAAACAACCAGAATCCAATTAAAAGAAATATTTTGCAATTTCAACAGTACAGTGTAATTAAAAAAGAAATCCAATATTAAATGCCTCTCCTCGAGATTCAGAAATAAAACCTTTAAAAAAAACAACAACAACTTGTGAACACATTGCACGGTGTAGGTCAATAAAAAAAAACATTTATTTATTAGAAACATCTTAAAACCTCTTCGAAACAATTTGTAAACTTAACATTAAACGTCACTGTTGCCATTCTGCATTGATCACAACTTAGAAAGGTCAGCGCCACCTCACCTCCCAAAACACAGTGTTACTCTCCTTTTTAGCTGCTAAAAAGAGGCGTAACAGACCAAGACCAAGCCGTTTTAGTGGCTAAATACTGTGCAATTACTCCCAAAAGACACTGATCTGAGTTCTGCAGCAGGTACAGGATGTAAATGGCATAGTTTAAAAAACACACATGAGGCATAGCTCTGCTAATCTGCACTCTGAGGGCGTCCTGAGCAGTGCCGGATTAGAATTAGCCAAGCTTTGCAATTGGTCAGATCTGCTAAAAACCATTCAGCAGACATTCTAAAGAGCCATATGTGGGCCGCCGCCACTCGAACGCCGAGTTAGCAATTTGCATCTCGTTCGCCCCCCCACCCCCCACTCAGACCTCCATGGTGGCTTCCCTTATGGGCTTTTGATTCAAGAAGTTCAGGGGGTCCTCACTGTCCTGGATCGGCGTGGACAGGTACTCCAACTCATAGCCTCCGCTGCGGTTGGCCGGTCGGACTTCACTCGAGGTTTTTTTGTGTTCCAGGATCTGCTGCAGCTGCTGGCTGGCGTACTCGGGCTTGGCAGTGAGGGGGCCTACGGGGACCTCTATGCCCAGGATGTCGGTCACCATGTAGGGGCGGAGCCAGCCCACCAGAGGGGTGCTGCCGGGGGTGTAGTGGGTCTGCCGGTGGTAGAAGAGCAGACCATCCACCTGCGGCCGGAAATTCAGAATGAAACTTAATCAAAGCAGCAGACAAAAAGTTTGTCTGTATGCGTTCCTTAAAATTATGATTTATCGGACTCTGAACGCCACGACAGCAGTCAAGGTGTTGCAATGAAAAAACAAGAGAACTTTTCTTACACTGAAGCTGTACTCCGCAGCCAGGGCTTTCTGAATCGGCTCTGCTGTGCAGTCGACGCTTTGGAGGCTCACAAACCGGAACTGTTGGCCCAAACAAAACCAGAGCACCACGTCGTTAGGTCCAAGCACAGTTTGTCTTCTTGTCAAATGTGAGAAATGGCTTTCCTACGGCGAGTTTACTCTTCAAAGACTAAACCCTGATTAAGCTCCTGCTTGGCTGTTCCACGCAAACACACAGATTAAGAGGTAAAACTCAAAGTTCACTCAGACTTCCTGGAAGCACCGTAATCGTCTAGATTTGTGTGTAATAATCCCTTTAGTGCACAATTAGTAGCAAAGACGGTAATGGATGTGTGCCTTTCATTTTCCTTTGTCTCAAGGTTCCCATATATGCAGCAAGGCATAAAGCACAACAAACACAACATGCAGAAAAGCCAAGATTGAATCAACAGTTCCAGCATCTCAAATAGCCGCAAAGGAAGGACACAAATGGGGCGCAAAGTGAAGCGGCTCGATTCCCGTTACTCACAGGGTTGCGCTTGGCGATTTCTGATAGGCCGTCCGTCTCCTGGACTTTGGACTGGAGCCAGAAGAAACGGAACTCGGTCTGTTGATGAAAAAACAAATACTGTCAACAAACAAACAAAAACTCCTTTTTGCATTTCAAGCCAACAAGATGGGATATGTGGCCTAAAAAAATAAATAAAAAAGCACATCTGTGGCCCAGACTTTGCTACATAGGCAATTAGACAAGCATTCCTGGATTGCTGGTTGCTTGCTGGAGGATTGGACGCCAGCCTTACCGGGCAGTCGTAGACCGGGTGGCCTCTCCAGCACATGACATCCAGGATGTAGAACGTTCTGTCCACCTCGCTGTAAATGCAGTCCAGGATCGTGTAGTCTGCATGGGGAACGTACAAAGAGCCATTTACGGATATACAGAAAAAAAAAAAAATAATATATATATATATATATATATATATATATATAGATGTGTGTGTGTATATATATAAAATTCAGTATTGCAGATTCTTTTTTTGTTGTGTTTATTATTTATATATTACTTCTTTAGATGTTTTACTATGTCTCTTGTACTTTACCCTGTTTGCTGCTGTAATAATAATATAACAATATAAACTCTTCACTAGGTGTTTTAGTCAGATCTATACTCCTAATTAACTCCATTAGCATTCAGTTTTTCCCTTTTATGACCCCTTATGTAGCTTTAAGGGAGTAAAAAAACCTCTTCACTAAAATCTCCATTGGATCAAATGCAGATAGTCTCCATATTTAACTATCATTTTATACACATTTACCCAAAACTCTGTCCTGTTTGGTACCTGTGGAAAACCAGTGGTCTCCCCTTCATCTTCTAAAAGGCCTCTATGTGCGTGTAAGTGTGACGTTCTGTCCGTCACTGCACTGCGTCCACATGCAACAGGCCCACCTACCTTTTCCCATGGCCGAGTTGTGTCGGTTCCCACCGGGCAGCAGGGAGGGGAACCGGTTCACACAGTAGCCGCTTTTAGTGTACGCTGCAGTGGAGCCCTTCAGGAAAAGAAAATGCATTTGATGAGGACATTACTTCTGAATTAATGCCCAGCTGTATTAGAAATACACCAACATGTGTGGATATTTTAAGCATTAACTTCCCGCCCGCGCAGGAACTTTGACGAAGATAAAAGTGTCACACTGGGTAACCGTAGTTAGGAAACCATCGGTTTCGTAAAGAGCGCTGTTTTAGATGTTGACAATGAGGTCTGCAATACTGAATCATCCAGATGACTGTCACTGCGATGACACAGGCGGTTGCATCAAAGGGTATCACTAGTGTGTTCTGAGAAAGGGACCCTGTAGTGTGACTGGACAGGCTTGTCCAGAGTTACCAGGAATCTAATGCCGATCAGCATTTTCAAGTCTTTTCGTTACTCGTAAAACAATAGGAGGTAAATGAAGCACGAGTTTAACATTCGACACTACCACGGGAAAAACACATGCAATGTCGTAAAGGTAAACTGGAAAACCCCCAAAAGTTATAACAACTTCATTTTCAACAAGAACAGTTCACTTGTTATTATTTATGTCCTGATGATGATTTTGAAACTGCTAGAGAGGAAAGCTTGAAGGGGGGGGGATAATTTAGATAAATATAAAAAAAAAAGGTAAATTATTTCAAAAGGAACTCAAAGCAAAGCAATCCCCAAGACACCGAGCAATGAAAACACATTCAGAGTGAGACTTCTTAGAGACTGTTGGAGCTACAGCCATGACTGCTGACTGCAGGATAACGGCCTTCAGTGAATTAGATTAATCAGCTCTGTAACAACGGCCACTAAGTTAATGATTGTACAACAACCACAAAACATTCCATTGTAGGTTCAAAATCTTTACTTACGAGGAAACTGTCCAAATTTGACATGATTTAGCAATTTAATAATTGTCACCATGCATTTTGGCTAAAGACATCTCCATATTCATAATCTCAAGGTAAACATTAATCCACTGTGAGATTGTAAGAACGTGTGGTGGCAGCCAGCGGAGGGCCAACATGGCTGCAGTCATAAATATCTGTTTCCTGCTACCATTAGCCGATCGACAAAATAAAAAAATAAGCAAAATTATCAAATATACTATTGTCTAGTTTCTCACACAAGATGATTTGGTGTTTTTCTTCGTCATATATGACTCTTAATTTAATATCTTACAGTGTTTAACCGTTAGTTGGACAAAACAAGCATATTGGAGAAATAGCTGCGGCCTCTGAGAAATAGTTAATGCAATTAATCCATCGCCTCATTGTTTATCAACATTTCATTGACTAAATGATCAAATCAAAAATAATCCTGTTGCTGTGGGCTTGACAGGGAGATACGAGGAAAGCTGTAGAACAGGCACGGCGTGCAAAGTTCAAATAAATTACAACACAAATATTTTATAAAGCTGTATAATCATTATTCAGCTGTGATACCAAATAGTTTCACTGACGTATTAACTTAACTTTTTTGACGATTCATCTTTTTGTTCTTGTATTGCAATCTTATGACATCATTCACATTTACGTGAGCACATATTTCCAAATGAACGGTGCGTCACAATGTGGTCATCGCAGAAATGTGTGTTGCTTACGTGTGTGTGTGAGACACAATGTGCTTTTGGTACTTTTTTTTTTTACAACACTTCTTGGATGTCACGGCCAAACCCTTTTTCTTTTTGCATCATATTCTTGTAGCCATGTGACATACTTATGATTTTAAGAGGTTAAAACAACTATATAGCATATGCATGATTATTTTTTTTATCAAATTGACTCTAAATCAACTCAGAAGTCTGCTAATTTTATGATTGACATGGTCCCATGAGCGCACGTCTTTACAGTCTCAAAATGATATCACTTCAGACTTACCGCTAACTCAGTCAGGGTCAGGAAAATTATTCCCAACTGTTCACCCACATTATTAATTTTGAATAGGATTGCAGCACTTTGCAGTGCTTAGTCACAGGAAAAAAATTCACCTAGTTCCTCCCCCAGTACCAGGAAGGCAGTTAAATTCACAAATAATGAATGCAAAGTGAAACAATCCTCTCAAAATATTGATTCCGTGCAGCCGTTGCAGTGAATTCAAGCTAGAAAATATCCTGATTGCTGTTGTTCATGTGTAGCAACTCAAAACATAATAACCGTGTAACTTAACTGTGCATAATGTAATCATTTAAATTAAATCAAAGCTCATAATGTAATAGTCAGAAAACCACGAGGCAGATTTTCCCACCACTATCTTTTCAATCAACTTAATGTGCGTGTTAATAAGGAACGTATATTTCCCCATCTCGACAAAGAAAAAATTACAATATAAACGTTGAATGTGGAATAAATTCGGTGTATATTGTAATAAATAAAAATAAAAACTTTTAAAGAGATGTGTAGCATGTGAAATAATTGTTCCATACATAACTATTTTTTAAAGTAGTTGGAAATTATTACATTATGAGTTGCTACATTCATGTTAATCACATTTTGGAAGTGGAAAGACTTTTGATCAGGGCTGGAAGATTCAGAGGAGATGGAAACTAGTTCAACAGCCAATAACAAGCAGCTCGCAGAATCTCATTTTTTTTTGATTGGTAGTTCTAAATGTGGTGAATTATCAATGTGGTGCCTGAAAATAATATTCTTCTTTCACATCCTGTGAAGCAGCAGAAAGGAAGTGACGGGTTCTTACCTTGGAGGCAACAATGAGAGATCTTTTCCCCACAGGACAGACCACCATCACCCAATCAGTGTCCAGTTCTGACGGCACGTCCACCAGCCACTCTGACAGCATGAGCTGAGGAGGAGGACGAACTTTGTTAGCAGCATTTCATCTTCATCAACAGTGTTCAAAGAGCTTGTTAGGCTGTCATTCGAGAAACTCCTGTGCCCCCTGCTGGCCCAGATGAAGAATACAACAGAAGAGTACACGTGCCGTCCTCCACACGTAAATAATATCTCTAAAAAAATATCACATCAAACACCGACCTGGTTCGCATAATGTTTTGGCAGCTTCCTCCTCTCAATCTCCATGCCCTCTTCCTCCGTGTGGCTGTCTTTCTCCTGTTCCCCCTCCTCTTTTTTCTCCATGTCCTCCTCTCCATCGCTGTCTGCCCCCGTCCAGTCCCCATCAGCCAGACGCCGTGCATGGTTGACGTAGTTTAACCTTTTACTGAAGATGAAAGCGTCTGTGTAATTTACCTGTACATCAGGCCTGGTAGTCGCTCACAACATTAACACACACATGCATTTGAATCGCAGCCAGAACGCACAATGGTGCATCGGCACGCCCCTGCGTTCTTAAGTCAAACTGGGAGGAAGCCATCTTTAAAGTGCTTTCTGGAGCATTAGCGTGTCTAGGATGGTTACTGTAGTCCTAAGTATGCAGCTTGAAGCAGTACAGAGCAGAAGTGAATGGAGAAAGGGTCTCTAGTGCATTCTCCTGCATCATTTAGTAGTAGTGGTGCTAAAAATGTGTTCACGGTGCAACATAGAAGTAATGAGGGCAGTGAATCATTGTTTTATGTAATATATGACTCTAGATTGGAGCAATAGTAAGGTCACGCTCCATACTGTGAACTAACATTTAAAAACTCCAGGGTCAAATACTGAAACGTAAGGGTATTTACCTTTTCTGCAGTTCAAGGAAGCGCCGCCGTCGCTCGCTCTGCTCCAACACGCTGAATTTGCTCTTGTACTGGGCCAGCCGAGGGTGTGGGGCGGCGGTGCTGTTGGGCTCCTTGGACACAGCGAAGCTGGCCGAGAGGGCTTGGGTCAGGTCATCCATGGGGGCTCTGTTTAAATCAATAGTCAGGATTTTTAAATCAATCACATTTCTAGAGACTACTGAAACTGCTAATACGAAGGTATGAGGAAAGGTGGTTGATTGCTTGTTTTGCCAAAAGCTGCAGATCCTGACTTTTAGGAAGCTCAAACTATAAAAAGGGCTAAATTAAAAACAATTGTTTCTTTTTAAAGGCCATCCATTACACTTCAGTGAGCGACTCAGGATGCCTCAGTGCTCGAGTGAACACATTTAGATGCAATTTTTTTCTTCGATTTAACTGATGTCAATCATGTTTCATATGGCATTGTAATGCGTTTCTTATCTGGTGTGCACTGTGGACTTTGTCTATTGTTGTATGGGTTTTTGGTGGCAAATTAGTTTCCCCACTGGGGATTAATAAAGTTCTCTAATCTAAAAGCTTCATAAATCACCTAAACAAACAGGCTAATTGATTATCATTGATTATGATACCATCATTGTTACTGACAGTAACGTAACACAGCTACAGCAGGAGTATAAACACGTTAATGGCCATCTTATGTATCATTTCTACATGCAACTATAACGTCTGCACCCTCGGCCAGTGGCTCCACAAAGTTAAGTCAAGAGGACTTTCGTTACAAGCTGAATTAACGATAGCTGGTGCTACAAACACAATGTGACGCTGTGTCCGTTTAGCAGGAAGTTTTTACTGTAATAGTCGCGCATGTGTCCATTGAATCCAAATAAATAAATAAAAGTTATATTTAAAAAGCCCGGGGAATGCTAGCTAGCTACGTGTAGCCAGTTAAGCTAGCTGGTCGTTACAGCAGCTAACGCTAACTAGCACCGTGCTAAACCTGCTAGTTAACTGATCATGAGCAACACGGATAGAGCATTACGTCACTGCTTTAAATATCTAACAGGATATGTACCGGGTCTAAATAACGTCAGATATATATTTGGTCAGATATAAACATTGGTGATAACATCATGAGCTAGCTTTAGTAGATATACCTTGGAGATGCAGGGAGGCTGCTGCTGTGACGTCACGCTGTCATCTTTCCCACCAACGGCGACTTTAAATTGGCCGACTAAAACGCTGAAAAACTATCCCGGAGTTAGACAAGAGACACTCGGATCTTTGACTGAAGTAAAAAAGTAACAATATTACTGTGTATAAATACCCACGCAAAAGTTCAGTATTTAAAATCTTACCTCACTAAAATAACAACAGTATCCAAATATGCTAAAAGTACCAATAGTAAAAGTACTCTGCCTTTCTTGCTGGGAAGCTTAACTTACACTAATATATCATAATTCATTAGTTGATTATATGTTGTATGAAGTATCTAAATATGCAAAGTAACTGACGCTGTCAAATAAATGTAGTGTAGTAAAAGTGTAAAGTTGTGTACAATGGAAATACTAGCAGCAACAATAGTAGCAGCAACAACATTATCAATACACTTGTTTTAAAGTACTGTTATTTGTTTGTTTGTTTACCATGTTTGTATTGTACATTTTCATATTATTTTATATGTTTATATTATGTCTCATGCTATTGCACTGTTTTTTGTATTTTTATTAATTATTATTAAGTCAAATCCCTTATATGTGTAACGTACTCGGCAATAAACAGTCCTGATTTTGATTCTCATTCCGATTCTGATCAACAGTCGACCACAAAAACACTTCAATCACTTTGGTCACTTTAATCACTTCAACTGGTGCAATATAAATACATTTTTAAATACATTTTATTCTCTCTTTATATATAATATAGCAATTGTGGATTATTTACTCTTTTTATTACAGTTTCACTGTTCATTTATATTACTTTTTTTAAATTTTACTATGTGTCTCTTGTGTGCACTTTACCTGTCTGCTGCAGTACTCCTGCAATTTCCTCACTGCGGGACTAATAAAGGAATATTTTATTTTATTTTATTTGATCTAACATCATCTGAGGCCTGACGTTGTAATCTGTGTCGACGGCTGTACTCTGTCCCTCCTGTTGGGGGCGACGTTGAGTCGGTTTCTCCTCCACAAAGAATATAAAGGAGCTGATGAAAAAAAAGAAAACGACGAACTTGCCTCCAATTGTCCAAGCCTAACGTCATGGAAAGAGTTACTTTGTTGCAGCGTGCACGGGAAGAAACCCAAAGGAACAAACACTGCCCCGTGGTCTGTGTTGATACTCTGGAGAAGGAGATTGCTTAGTTTCTGTTTTTGCATTTTTTTTGGGGAGGGGGTTGCCTGAAGATGCGCAGGAACCTGTTTACAAGGGAAACGCAGGAAGTTTGAGTCCTGAGGGGAGAATCCGTCCCTCACCCCCGTGTGCTCATTCACGCCGGGTCACTTTGTCCGAGAGATGTTTGACTCGAGGATCACGTCTTCTGAGAAAACAAGTGTCCCGATGCCACGCGAGGCTGCAGGTCCTGTTTCTGAGGATTAAAATCACCCACGGTGCTCGTGGAGGAGTTCTTCTGGTGAAACCCGTTTTTTTTTGTGTCTGTGTATGCGTGCGTGCGTGTGTGTGTGTTTGAACCTGTTGTGTTTGTGATGTAAAAGGAGGAACAGAGTCCCTTCAGTCGTGAGGAAGTTCGTGCGTTTATAGCTGAAAGTCGTTGTTAGACTTTGAAGGGGAATAAGGCAGTAAGACAAAAGACAGAGAGCCTCAATGGGCTGAGGATGCAAGTGCTCACAGTAGGTCTATTTTACACTTTCGTTTTTTTGGGGGGGGGAGGCAGATAGAAGTAGTATTTTCACGTAACTGTTGACTTACTAAGTGTCTGCATTCAATTTGCTGAAGTTATACTGTGCGGTTGCACACCTGATGCAACAGCTGCCATGTAATTTGAGATGAGTTTAAATATTACAGTGAGCTCGTGTCAGAGGTTTCCAACACAGCATGCATCAAAGACAGTAGGGTCCATATGAGCTAGGCACCATGTGCATGTAGATTTTGTTTGGTTTGCTTTCGGACCCACTGGGAGCGTCGAGATGTCAGCCAAAGCCAAAGCCAAAGCGATCTACACTTTTCAGAGCGAAAACAAAGAGGAGATCAGCATCCAGGAGAACGAGGAACTGGTCATCTTTGACGAGAACTCGGTGGACGGCTGGTTTCAGGGGGAGAACAGCCGCGGGGAGAAGGGCCTCTTCCCCGCATCCTACGTGGAAATCATCCGCATGCGCTCGAACTCCAACGTGACCGACTGCTCCATAAGCCCGGCGGGATCTCTGGGAAACGACTCCTCCTATTTCCCCTCGACCCTGAACGCCCCGCTGCATTTGCAGGCGAGCTACGACGACGACGACGACGATGACTGGGACGACTGGGACGACCGATCGACAGTGGTGGACGACGGGGACCACGCCAGGAGCCCCGGGGCCAACGGGCACGCCCGCAGCCCGCTGTCCAACAACCCCAATGTGCACTACCGGGCCAAGCCGCACATGGAGAGACAGGACAGCATCTCCAGCTCGAGGAAGGGCAGCATGGTGGGCCGGAACCTCAACAGGTTCTCCAGCTTCGTCCGCTCGGGGGTGGAAGCGTTCGTGTTGGGCGACGTGCCCATGAACGCAAAGATAGCGGAGTCGTACACCATCGAGATGGGCCCCGTGGGGCCCCTGTGGAAGGAGAGCCCGCAGCCGTTCTCCTGCTCCATCGAGGACCCCACCAAACAGACAAAGTTCAAGGGCATCAAGACGTACATTTCGTACCGGGTCACGCCGAGCCACACGGGGCGTCCCGTCTACAGGCGCTACAAACACTTCGACTGGCTGTACAGCCGCTTGCTGCACAAGTTCACCGTGATCTCCGTGCCTCACCTGCCCGAGAAGCAGGCCACGGGGCGGTTCGAGGAGGACTTCATCGAGAAGCGCAAGCGGCGGCTGATTCTGTGGATGAACCACATGACCAGCCACCCGGTCCTCTCCCAGTACGAGGGCTTCGAGCACTTCATGATGTGCGCCGACGACAAGCAGTGGAAGCTGGGCAAGAGGCGGGCGGAGAAGGACGAGATGGTGGGCGCCCACTTCATGCTGACCCTGCAGATCCCCAACGAGCACCAGGACCTTCAGGACGTCGAGGAGCGGATCGACACCTTCAAGGCCTTCGCCAAGAAAATGGACGACAGCGTGATGCAGCTCACGCACGTTGCCTCGGAGCTGGTGCGTAAGCACCTGGGCGGGTTCAGGAAGGAGTTCCAGCGGCTGGGAAATTCTTTCCAGTCCGTCAGCCAGGCGTTCATGCTGGACCCTCCCCAAAGCTCCGAGGCCCTCAACAAGGCCATCTCCCACACAGGCCGCACCTACGAGAACATTGGAGAGATGTTTGCGGAGCAACCTAAGTACGACCTCTTCCACATGCTGGACAAGCTGTCGCTCTACCAAGGCCTGCTCGTCAACTTCCCCGACATCATTCATCTACAGAAAGGTAAGAGATCACCCACGAGTAGTTTTAATCTGTGAGAGAATCCTCTGACGTCCTTCTGCATCCCAACTGTCAATGTAGCCATACTTAAAAAAAACGCTAACGATGATTTCATCCACGATCAACGCAGATGTTTGGACGTATCCTCAAGCCTCCCATCCGATTTTAATTCCTGCAGCTTCAGTCATGTTTGAACTGAATATCCAAAGGCAGTTTTCTATTTGATTGTAATGATCCAGCCACCAGGCCACATAATGGGCTCTTCATGTCACCGCTATTAGAATTGATCACAGGGGCCAAGCGGATTATTATCGGACCCAAATACTCGTTATTGCTGTGTAACAAGTGCTGTAGCGTCCTCCGACTGAGGCGAGCAGCAGCTGTGAGAGTTACAGAGGCTTCAGTAATTTATACGAATATGACACAGTTTCGGCGAACGGGATAACAGGTCGGGTGAAATGTGGCCCCCGGCATCTTCCCCTCACCACGTGCACACACATGCAATCACACAGCCAACAGTCGGGGATGTGACAGGAGACACCTGAGGGGCGAAGGGAGGGAGTGGCTTCATGGATGAGTGCTATCCTTATCTTTATCAGCTCACCTTTTTTAAAAGGTTCTGAATTCCAAATTCAGAACATATCTCTGACGAGGAGACGGCTGGTGGGGCACACACACTGGGACTCACGTGCACTCACATGCACGCGCACAGAGAAGCTCGGACAACACACACACACACACTCACACAGAGGGGGAGGGACTTCCTTTCACTGTTCAGGTAGACATAACTCGACTATATCTTCACAACCTAAATGCTTGTTTGCTGCTAAATGCTCAGAATTTCAAATTTAACCCCTTTAATCTCTGTGACGTCGTCCTTCCTTTTTGGTTCGTTCCCTACTTTAGCATGTACGAGCATAACTGTGGTTAATGACTAACCCTTTCCCTCAAACTGAAACTAACATTCCTGATTTGAATACTCCGCGGCGGTTGTGTTTGTGACGGCCGATTTCCATCAACCTCATCTTGAAACGTTAGCTCTGCTCAGGTCGGCACGGCAACTCTGGCGGTTTCTCTCCGGTGAGCCCTGATCGATGTTGGCCCCAGACAGCGGGAGAACGGGCATATCAGCATTCTGATGTCAGCTCTCAAACGAATGACTGTATCAGCTGTTGGAAGAAAAAGGCCTGCTGCCAGGGAGGAA
Source organism: Taurulus bubalis (assembly GCF_910589615.1). Lineage (NCBI taxonomy): Eukaryota > Metazoa > Chordata > Actinopteri > Perciformes > Cottidae > Taurulus > Taurulus bubalis. The sequence goes on along the minus strand of NC_136597.1, from coordinate 22,954,149 downwards.
ATGTGCCGTCGGTAAATGTTAACGTCGTTCCTTCAAACAGCTGGCAATCGTTATCGCAGAGGTCATTTGTGATACGATTCGTCACTCCATCCACGAATAAATATGAAAAACAAAGCCATCTGAAGGATATTAAAGGGCCAGTCCACCCAAATCACACACAGAAATGATGTCATGATTGAACCCTGGTGGAGATAGTTTTGGCTTCACATGCCAGCCGAGTTTTCAAATATCTGGCTCTGAAATATGATTTTTAAATGCTCGGAGCCCCACGGAGGAAATTCCATTCACCCACATTATAATGGGTTGATAAAGGTGGATCTCCCCCAAATGTCCTCTTGGCTATGCACCACCAGGGATAAGTAGGAACACGTGTCTATCTGTAATTTTGGTCAACTGACCTGAAATGTTTAAAAGAAAAAATAGCATGTTCTTCCTCATTCAAATTAAAAGTTCAATACCACTACTTCCTAAATTCAACACAGTCAAGCTTATGGTGCTTAATGTTGGCTGAAGCTGCATAATACTGTATGGCTTTATGGGCTTTATTTTTCTACCTGTGCTACTGGTCCCATTTTTGTACGTGATTGTCGCATGCAGCAGCCACACTGTTGATCAAAAGTCATGATGGCGTCACTTTAAGAAAAATATGATCAAAACTAGGAGGAAAGGAAGAGAGAGAAAGTATACACATGTTTGGCATTTTTAATATCCCCAAGGGATTTTCTTTGTTGCCATAAAAGGATGAAGAGAATTATTTTCAAGATGACCAGGTCTTGTACAGATGCCAAACATGTGCTTTATGTCAATAAAACAAATTACAATGTAATTGTTTGCAGCATCTAATATTATCTTTATCTAATACTATTGCTCATATTTAAAAAAAAAAAAAAAAAAAAAAGTATAATCTGGGAATCTGTACCGAAACTGAAGTATTGTAAACTTAATCGGCACTCAACCGTGGCCAAGAGACAACAACTACTGGAGGTCTTTGTGGAGGCCGGGACCTTTCCCCTCCGCTGGGTCTTCCCTGCCGGCCCAGTGCCTCCCCTTGATGTGACTTGTGTTCATCTGAACCAGACACAGCTGTGGCAACACTCAGAACACACAGAACTGAGGTCAACCTTTTCCGGTGCGCTCCTCCTCCTCTTTATGTCCTTTTCCTGCCTGACTTTGTTCTATATGAGTTTAGTTTTTACTGTAACTGTGATCCTGGAGAGCATGTGAACTGCAGGAATGTGAACTGCCTTGTTGGGCAGGGACGGCATGTGGCCTTGATAAAACGGATCTTGGGAGGAGAAGCTTTTGTCAGGAAAAAGAAAAGGTCTCCTTAAATCTCTTTCTCCCACTTTTTCTCTATCCTGTTTTTCAATTTATTTCAAGTGTTTTTTTTTGTCTCTGCTGTTGCTCAATCTGCAATCAGCCCTGGTCTAAATAATAGAGGAAGTAAATCTCGTCTGACCTGACAATGCTCTCCTCTACTTTTAACCTCTGCCAAAAACCCAAACCCCAAATATCTTTAACTCATCTGAATACCACTGAACATCTTGATGTCCAGGGTTAATACATTGCATTGTTATAGAATAAAGGCTCTGCAAGGTTTTAGGGTGAGAGGCAGATTACTTTTTGGTAATCCTGGAAATGTATTGTACTTCCTCTTTTGTGTTATCGTACATAATCACAAACTGAGCTGTGCGGGTCTGGCATCAAGCTGGTCTTGAATATTAAATGTGTAACCACTGAGGTCACATGACGTGAGGTATTCGTGAGAGTAAAGCAGATAGATCAGGTTCTGTAGCTGGCAACAACCGGGACTCTAATCTGAGGCAAAACCACCTCGCGAAGCTTTGACTAAACACAAAAGAGTTCACAATGGAGTGAAACCGACCCGCCCCGTATAGCAGTCTGATCTGATCCGATAATGAAATGTGAGGCGTTGGCTCTGCGTGCCATCTGGATCTGCATCACCTGCGTCCCCAGAATGACACGTTTAGGAGAGTAAGGCAAACAGTTGAGGTTGGATTCTTGTGAATAAATTGTGGGTTGGCTCGAAAAGGCCGCACCGGAATACTTGCAGTTTAAAAAGTACAAGTTCATATAGGACATACAACCGAGGGAGACAAGTCTACAATGTGCAGTGTTTTCAAAATAAAATACACCAGAGCTTAGTCGTTCTCCTTCTATCTCGACTTGTTTTTTTAGCATTTAGACACTTTAGCTGTATCTGATAGTGGGATAAAACCTTCTGGGATCCATGGGAGCATTATTCATTTTGAGAATGAGCGAGCTCCGCTGGGACGCTCCCCGGCACACCAGCCAGTCTGGACAAGAGGTTAGTTGTCCTCCATATGGCAACACATTACAACACCACATGCGGGCTCCATCAGTTTAGAAGGAAAAGAGGTCTTGCCGCCAGCTCTAAAGGAAACGTGTGCGCCGAATGCCCCCTTGATCTGCGTGCACACACACACACACACACACACACACACACACATGCACGCACGCAAACGTCTTTGTTTTATCTGAACCGTTCTCGATATTGTTTAATTCTTCTCAAAGTGTTGACCAGGAGCGCACGCTGTGTTTATGTTGTCTCACAAACGTGGTGCAGATTAACATTCCACACACTGGTGTGCAACACGCAAGGAAAAAACCTGCACCGTCAGCAGGTAGACGAAACCTCAGGCCCCGGTTCTGGCACCCTTCTGGACATTGATTGCATGTTTATTTTGTCGGCCGCGGTCCCAGGTCGCTGTCTGCGGTGACGATGGAGCGCAAACGTTTTCTCTCTCCGGTTTGCTCGCTCATAAATCTCGACGAAGGCCCTCATCTTCACACAAATTGTCAATCCCGCATGCCTCTGCATTCCTGTCTGTGCTGGCCCGGTGTGCTGCTGTTTCACACTGAGGGGGATTACAGATGTCTTCAAGAACTCGGCCTTTAGCCTCCCTCCTCCTCCTCCTCACTGAGATTTTGTGGTAAAGTGTCATGAGACTGAATAAGCCACGAGGTAAGAGAGGAGTTAGCTTAACTGGAATTGGACAGAACATTGATACCTTTCCGGGTACAACGCAATCCGATACGCCACCACGGCTAACCGTGACGTCGGTTACAACAGAGTTTAACACTGTGTCAACAAAGCTGTGTTTCACAAAGGAGTGGCAGCGATAGCTTCCTATCGTAGCGGATTTTTCAAGTTCAAACTGGGCATGGTCTGTAGGCAGCAAAACATTTAAAATAAAAAGCTGTGATAACCCCTCTGTATGTAACCTGCAAAGATACAAAATGGTTCTGGAAATAAGCTGATAAAACTTAATTTAAGCTATATTTCCCTTGTATTTGGAAGTGGTGTGTCTCATATGCTAAAAGGTAGATTTAAAGTGGAACAAGATGTTCAAGATGCATTGTCTAAAGTTAAGTTTACACTTTCTGCATTGTCTAGGTTCCTGTATCTCACTAAAATGTTACTTGTTTGGTGATGATCTCATATTCATTATTTAGCAGAAGTCTCTCTCTCTATCTCTCTCTCTCCCTCTCTCTCCATGTGTTTCATCGGGACCGTAGATGTGAATGGGTTTGTCTGTCCATATGTTTTGGCCTTGTGAAAGACCTAAACCTATCCAGGGTGGACACCTCTTGCTCGTTGCATGCTGGGATAGGCTTGAACAGGAAAAGGGGTTTTGGTGGTTGCCTCTCCCTGCGTTGTTATGAATACATGGAAAATAGAAGTCATCGAAGGCATCTGCATCTGCTCATGTTTTGATCAATTCATCCTTTGGCATTGGTTAGCTCACAGATTAATTGCTTTTCTGGCTCGGACCATTGACCGCCAGTGCAGCAAGAGAAACCCAAAACTAAAACATAGTCTTCTTTGTCACGTTCGAAGGGAGCATTTACCCCTTCAGCGTTCCAATCTTTTCCCCTCTCCTTACTGGAATGAAGCTTTAACTGTCAGAAAGCGTCTGGGCGTCTGCCAGTGGAGCTGTAGTCATGGTAGCGCTGACAAGATGCTCGGGGGTTGGCATGGAGACGCCCTTCCTCAGAGGAGAGGACATTGTTGGCTGTTGCATTCTCTGGCCTTTTCTTGTGTCACGAAGAAGCGCATCGTAAAAGTCAGGACAATGGAAAAGCCGGGGCATTTGACCGAGTGCTTCATTTGGCAGAAGGATCGTCCAAACATCTTTCATTCTCGGCCTCTCTAAGGTTATTGCGACAGTTCTTGGTAGTCAAACTTTACGGGGTAAACAAACAGAGAAAATCATCCATCTGCTCCAGAACAAAAGAGCTGAAACTGTTATAGATTAATCACATGTCACAATCGGAAAAAAGACCTGTGATGTAACATTGTGATGTCCTTTTACTTGATGTGTGATGACATAACAGCTTAAAACATATTTTGTATCTATATCCAATTCAACTTTTGATTTCTCTGTGATAACCCTCTGTTTTTTCATACAATTGCATGAAACATAAGCTGAAAAGGGATGAAATTAATCCCTTTGTGGAGGAATGTTGTAAGACACACAAGGGCGATTGATTATACTCCCCTTCAAGATCAGCACTGAGGATATTCCTCTTAATAAACTGAATGAGTCTGAAAGGAGCGTAGATTTGTAACTGTATAATAGTATATAAACATCTGTTGAACATCTCTTTGCATGGCTTAAATCAAGAGCTTCAATTGGAGCTATCGGAGGCTTTATGTCTTATTTCTTTGACTGATGCAGTCATGGTCAAGAAATTAGTAGATGTGCACAAAGTAATATTGAGCCTGCAGAGGAAGTTTCCTGATCGCAGATTAAGCATTTCTGGTAACTAATTCCCTGTGCAGGCTGGAGAAGGTGAGTCTGTTTTGAACACTTCTCATCCCTGAAGTAATACAAAAAAAGAATTGGAAATATTTATTTCAGTGTCCCGTAGCCAATTAGCCCCAAAGATAAATGGAAAATTATATTTGAGATGGTTTAAATCGACTGTGAGCACATTCCAGCTCAGGACATAAACTCCATCTCTGGTTTTATCTGTGTATCTGATTGGCTTGTGTAAACACCATTACCAACTGTTAGCTTACTCAGCAGAAGGTTTTTTCATGTTTGTGTATCTTCAAGGATCTTAGGAGCCACATTAAATACTGGCAGATATTACAGTCCTTTTGACCCTGCCATGCATTCTTAGAGCTGCGTCTCAGTTTTTCTTCCTCTCTTCTCTCCTAAAGCATCGCTTTCCTCTGTATTTTCAGCTGTACATCTCTTGTCCTGTCTTTTTCCTTTCTTTCCTTTTCCGCTTTCCTCTCCTCTCCTTTCCATCAAGCTCAAATGTCAGTATTTACTTTGCCTTGTCATTGCTAAAGGCCCAGTTGTTCCAGCATTTTCAAATCACGACAGTTCATCATTCCAACTGTGGGGTAGATGTAAATATGTATATTTTTTTTGGCCTCGACTTCAACTTGAGGAACTTTGACATTTCTGCTGTCTTGACAGTGTTGATCTTTGATGGAAGGGAGCGCCACAGGGAGGATGCTTATTGCTGCATTCACTTTCATGTAATCTTCCTCTTTCAGAGTATCAACTTCACCACAATAAGGAATAGTTAGAGAAAGTTGTAAGAGGTCAATACATGTCTTTCGATTTGCTTACTGTCAATTAAGCTGCATTCCCTTTTAACTGGGAAGTTGGAAGTATCCCAGTCGGAAATTTCAACTTGAAAGGTGGATGAACTCCACCAAACCCAACCTCAAAATCCAAGATGGCTGCCCTATGCATCAACACGAAAAAAGTCCCACTGTTGTAGTTTTTTTTGTAGTTTATTAGCCCGTCTGTTGTATTTGTGTCTCATAAAATCAGTAGTTTGTTATCAACTGCTATTGCTAACAATGGCTAACCTGATGGATTTCCGACTTAATGTACTCGAAGGCGGTCAGAGACATCATTCCCAGCTCCATCTATCAATTTGCCAGGGAAATAGACCATTAATGCACCACTAATGCCAGTTCACTGACAGTTCACTCCCTATAGCGAACCAAAATGTCAGCTAGCTAGCTCTCCAGGCTCAGGCTAGTTACCTCTTCAATAACTTATTGTTGAATAACATGTTGTACAATCCTGAAAAGTGAATGGCCTCAGAGAAAAGAGAAAGAAGACCAAAGAGCTATTGTGAAAAGAACAGATTAGAGCAAGCATGTTTTTGACTTGCAACGGTGTTAGCTGTTAGCTCACCAGCTAACCCGACAAGTTATCTTAAAATGGAACTTGTGAGCGCTACAACATGGGACTTCATGTATCCAACGGCGTTCAAGTGTTTACGTCGTGAGACCACTATTGCTGTGCAACGGCAACATGGATAATAACGTAACCCTACTGTCGGCGTTTAGAAGCCACCAGGGCGAACAATTTAGCAAGCTAGCGAGCAGGTATGCTCAAATATAGCTCAGACATACAATTGCAAAGAAAAACATCATCCATCATCCACCAAAACATTATCCTCCACGGGCTTCCGTTTCTGAAACCCACATTACCACCACATATGTTTCATATGGACTCTTATGTCAGCAAGCATCTGGATACATCGTTTGCCACTTTGCTGATGTGAATACAGGAAAATAACACGTTGTAGTGTCAGTAGGTTTCAGTGAGAAGCCCTATTTGTTGTCGTTGCTATTTTTATTTAGTTATTGAGAGATCAACAGGGAACAAACGGCTCATCAGTTCAGCGGTGCTTGACTCAGACGTCAGCCGCCCCCTCCACAAACACTCGCTAATGCTTCGTGTTTTGTGGGGACAAGCCTCATTTGTCCTCTGTTGAAACATTTTCCTGTTTACCCGTCTGTTCAATGTGAATAACGTCCACTAATCTTACTCACTCACGTTAGTTCTTCCTATGTTTGAAGTCTTTGGACCACATTTACAGATTAGTTTATTTTACAATACACTGATGAGTCATTCTTATTACGCAAATTTGAAAACTACACCCTGTTTTCTCGTCAATATTTGGACATTGGAGCAGTTTTGGGGTTTGAGACTTAACGGTATTTTAACTTGATTGTGTAATAGACATGTGTATGGCTGTATCAGTCACTTTATACACCAAACCACAGCACATTATCTTCATAAATATTTGTACCTTTTATTTTGTAACAGGAGAAATTTAGCCCACTTACAATGGTGTGTTATATGGTTTGCTTTCCAGCAGTGAAGTCAATGGCTATGCCTTCACATATTAACCTCGTACTGTTCACACACACACACTCACACACCTCTAGAGGATTGTGAAGCAATAAGCAACGTTTCCCATGTGTTTAATTAACCTCCAAAGAGAAAGGTACAACTTCTGAAGCAGCATATCTTGATTTGTAATGATGGGGGTCATTTCAGTTCATCCCAAATAACAGTTTCTCGGGTCCTAATTTCTTAGTTTTGGAAAAATAATATGAGTGCCAATTATGTGGTCGGAAAACTAAACGGTTCATAGCACAAACATGAGCTACATGAATACATGAACCACGTTGTGTCCGGATGCAGCTTGATAGCTAATCCGGCAAATAAAGTCACACTACATACGTCTTCCCTAAAGACACCAATTAGAGTAAAATCCCTCGTCAAAAAGTTGATACTAGCACACCATATCAGCTCATGTTATGTTGATTGATGCATTCGGCCTCCATGTTACAGGGGTCAGCTGATTTAAACAAACCAAGGAGGCTCAACTCCAGTTTAATGACGCCTCCACTTTTCCATTTAACAGAAGGAATTATTTAATGTTACTGGAAACTGTGCTTCCAGATGAGAAAGAGTTCAAATTAGAGCACACTTTGCTTTATACTGCTGTGTGCAAATGTTTGGATCTTAGAACGATCTGCAGTTTTGTGGAGAAAAAAACAATAATGCTGGCTTTGCTTAACCGGAGCACAGCTATAGGGAAGTGGGAAATGTCATCTACATTAAAAACAAGCACGCAAGCAACACACACTAAACAAATACAAAACATGTTAAAGGGGGACTTCCGTTCTCAGTTTGTGTCAAATGGATAGAAGGTAGATGAAGAAGTGCTGCACTTCCTGAAGGCATCACCGCAGTGACCTCGGAGGGCTGTGGGAATGAGGAATTCATGCTTGAGTTCAATTCCTCAGAGGGTTGTGGCCAAAATTAGTCTTGACTATCCTCAATCTTGTTCTCACACACACACACATACAGTATGACTGAAACTAGACAGAGTGTCTAGGTCTTTAAACGTCTTTTAAAAAGCATTGAATTGGGTTAGAAGCTATTAAAACGTCTTGAATATTTTCTCTTGCCAGGCATTGGCAGCGGTGTTGATTCTAAAAAAAGAATTGTTCCCAATTATTCCCACACTTAAACTATAAGTGTGATTGTTGCAACAGTGGATTGTACGTGCAGGAGGCACTCTGGCTAGCTACAGCTATAGCTAGCCGTAGTGAAAGCTCATCATGGCACAATGAGTAGATTTTAGATTTAAATACTCGCATGAACTTAAATGTATTAAATATGTTAGAAATGGTTCATCCATCCATCCACTTTTGCAAGTCCAGGGTTGCACTTATTAAATATATCACAAGGAACCACTTTGATATACTGCTGAGCGTATAGAAAGAAAAAAAAGCCACAGGTTTTCCCTCAGACTTTCATACTTTTGGTTTGATCATGAAGCAGGTATTGAATTTGCATTCTATGTGGCTGTGAGAAGGTCTTACGCAGATTTAACTTGGCAGACCTGGAAGGCCTTATTTGTGTTTTTAGCTCCCCTGCACCCTGCTGTTCCCTTTTCTTTCCTCTTCCCTCCCTCCGTGGTTTCTACCCAGCACAGACCCATGAAGCTGTCACATGTGAAATAGTTCAACTCTCTCTTTGGTAGCCAGTCTGGTTGGGCAAGATAAACAAATCTGGTGACTCTCCAGACCACTGGCCATTTATCATAAAATCAACTTGGTGAGAATAGGCAGAAAGCCCTTGGTGGGAAAGAAGGATTCTTTTTATTTTTTCTAATAGTAGGAAACTTACACTGCTTTGCTTTTTATTCGGCCACAGTTTTTTTAGTTTTGTAGCTTGTATTTTCGGCTTTATTAGTATCGTTTTTTGCTTAATTTTAGAGAGCAGATTTATCTGCGAGGGTGAGCACATGACGCTTTCTTTGTGATGAGATTTTGCATTAGCTGATCCAAAAAAAAACGTGGATTCAACCCCCTCGTACACACACACACACACACACACACACACCCATGAGTGCCTTTCCTTTATTGTCCCACAGACATGCTATCTGGTGATGCACATTCTCCTCTCATGTGGAAAACAGAATACATGAATGTAGGTCACTGCCACAGACTATAGTCCACACGCCTCCTTCGCTGGAATCGACTGGAAATGCTGTTGAAGCTTTCCCAGACTTCTGCCAGGAATTCCATACGAAATCCAGGACGGCATGAACTCACATATACAGTTAATGGATAAAACCTGCAGGCTGCAGCAGATACATGAACGACATTAAAGGAACAACTGGCGTGTGCAAACTAGTCCAGCTTATTTGCGTGACTGAGATCAGTCTCCTTCCTGGTAACGAGCTTGTTTGAGACTGACGCCCACTCGCTAATCTGCTGGGAAATGCAGAGTGGCGACATGCCATTAGTCTGCCATGTTCTTCCCCTGGAAAGTGACGTCATGCTCAGCCTGGTGACTGTGGTCACAACTTACTGAATCTAGACGTTTGGAATGCAACTGAAGCTAAAAGTAATTGTTTCTGAGTGAATTTCCGTGGGAAAGTTACACTGTTGGTCTGCCGAGTGCCATGGAAGAGATATTGGGTTAACTTTACTACAGCAGTTTTTTCTTCTTTTTTTTTATATACACAGACCCACCCAAAGTCCACAGAGCAATACACATCTCAGACTGTTTTGAACTCTGCTTAACTTTTATTACAACTTTTGTTAGATGGTTTTTATGTTCATGCTTTCATCGGGAGCACAATTTACTGCTTTTGAAAAAACTCGACATCTTATTGGAACCTACTCTACAAGTTTGACTTTTTGATTGACGGTGACTTCAAAAGGTCCGTCCAGACACAACATCATTGTTTGGGTTTATCTGCCTCATCATTTTGTAGAAAGTAGTCCCTATATGGAAACGGTTGGGCGATCTGTGGATTATCCACATCCTGTTTGTTTGTGACTTTTCTGTTCAATATTTTTAAATGTCCAGTAGTTTTACAATGTGTGAGCAGCAACAAATACAATGGACCTGCATTGTACTGGGGGCAAGGCCGAAATCTTAAGTAAGGAAAACCTAAATACCTAAAATAAAACCCAAACTCTTTGCATGGCTTAGATACCACCAAATGTGTTGTTGCATTCAGGTCAAGGCACAAGCATCATGGCTTCTCACAAGCTGGGCAAGTAAAAACAGAACTATCTGCATCATCACATACCACTTGAGATGAATTAGATTATTTTTTTTTTTGTTTATGTCTGCTGCACGTATTTAGTTTCCAAGTTGTCCGCCCGCCTGTCTGTGCTGTCTGAGGAACTGTCTTTTATTGTATTTTAAATGTGGCACAAATTGTCATTTGGACGACCTTTAACCTGCTTAATGTTTGTGTGAAAACAGTTTACACTATAATATCACACTTTTTAGAATAACATAACCTTTCTTTCTTCACCCAGGTGCCTTCGCCAAGGTGAAGGAGAGCCAGCGGATGAGCGACGAAGGGAAAATGGACCAGGACGAGGCCGACGGCATCAGGAAACGCTGCCGGACGGTCGGGTTCGCCCTGCAGGCAGAGATGAGCCACTTCCACCAGCAGAGAGAGGTGGACTTCAAAGACATGATGCAGGCCTACCTCACGGAGCAGATCGCCTTCTACCAGCGTGTCGTCCAGCAACTGGAGCGCACCCTGCACATGTACGACTCTCTGTGAAGACACCGAACTGCTGTCCGGTTCAAGATACCAAAAAACAACAACAACACACAAACGAGAAAGACAGATCCGAGTCTTGACTCTCTTATCGAGGCGTTTTGTGTTCGCCGTGTTTGGTTCAGTTGGAAAAGCGATAGTTACTGGAAGAAATGTACAAAACCAGTCAGTCTTTCACTTTGATGGATTCAAAGTCACTTTTTTTTTTTTTTTTTCAAGACCTACTGTACCTTTTTATTCACATCACATAGGCAATGTCACAGCATATTGTTTATTTTACATAATTTAATGTGTTTGTAGCTATAGGTTTCAGATTCATAGCGAATCTGTAGTTGATTGTTCTAAAGTGTAACACCATGAAACGGGTCCTGTTTTTAAATTGTCCCCTTCTCTCCAACATCATGCACTTTGGCTTCTATTGTTTTTTTAACTCTCCGTATATTTTGGTTTATTGAGCAACGTCTGATAAACAATCCAGTCACTGGTTTTTCCCCTTGGACCATGAAAAGATCGTATTTCTGGCCAAAGAATTAAGTGCACTGCATACTTCAGTGGAATTTCACCATCCCCCGTGCTCACCTTGCTCAGGTGTTCACTGCTTTGAAGTTGGTTTCTGTTACTTTAACAAGTCATAAATGTCTGTCTTAACGTCGCACCATGTGGAGGACTTACTTATACCGTGCAAATCAGCTTTTTTCTTGTGTGCCTTTAAGGATCTGAGGCAATCTGATGGAATATTTTTAAATGGGCCATTTATCTGTATAATGGCTTATTGGGGGAATTATTGCAAATTAGTTGCATTTAGAAACAAGTTTGCACATGTTTAATACACTAGTGGTAGTGTGTGTGTGTGTGTGTGTGTGTGTGTGTGTGTGTGTGTGTGTGTGTGTGTGTGTGTGTGTGTGTGTGTGTGTGTGTGTGTGTGAGGGTGAGCGAGTGAACTGAGTCAACTACTGCGCTTTTTCACAGTGGAAAACAACAAAATATATATTCTTCTATGTTGCAGCAGGTTTATCTCGCCAACCAAAGTCAGATAGCTGAAGTGTATGAAGTGGGTTTGTGAGGCAGAACATCTACAGTAGTTGGCATTTCAATGTTTAAATCATTTTGTTGACAAGAGACCAAATTCTTCCTGTTATTAGAGTTTTTTTGTTTAATGTTGTCTGGGTCCAAACACAGTATGATTTAAAACAACATCTAATGCACAAATTATATAATTCCGATCATCTATATGCTCTGTCGCCGTGCTAACAAAAAAATGCTTCTTTGCTTTCGTGCCATGAGTTTGATGAGGTAATCGATACCCCACTCATGTCTGTCTGTTCAACACAAAGCTACAGCGAGCAGATGGTTAGCTTAGCTTAGCATGAAGACTGGAAAGAGGGGGACGCAGCTAGCTTGGCTCTGTCCAAAGCTTGTCTAATACTTACTTAATCAAAATGTTGTATTTCATTTGTTTAACCTGTACAAAAAACAAAGTGTAAAAACGTTCAATTAGTTTTTTTACACTTGGGTTTTGTATGGATTATAAGAATGAAGTACGTTATTGGTGAGATTTTGAGACACTGGTAGGCTAATTTAGCTACCTGTGGATAGAGCTAGCTGTTTTACAGGCATTATGCTAAACTAAGCTAACAAGCTGCTGTTCCAGAGCCAAGAAAGAAAGCAAATAGGCATATTTGACCTATTCCTATATTAATAATACCATAATGCTTTCCTTCCAGCTGTGATCACCGTGATGTGTCACTTTTTTAAATTTTGTTTCTCACATTTCGTGTGTACTAATTCTGCCCCACTGAGATGTAAGTGACCGTGAGAATCCGAGTCGCACTCTTCACTGCCTGAATGACATGTTTATAACTAAATAAGCGTTGTTCCAGTAACATTACTCATCCTGTTTAACAAGAGAATAACACAAAAATCATGGCAACTTGCGGCTCGACGAGACTATCTTTAGCGACGCGTTAACCTATTTATGTGGAGTCTCTGCTACTGCAATTATAAGCATTACCTCATCAAGTGTAGGGAATGCTTTTTATGTGAGCTCGACACGCTCCTCTTCAAGCCCGTGTTTATTCCTCAGTGGTGGAACCCTGATTCTTCTTTTTTAATGGAAGAGGGTTTGGGTGTGGATGAAACGTGAAAGGAAACATTATTTTGTTATCTCCGCCCGGTGCTTGAGATTCAAAATGTGAAGTTAGAGCCTTATTATGGTTCTCTCTTAACAAAGAAATGCTGATTCAGTGCAGGCTTCTCAGAAAACAAATCATGTGTGTGTGTGTGTGTGACTCAGGTATGTGTCAGTCCACATCTGCAGCCTTTAACTCTTTGCTGTCTAAATATGGTGTTGTTTATGTTTTTTTTAACAAACCTTTTGCTTTTCATACTTCACATAATTTTTTGCTGTTAGCATTTGCACTCATCACAGTTTCTCCGAGACCAAAGAAGTCAGCCATTTTCCACTGTGCTTCCTTTTTTGTTTTTAGGCCGAAGAAGACATTGAATGTTCACTCTGGTTTTGTAATTGAATCTGTTCTACTCTGAGGAAAATGTGAAGGGAGCATTTGGAGGAAGAAAAAAACACATTCCACAAAGAAACTGTAAAGGACATCAAATGAGGAGACAGATTTTAGGCAAATGAACGACATGCAAGGTGCAAAAGAAAAAAGAAAAAGAGGTGCTCAAGGGTTTTCATAATGACATTTTCCTCTCATGTTCCAAAGCTACATGACACGTTAAATGCCAGGCATTTCACACAGGTGACTGCTTCTCGACATGGATGTGAGCTGCAGGAACTCGATGCTTGGGTTTCAGTCTCCGAAATAACAGATGGTGATTTTCCATAAGTACTTTGTCACTTGATTTAAGGGAAGGGGACCGAAAAAATGTTAATAAAAGTAATGAGGGTGATCGCCTGCTGTCTTTCTCTTCTTTGCAGATTTCTACAGCAATACTGTGAGTTTGTTTCCATGCAGGCGTCAATATCTAGACTATACTCAAGTACTCGGAAAATTTAAGCTTCATATTTTATTTAGAAATTGCCCATATAATTCTAACTAAGTTGAAACATCAAGCAATTTACCAAACAAACACTGAAGAAAAACCAGGACACTGAAACCTTCCTCCGTACTGATTTTCCCTCTCATATTTAGAACACGAGGACATTTGTGAGCGGGATGTGATGACACACACAAACAGTTTGTCCTGAATATAACCAAAACAAGGACATACAGGAGCTGCTATCCAAATGTCTGTATACACGCAACCAGAAGGCCGCAATGACATTGTTCCAAAATGAATGACACACATAGAAATGTGTGCAAATCTTGCTCGAAGTCTGAATAGAGCAGACTTCTTCACATCACATTCAAGGTTGGGTTGCAGTGGGCAGTCTGTTAGGTCTATTATCTGTATGTTTTGAAAGTTTCTCACTGTGTTTTTAGCCATGGTAACGTTATGGCTGGCATTAGTCTGTCAGACGGTCGGTTCAGACTGAAATATCTCCACAACTATTGGTTGGGTTGTCGTGACATTTTGTACAGACACTTGTGCTCCCCACAGCTACTGAGGTTTCCGATCCTTCCTGGGCCACCAGAGAGGTTGACTGTTTTGGTTTTGAGTAAAATATCTAGACAACCACTGGATGGATTGATGCGACATTTGCTGCAGACATTCACGGCCAAAAGACGATGCGTCCTTCTAACTTTTGTGAACACTTAAAGCGACAGTTCACCCCAAAATCCAGAGAGACATTGCTATTAAGTTTTTTCAAATGTATTTGTTGTCCTTTTTGAGCCAAGTGCCATATTGCCCCATTATATTGGAGGGAAGGAAGACATCTCCACGGCCGATATCTCCTAAACTAGGCAATTAACGGCAAAACTATCTTGTTTGATAAATAGCAGTACAGGTTCATTATGTACAGCATAGAGAGCATGACAGTACTCTCTCAGTCTTGTTTCATAATAATTAATTTTTAAAGGTCACATGGTTTTCAACATGGCTACGGCTAGACCGACGGTTAGCAGCTAACATTGCTAATGGAAATAACAGTGCAAATAACAGCAACAGTGGTGAGCAGAGAGGAACTGGAGAGACGCTTCTGAGACGACGCTGTGGGCCGGACCGGATACATAGAAAAAACACAAAGCTTGGATCACAACACACACTGAGAAGGAGAGTTACATCACCATCTGCTAAGTGCGTCATTACGCCACTTTAACTTCACACAGCAAATAGTTGTTTGTCGCTGTATTTATAATCAGAATTTCGTACGTTTAAGTTTATTTATTTGAACTTATGAGACAACATATGTTCGTCATTGTTCATAAAAGCCACAACTTGTTTGTGTTTGTTTAGCTTTGTGGGTGTGGAGAAACATTTAACACACATTCTCACATATTCACTTTTAGTCGAAGAATACTTTATTGGATGTTTTGTTGAATGAGTGAAGCTCTCCTGCTGGGTTTATTCCTGGAGACAGCTGATGAATGCCAAACTGTAATCTCGTATATGTAATATGTTATGGAGAGAACCCTGGCTTTCCCTTTTAATCTGTTCCAGATGTTTCGGAAGCACAACTTTTCCTTTGGACAGCTCAAAATCAACAGCTCCATTGAAGTGAATGAGGTGTTGGCATGGATCTAAATAATATTCAGCTCCCTGTTCTGTTTTCACCCCGACAACAGGTGTCTTTGTTTTGGACCATTATAGTTACACTTCCTCTCTGTCGCGTTGACATAATAGTGACGCTAAAGGATCACAGTTGCTCCGCTGTTTGTCAAGAACAAGGTGTACGTTACAGATGCACTTCCAATCATTTCAACTTTTAAAATAAAATAAATCCAGATGTTTCTATTCGAACCCAATGCCTGGGTCTGAAGGTAATGTTTCCGGCTTTCTCAGGTTTTGGTTTGCAACTGGAACGGCGGAGTGATGTCACCTTTATGCTATGCGCCAGGAGGAGGTGGCGTCATCAAGTTCACTTGGAAAACTCAAAACTGACAGGGGAGTGCATATCTACATTTGAACCATAAATCCCTACACTAAATGTGGTGCTGAAAGCAGATTTAAACGGTATTTTCAGACTTATTAAGTTTGCCATTCACACACTTGAATATTGCACACCGCAGAGTATTAGTGCAGCAAAAAGGCCTCAATGTTAGTAAAATGACACCTTGGAAAAAGTTCCAAGACCCTAAGGTATTGCCAAAGTAATGCTAACAGTGCACTTCTCTGCAGCAACCCAGTTTGTGTGAGAGAGGAAGTGGGGGAGATGAAAACCGGTCAACTTTGCCTCATTTTAGGCTTTTTCCATCAGACACAGCTGAAGCCTGGATGACCTAACTACCTATTTTCCAGAAGAGAACAGTTGTTGATTATGATCCAGCTTGGTGCTAAAATCATTTATCATAAAAAGAAAACTCTAAATACCCTGTTGCTTACTCGTCGAGGCGTGCTTGGGTGTCATGTTGCGATTCACATTTACATTACTTAGCACATTCTTAGCTTCTCTTCATGCCCCTAACTTCCAATGCAACACACCTGGCTCGTCTAAGGTGGAAAAGTTTGGATTTCTTTCAGGTCTGCAATGCTGCTGCTGCTGCTGGGGCACATGGTAAAAGCGTTTTGGCCCAAAGTGCCAGCAGATGTCCATAAAAAGTAAAAAAAAAAACAAGATGCTGAGCGAAGGGAAGGAGCAGTTTCATGTCTGCATAGCCCTGGGAGGAAAAGTGCACCTCCAGCCCCTGGACAGGATGCCTCA
This sequence comes from Taurulus bubalis, assembly GCF_910589615.1. Lineage (NCBI taxonomy): Eukaryota > Metazoa > Chordata > Actinopteri > Perciformes > Cottidae > Taurulus > Taurulus bubalis. Next base: position 22,937,471 of record NC_136597.1, on the reverse strand, counting down.
GAGGACACGACGTACTCAGAGTCCTCATTTGTTTCCCTTAATGAAAAATCAGTCTGAGCTGCAGAAGCAAATGTATGAAGGTTCAACTGTTTGACTGCAGACATGAAGCACACTTTTTCACACGTCAAGAATCCAAGTTTTATACCTCAAAGTTCACAGTAAGCTTCCCCAAAGTACTTGGTCTGAATGTAAAGCAGTAAAAGGGATTATTGCGTTAAATGTGTCATCACTATCACTTTCATGGATGACCAGACAGGATTGTTGTCTCCCTCCCGGATTGACTGGAGTGACATGAACTTGACCTCCTCAGTGCCGAGGATTACAGCGTCCTCCTCCTCGAGCATGTGGAGGAAACAAAGGCAACAGATGGTCGACTCAACACACATGGTGGGTTTGGTAGTCCCTCCTCCTCTTGCTCATGCTGCTGGCCAAAAAACAACATTCAGACCAGGTTTGGGAGTTAATTTGGGAGAGTCAGTCTTTGGGTGTAGGTATTGTCCCTTTACTGAATTACCAATATGAGCTACAATCATGGAAAAGTGTTGTTTCAACCTTTCCACAGAGGTCATGGTCAGGATTTTTCTCATTCAGTTTTATGCAGAAACACATACGATTATCCAGATAACTCTTTATTGCAGATGTTCCAAACGCTTTTAGCTTGTAATCTTGTAAAATGAAGCGATATCCTCTAGTAAAGGAGCAACGTGTAATATAGAGCCAGCTGCTCCAAAGAAATAGGGGGGCAGCATTTCATCTCTACTACTGAGTCTATACAATCTACATTTACAATCATGGTTAGTTTAAAAGTTGTATTAAAAAGCCAACAACTAACTCAAGGAAGGAATATGTCAAACTCAATCTAACTGATGAAACTCTGATCAAATCCAATACATCTCTGCAATACAATACATAGATACATTTGACATATTGTAACTTCTTAGTATTCTGATTTTTTTTAAATATTTTATACAAAAAGGTTGCACTTTAAACCTGGGTTGTGTGGCCTTTTAGTATGACACACATTGATAATTTGTTTTCAAATAAGAAAGTCTCATAAAATGCTCAACTAAAATTGGCCATATTCATTTATAAATTATTATAAACTGATACATATGTGGAAAAGTGGGAAACTACGGCAAATGATGACTCATATTTCTTCAAAGCTTGAAGATTCATTCTTCTTCCTTAATCAAAGCCCTTTTGAGAATAAACAGTTCACAGCATACAGATGTTTCCAGTATAAATTGTGAAGTCTAAATCCAGTCAGTGTTTGACATGTCAGCAAATAGTTTAATTTACAGATGTCAACAAAAATATGGAAGCGAACATAAAGCTGAGGGAGCATTGGGTTGAGGGAACATTGAGATGAGGGAACATTGAGTCAAGGGAGCATTGGGTTGAGGGAACATTGAGTCAAGGGAGCATTGAGATGAGGGAACATTGAGTCAAGGGAGCATTGGGTTAAGGGAACATTGAGTCAAGGGACCATTGGGTTGAGGGAACATTGAGTCAAGGGAGCATTGGGTTGTGGGAACATTGAGATGAGGGAACATTGAGTCAAGGGAGCATTGAGATGAGGGAACATTGAGTCAAGGGAGCATTGGGTTGAGGGAACATAGGGTTGAGGGAACATTGGGTTGAGGGAACATTGGATTGAGGGAACATTGGATTGAGGGAACTTTGAGTTGAGAAAACATAGGGTTGAGGGAACATTGAGTTGAGGGAACATTGGGTTGAGGGAACATTGGGTTGAGGGAACATAAGGTTGAGGGAACATTGAGTTGAGGGAACATTGAGTTGAGGGGAAATTGGGTTGAGGGAACATTGGGTTGAGGGAACATAGGGTTGAGGGAACATTGAGTTGAGGGAACATTGTGTTGAGGGAACATAGGGTTGAGGGAACATTGAGTTGAGGGGAAATTGGGTTGAGGGAACATTGGGTTGAGGGAACATAGGGTTGAGGGAACATTGAGTTGAGGGAACATTGGGTTGACGGAACATTGAGATGAGGGGAAATTGGGTTGAGGGAACATTGGGTTGAGGGAACATTGGGTTGAGGGAACATAGGGTTGAGGGAACATTGAGTTGAGGGGAAATTGGGTTGAGGGAACATTGGGTTGAGGGAACATAGGGTTGAGGGAACATTGAGTTGAGGGAACATTGTGTTGAGGGAACATAGGGTTGAGGGAACATTGAGTTGAGGGAACATTGGGTTGACGGAACATTGAGATGAGGGGACATTGAAATGAGGGAACATTGGGTTGAGGGAACATAGGGTGGAGGGAAAATTGAGTTGAGGGAACATTGAGTTGAGGAAACAGGACTGAGGGAGTACAGGGTTGAGGTAACATAAAACTGAGGGAACACAGTGCTGAGGGAACATTGGGCTGATGGAACATAGGGTTGAGAAAACATAGACATTCTCCCCCCAAAAAAGGCTCTCTCTCAGTAGCTACTTAATGTGACATGAAGTCATTTCTGTAGTAACTACACTTTTCTTATATCTCTGTATGTATCTGTCTTTCTGTCTCTCTGACTGCCTTCCTTCACCTCTCTGTCTCCACTCAGGCATTGTTGATGGGCAGGGGTGACGAAGACTTTGGACTGACTGGTTCCAGATGAATCTCATTGTCCGGACCCATCAGAAAAGTGCATTTCCGGAGGCTGCCGTTGTTTCTTCTGCGAAGTGACGAAGATGTTAGATTTAGTTTTTTTCCCTTTGGCAATGTTCGTGCCATTTTGCTGCACAGAACTCAGAAAAATGGTACTGTTTGTCTTTATATAATTAAAACTTGAGTTAACACACACACACACACACACACACACACACACACACACACACACACACACACACACACACACACACACACACACACACACAATCCATTTGCTCTGTGCAGATCAAAGGGGTTAAAGGTCACATCTTTACTGGCTCCACTGTTGCAATGAATGTTTGATGACATGGTCCTAGAGGTCCCTTTTTGGGATAGAAGTATCAACCTCAGGTTCATATTAGTACTTATTTTTCTAATACGCATCTAGTATGAATGCCCAAAATACTCTATATACCAATCCAAAGCCAGGCTGGCCTCTTACATTTGCCTGGTTACATTAGAGGACATTCCAGTGGGTTGGACCCGAAAAACTTCCACATTGTTCCGGGAAAGTCCCGATAGGAGGTTTTGTTGGTGGAGTTTTTTGGCAAGAACATCTTCTGACAAGTGATTCAGTCCACAGCAGCCTCAACATGGTTGACATCCGATGTGTCCACAGAGGATGGGATGCATCATAAAAAAAAACAGATATTTAAATGCTGACACATCAATTTGCTCTTAGGATTGTCTACTCAGCATTAATTGGCTGATTTCTTTGCCAAAATGAAAAACAAGAGAGCCAGGAAGACAGAAAGATGTAAAGCCTGGAGCGGATCCACAGACAATGAATAGGAAACAGATTTTATGGACTTATCGAGCTAATTTATGAGCCAGCATCCTATTTTTCATGTGATAATGGTCCTAAATCACATATTACTCTCTGTGAGGCAGTATTAGTGAGACATAATTCACTCAAGTACTGCACTCAAGTACACCTTTGAGGTACCTGTACTTGCATTTCCATTTTCTGCAACGAGATATTTCTAGACTACAATTCAGAGGAACATTCATTTGTTAACATTAGAGTGCATTTCAAGTGCTGAGAACATACTTTATACACACTGTAATCCTTGTGATTGTTTTTGCTCTTACACAATTCTTTAGCTGGCAGAAAAACATGGAATACTTCAATCCTGGTACTTAACAGATGAATGTATACATGTGTCTATGTGTGTTTTTATTTAAAATGATGACATATTTTCCTTGACACAGGCCCAAACAGGTGATTCATTTTTCAGATTTTTCAGTGTTTTCGAGACGTCGCAATGGCAAAGTCTTGTTGCTGCAGAAGTGAAGAGATTGTGAAATCTAAACAATCTTTAGATAGCAAGCGAGTCAGCCAGGAGGTAGCTGTGGAAATTGCAGGGGCTGCTGGGTAAACAAAGAGAACAGCTCCGGCTTAGATCAGACAAGTACAAGGTCTGTAAACTATTATTCCAGGACACAAAATGCAGCTGTTACATCCGGACCACAGTCTCTATTTGAGCAAGACAAAAGTACTGCTGTGTCATCGCATGGAAACTGGGATGGTAATTCTAATCTGGGCACTTTTGTATCTTTATAAAGCATGTCATCAATGCTCTTTCAATAAACATTATTACTCCAGACACATTTGTTTGCTATTGGAAAATGTATCTTCGCAACAATGTCTCCATTTGTGAAATGCACAGGAAGTTAGTCAACATTTTGAGAATACCAGTGACAACAGCAGTAGTTTTGGAAGTCTTTTTTCCAGAATGAAATACTCATTAAAAAACCTTCTCCAGCTGTAATGTAGAGACTAAGTGTCAGGGGTGAAGTACTCGAGTCCAGTCTGTGTCTTGGTCTCGCCAGTCTTTGGACTTGATGGAGTCAAGTTGGTTTTATTGGAATGCAGTTGTCTGTGTCGATTCCCCTTAAATAAGCACTTTTTTTCCAGGAGCGTGCCATATAACAAGCATTTTCTAACTGGTAGTTTTATGCACAAATGTGTGGAAATATATCATACTTCCATAGTTAGATTGCAACCTTTAAAAATTATATTTTGTTTCTAATTTAATCACATGTAGGATTTCACAGCATAGCAGTAAAGTTGCGCTAACTGAAACTTAATTGGTGGCCGATGCAAAAAAAGCAAATGGCCTGGTGGAGAGCCAGTGTTCGGTGCAAGGTGGCGGACATGGACCACATTCATGTTGAGTTGAGATGGTGCATGTGTTTCAGCAAATAAGAGCACAATAAGTTGTTCTAACAACAACTGGACTGCTGACAACAGAAAAGTTTTGAACTTGTGGAAATTTCAGATCACACCCTGAAACCTGAAGCTGCCATAGCAGCTGCCATAGCTTGCTCATCTAATGAGCTGTTAAAGAGACAAAGTGCTGCACGGACATGACTGCCGACGGAGTGTAAAGGTTATGCCATCCAGAAATGGGACATTCAAAATAGTAGACTTCAAACTGTAACCCTAGTGAGATCAAAAAGAAAACACAGAAAGAAAAGGAAGATTTTAAGACAGTGTTTAGTTAAGAGCAAAGTACAGTGACTACAAGTGGAAAATATGGAGGATGAGGGAAAAAGATGCAAGTTACCTCTTGCAAATATGAAACATACAGTATAGGGAGTGACTATCATTAACTTTAACTAGAGATGATGTCATTACACTATAATGATATCCTCCTTCTGAAAAGTAACCTTTGGCTTGTAGTGTTGCAGTAATATCTAAGAATATGCATGAGAGTGCAGTTTACCAAATCAAGTCAAGATGTCAAAGTCACAGTGCTGCAAAGATCATTTCAAGATTGCTACAAGTATGTTTTAATGGCAACTGAGATACAAAAAAACACAATAAAACCTTAAATCTGGAAGAAATTAAAGCGTCCCGTTCAAAATAGACCTCAATAAAAGGCACCGAGCCGCAAAGCGTTTGGGGCTGTGTTGGTACTCCTCGCTCCTCGCTGAGGATTCAGAACCGAAAAACGGCTGCACTCTGCAGTCATTAACTGCTCATTAACAGACTTTCCTATTAACCGGTAATATGGAGGAGCAAACCAGTTAACCTGCAGCCCTGTCATCCATCCACCAACTGCGTTGAAAGCATCCTCAACAGGAGATTAGCGTTGCTGAAATGAGAACCACTTGTTTCCACCACAGAAGCTGAAGCACGTCTCACCGCGGATGATCCTGACGTGACTTCTAGGACGGCTGCACAACACATGAAGGACAGTTTATTTATTCACTTCACGCAAAACCCTTCTTTCACTTAACTGAAGGATCACGGGCACTGGCTCCAATTTTAGAAGCTGTAAAAACAAGTGGCTGGAAATTCTTCCGTACTAATCACCAAAATCTGCTTTTTTTTTGGCCACGGAGCTGCAGACTCATTTAATATGTCGCTTTAGAAGTCGTAAGTTTATGATTTAAACATTGCCCGTGGTGAGATGATCTGATCCGTATCAGACCGAGCTCAAATGATTCTCGGAGGATGCTTCTAAAACCCAAATATCTTAATTAAAACTGAGCTTGCATTTTGTCTGTGAGACGCTATAAACAGGTATGTTGAATCATTTCATTGTTTATTAACGTGAAGTGAATAGGTCAACCTCTCCCTTCTGGGTCTGCAGTCGGGCTGTAGAAGTTCCCTCCGGAGACGGCAACTACTTCCTCAAAAAACGGTCTGCATTCCTGAGACACTGTTCAATCCCTGTAAACAACATTCCTGCTTTGGGACGAACAAAAGCCACAAAAAAACATTATCTCCCTGTTTAAAATCATCTCTCTCTCTCTCTCTCTCTCTCTCTCTCTCTCTCTCTCTCTCTCTCTTTCTCTCTTTTCTCTTATTACACTAATGAGTGAAGTTCATTCCCTCTAATGATGTTTGTAACATTTTATTGTGAGGCCAGTTTCATGACAATGACTGAGCTTGCCAGTAGAACCATAGATTGTATATAAAAAAGTGGGCGGAGTCATCGTGACGTCAAGCATTGATTAGTGGATTACCATTTTGAAGCCTTGAGCTATTTTGGCCAACGCCATCTTGGATCAGGTACTGCATGGCACCCACCTGTCACTCAAAGAGCCTTCTCTTCACCCTTCAGTTTTGGTTAGTTCCCGCCCCCCTCCATTATCACAACAGAGACAAAAAGGCCAATGTGACTTTTGGTTGTGACCATAGACTGTACTGTATATTAAGATGTCTATGGTCACAATGACACCCAAAAGTGAAGGCAAACTGTCTTGATCGCCCCCTGGTGGCTGGCTCCGCCCCCTCCATGAGCCAAACTAAAAAGGCACATACACCTCCAAACAATTTTACCCAAATATGGTTTCTTTCTTTAGTTAGTTCTGAACACATTGATGCATTTTCAAGTGTTTCTTTTTTTTATGATGCGGTTGGTTGTGATTCTCTATTTCATGCTATAAAATGAAGGCTTGAAGTCACGACTGACCACTGCTGGGTGAGAGAAGGAGTTACGGCGCCTACTAAGAGTAGGAACGTTGAGAGGAGATAGAACATAATTTGGGGAATTGCGCAAATTATAAAACATAAAAATAAATGAAACATGAAGTAGTCCTGCACGAGGATGACATTCCTTTAATATAAGCATGTGTCATTATACATTTTTAATACAGAATATGTAGACTGTAATGAGACATATTATTCTTTGCATATAAATGTATCTGTCCAGTAAAAATGATATCACAAAGTTGCTGAGCCATTCCTCAGACACTTCACAGGAGACGTTGATTAAACTCTGAGGGGTCAGTGCTTACGACTCAGGGGGCCAGATATGGGAACTGTGCCAGGACCACTGTTGGACAGGAAGAGGATGACAGGAGCAGAGATGACAGGAATTGATCAGAGAAATGTACAAATGTTATGACGACGCGGTCATTAAGACTGTATCAAAGCACAAAGCAAAATAATGAGAATTACACATGTGCATTTTGTTTTGACTGCCAGTGCCTTGATAAGAAGAATGTAGCCTGTGTTTAAACTGCTTTCTTTTGGAACATTGTGTTCCACAACTTCAGGTACGATAAGTGAGATGAAGGTTTTGCTTCTGAAGGCCAAACATTGTTGTTTTGAAAATCCCAAAATCAAAGAAACTGGACAAGAAAATCATCCGGTCACAGATATTGAACACACCCTTGCAGATTTGGTTTCGCAGGCCGATCTTACATTCACCTTCTATTTAGAGGGGGAAATACATTTGTTTAACTGACAGGTTAACCATGGTCCGTGCACATGTTCGGTCTCATACCAAACTGCTCCCGTCTGTGATAATCTGTCCGTGAAATGGACAAAGCAAACAGGAACAGCTAACATCATACATAGACAGTACACCGCCAGGCGTGAGGGAAATGTTTTAAACCAACAACACAGTCGTGCATGCACACTGTGATTCAACACGCCCTGATGTACAGTGTAATAGCTAAATATTTCCAGAGAAGAGATGATTTCATGCAGCACAACATCGTGTTACATGAGTTTTACATCCACTGCCCTCAGTGTTTTGGTAAGGGTGGGACTCGGTTTTGAAATTGTGGATCTAACGTTGAAAGGAAGGTCTGCTTATCCCCTCAAAGACAAATAATCCATCACTAAATTCAAAGTCTGAGAATGCCAGTCAACTTAATCCAGGTAGCTTGATGCATGAGACAAAATACTTTGGTCCAAACATTTCACGAGACATTTTGCCAAAGTGTGTTCTAATGATGAAAGAGAGAAAAGGCAGAGCCCTGATTGTTAGCATCTGAGAGATAATTGTTCATTTGTCAGGTAATGCACTCAATTTGAGGTCATCCCATTAGCTAATATCACTTCACCAGATAGGAGTTACAACGAGCCACTGATGTTGGAAACACTGCTTGATAAGGATGACACCAAAAAAACAAGAATGACAGAGAAAGTTGCAGCCCAGCCCAGAACTGTCACAGCTCTTTTTCCTTCCAGGAGTCACGTCAAAGGTGAAACTTAAAGTAGGAAAGCACACGTCCCAGATAGCATTATTATCGTGGCATACGGCGCAGAAGTGTTAAGACTTAATCTGCTCATGTTACGCCTTGTGCAAATGTCAGAGCACGAGGGGAAAAAGATTTTTTTTAAAAAGTGCTGCTCCATTTGTTCAGCTGTGGAGGCATGCCAAACATTTCCCCCTCTAGTCTGTAGCTCTGTGATTTTGTATTCTCCCCACACAAGCATTCCTGGATGTTTGGAGACTAAACTGTGAACGGATATTACCAGCAATTAGACAGATCCCAGTAAACCTTCCATGCCAGCAGAGAAACCACATACACTAAATTTGCAAACAAGTTGCATATGACCAGAGAGCTATAACCAACTGAAAATCCCTCCCTTTCCATGCATGTTGGAGAACTGCGGTGACCTTCAGGTAACGTGCAAACATGAAGGGCCCTACAGAGAGCCAGGGTTTGGTTTGTCCATTCTGGGCTACCTTAGAAAGATGGAGGTGCAACGTGGTGTAATACCCGCTCCGAATGCAGATATAAATGGCTCAATCTATGCTTTTGATAAGTTTCAGGTGATTGTACACTAATGACAACATCTTTATGAATATTATAATCCATTATTAGAACATATCAATGTTATAATGTTTTGCAAACATGAGGATTTAAAGATTTTTTATTAAACAAATACAAAATAACTGAAAACGCAGCTCAGTCCAGAGCTCTATCAATTATCTATCAAAGAGGAGGAGCCTCTCTTCTCTGGTCTCCTCTGCTCCATGATGTGTCAACCTTATGTTTACAGCTTGTTTAGGGGCCACAGATTTGCCCAAAATTCATGATGGCTACTCCAGAGGACTCCGCGTGTAAAGGACGTCGACGATTATCTGGATGATAAGTAAGTGTAATTACATTGCACTTACATTCCACCTTAAAGTACTGTTATCAGTTTGGTCTGTGCACTTTATCTTCATTTTATATTACATTGTAGATTTTATTGTAGATTTCATGTTCCCATTTCTTGCACTCTGCACTCTTGCACTCTTTATTGTTTATTGTTTATTGTTATGCACCTCCCGCCAGGACAAATTCCTTGCATGTGAAAACATACATGGCAATAAATGGTTCTGATTCTGATTCTGATAATCTTATATTTCATACTCTTGTGTAAGACTGTTACACAATACTGTTCATACTCTTGTGTAAGACTGTTTTGTTAGAATAGTTCCCAAGCAAAGCTTTCTTAAGTTATCACAAAGCTCGTCCAGAGCCACAGGAAGTTGTTATTCAACTGTTTTCAGGCTGCGTCGTATTGGCTGTGACTAATAAACCGACTTTGACATGTGAAGTCAGGTAGTCGTATATCCAATTCCTTCTATTTGGTGACCTGATGTACACATTAAGTTTAATTTCACATGTTTTGAGGAACATATTCCCCCCCCATCCTCTGTATGACTTTCTATGTGGTTGTCGGTAGAGCAACATCGGTGATGAAAAGCAGCGGAGGCAGACAGTTCTGAGTGAATTTCCAGAAGGGCTTTCTCTTAAAATAACTTCCCCGTCAGGTCGTGCATACCTTCGTCTCCGCGTGCGCTGAACCCCGGATCTGACCACCACCTCATCATCTTGCTCATGCACCTTCAGGGCCACCTCAGGACCGCACTTCCTCTGGTCATGTTACAGTTCGGTGCCTTCATTTGTCCAAAATCAACAGGGAGAACTCGCATTGACTTTCTGCCTTAAATCACAAACCCGCCTCTGAAAAATAACAAGGAGGGAAACGTTGGCACAATAACTAACGGCCAATTTGGAGAACATCGCCGCTGTGTGGATTTTGTATATTTTTTTGTGTGGAAAAGTGTTGCACTTTTCATGCATGTGTGCATTCAAACTAATGCAATTTGTTTCGTTTTGACAGAATAAACCCTGGAAAGAGAGCTCCGCCCTAAAAGCTGGACGGAGAAACGACACAACCCAGATCTGGCCTTCAGGGAGGGGTGACACGGGGTCCACCCTAGGTATTTCCTGCCCAGGCCAGACTCTTGGCCTCTCTTCATGACTTTTGGAGAGCACGTATGTGAAAATGGCGAGAGGCTGGGTGGTGAAGGAGGGGAGAAGGATGAGGTGCGATGGAGGGATGAAAGGAGGGCGGGCGGCGATATTAGACCAATGCTGTGTTTTTCTTGGCTCTCCCTGTCGTCTGTCCCACCCCACTGCAGGGTATTACACACACACACATACACACACGCACACACACAAGGAAAACACAACAGGGATTTCCATGACAATAGTGTTCCAGCCAGTGGGAGTAACAAAGCCGGGCGACCACTGAGCATTTCTCACAGGAGGAAGAGGGTGAAAGTCTCGCTCAGCACCGGACCCGAGGAATCATCTGCTCCGCTGGTCAGGCCACAAAACCAAATAAGCCGTGCAATGACTTCAGAGGCAAGCCGGCGTCTAGGCAGCCATCGGGGGAGGTTTGCTGGGTATGTGGGGGTCTGTGGCAAGCTGAGGAATGAGTTGTGTTAATGAACTCGCATTCAGTAGAAATCACTCGTTGCTGTTGGGGTGTAGCCCTTTAAGCCCTAACCCTAACCCCTAATCCAATTTATTGTTTGAGTTGTGTTTAGAGGTTCTACATTGGGATTATATATTATTGTAGCCCTGATTTTTATGTTTAATTTGATACCTAACATGTTTGTTTTTTTGGGGGGGAGAGATTTATACCATGATTTTTTCTTGATTTTCCTGATATAAAAGGGTCCCCCGATTGGGGGACGCTATGGCTTAACAGGGAAAAGGTATAGAACGTGCAATAGTTCAACGTATCCTCATGCAACGGTTCATAACTTATCTGGCAAAGAGATACTGCTACCGTTTTTCCTGTTTTTCACGACGAAGGTCCTGCAACACGTGTCAATTTCCGCTTGGTGTTTTCAAAATAAACTAGCTTTAACTTAGATTTAGGCAACACTAAGTTAGGTTGAGGAAAAGATTAGTCGTTTGGGGTCAAATAACTATGGAAGTGCCGTTACAGAAGAACGCAGGCTTTGTGACGAGTAAACTTCTCGTTTCACATGGGGAATAAACGGCGAAATATCCATTTTTGTTTGACCTATTCAGCCTGAATAGTTACACAGTCTTGTTCTAAACCATGACGACTAATCACAGTAATGCCACATGTCAAGTTATTTGTTCAGATCTGGGAACTTGTTTGGGGGGAGAAACATGAACACTAAAACCTTTTTTGTGGAAAAAGCAAAGACGACAAAATAATAAAAGATAAGTATCCATCACAGTTTACAGACAAGCCCTCTGGTTTATTTTTTCCCCCCAACAGTCATGAAACATGTTCCAGGTTGACGTGTAAAACCTTCCCACAAGAGTTTGTGTAAACCTAATTATATGGCATCGGGAGGCCACTGTGAGTGGAGCTTGGAGACGAGGTCAATGGTTCAAGGGGAAGCAGACAAACAGTATCTGTGGTTGAAACAATACAGAATAAAAAAACAGAACCTAGATCCTCTCATTAGCTTATCATACGGGATGTGTCGTCCTTCCTCTACCTCCCAAAAAGATAATATATTTATAGTTAACAGACGATAGATCAGTGGGATGTTTTGATAAAAAGGTTACTTGTAGTAAATTCTGAAGTGTGACACGCCATCGATACTGGTACGAGACATTTGTTTAAACAATGAGCGGCAATTCAAACTAATTAGTCAGTCTTCAGGTTATCTAGATTATTGGGAATCCTAAATATTCAACAGGATACAACTAGATGGTGCGATGAATGTATATAAGGAAACGTAGACAGACACACACACACACACACACACACACACACACACACACACACACACACACACGTACACACACACACCCTCTTCCAGCTGTCTGCGCGTGTCTTTCTGTCTCAAAGTCTTTTTCTCCAGGTTTGACTCTGGCCCCGTCCCGAGGCATCACACTGCTCTCCTGACCCCGACACACGGACCCCCGGAGACCCAGCTTCAACCTTCTCTGACAGCTGCGTGTGAACACAGGCTGAATGTTACATGTGGTTGAAATGAATCTCTGAGGATACTTTGACAGAATATATTCTTAACTTAGTTAAAAAGAAGCGAGTAACCTGTTTTTATTTCCAAACTTGGATTCAGTTCGTTGTTAAAATCACAATAAAATCAAACCAAGGAACAGCAATAAAGCATCAACATCTGTTGTTTTACTGGTAACTGTTGCACGCACACATTTTGATCCTCTGACTTATGGACATTTGCTCAAACAGATTAAAAGAGACACAGATTAATTCCTTTTTTATGGATACATGAAAAGTACATTTGTCCATAGTGTCAACAACATGATGCAAGGCCTACATACAACTTTATTTTATTTGTACGACAGGTAGGCTATGATTGTGTGTCTCGCAAGAGTTTTAAAAACGTTCTAAAAATTGTAGTAGACAATTTCATGAAATAATTTGCTCTAGAATTCTGGTTAAAAGCTGCAGCCCACAACCAGGTCACTCAGTGGAGGTTCATGTCACCAATACACAAAATATTTTACATTTGTAGCTCTGGCATCTTTTGGCACACATGGAAGTGCGTGGTTTTTACATCTTTTTAAAATAAATAGATGAATGCCTCCCACAGAAAATCATGAACTGGAAATATAAATAATAAGGCATCACAGCATCGCCCACACTGTTGCATTGAGAAGAAACCCCTCTTTAGAACTGCAGCGGACAGCCGCATCATTCGGAGAGAATTCGATGCCGTGCAGGATTAAATCTGACAGCGGCGATGCACCAATGAGGCGGAGAGGTTTTATGTTCGGGTCGTGACTTCTGCACCGACGTGAGAGATGTGAGGGCAAGGTGGGAAGAGCAAGCGCCTAAACACATTCAGCTTCAGAAGGTCTGTCCCTTTTTGAATGCCACTCACTGCATGTCTGAGCTGATGGAGTGTGTAGATAATGCGGCGCAGCAAAGTGCAAACAGGCATTTCCCTTCCAACGAGGCCGACTCTGTAAGAGCTGAAGCCAATGTCAACACGACCCGGCTCATTATTATATTGAAGGTTAACAAGCAAACCGATGTTCTAAAACTCAAAGAGGCTGGAGCTAATGCTGACTTAATTGCTTGTAAAGTAACTTGGGTTATCTAGAACATTTCCTGCGGGGAAGTGTGTCAGAATTGATATATTTTCTGGCAATTCTCTTAATCTCTCAAATGGATTGTCGAACAATGACACCATCTCTCGCGATTCTGATACCCTTCGTTGGCAGTACCTCTTCGACTTTGAAAAGCAAAAACAATCCGCTGTGTCTAAACACTGATGTTCACAGTTAATAAAGAGTTCAATCATTTCAGTTAATGGCTCCCATCATCTTCCCTGCCTTGTGTGTTTTCATTCCTCTCTGTCTTTAGGGAGCCAGGAGGACAACATCTGCCCCTTCGTTCTAACCAGGGGAAACACATTAAGGAGGTTTCCTGTGTCAAATAACACATTTCAATCCAAAAGAAGAAACCGGGCATCCAGTGAGAGGCAATGCGGTTACAGAGAGCGGTTCAATACCGATATGCAAGCACATCTGTGGGAGTGGACAGAGGGAGGTGCCCACTCAGTATCAGGAGAACAACAACACCACAAACACTCCTTCAATGTCAGAACAAGAAGTCCCTGCACAAGTTGTTTTTTACTCCTCTTAATACAAGCTATTACAAAATAAAGCGACGTTTCAAACATTTAGATTCATGTTTGATCTTCAGATCAGGTATTCATTCACATCTGTTAGCAACTCACATCTTTTATTTCTGGCAAAGTTAAAAAAACAAAGTAGCATTTCGGCTATGACATACTAATTGAACTGATACTTAGAAAATAACAAAGAGCAAACAGGGAAATAGGATTGCTAGAGACATTTTTTTATTGGGTTTCCTCTTAGCAATATGAAATTTTGACAGTACAGTATTTTGCTGTATTCATTTCCATATATATCCAACTTGAGACTTGACATCCACAGCACAGTGACTGCTCAGAGAGCATGACATAAGCAGACACATGTGGAGGAACAGCTGCGGCAATGCAGCTTATGAAACCTGCAAGATGAGCGCTGGGAGAGGAGCAAATGGTAACCAGTGATACTGGGAGAAGACAGGAGAGCAGGGAAGTGTACAAAGCCCAGAGAAAACACGGAAAGAAAAGGCCATTCACTGGAAAGAATGACGGACAGAGAGATACTTGTTAAATGCTGACGAATGGCTGCGAGACCTGTTCTGGTTTCTATCAGGGACCCTTTGCACCCTGACGCCACCTGGTGGTCAAAAGCACTCATAGCATCTACAAAGAGCAGACTACAAAAGGTGCACAAAAAAGATGTTTCCCTGAGAAAGATGCAGCGTAAATAATTAAAACTTAGACAATCCTGAGTTTTTCTCTTTTTTAATCTGTTGCTCGTATCTAATTTCTTCTCTTTTCCCAAATGTACCTTGGGCCATTACTGTAAATAACATGTACATACATTATAATTAATTTAACAGCATGAATAGTGTCATTATGTTTCTTTATGTGTTATTACCAGTTGTGTGTTGAAAATAGAACACGTACAAGACCAAACTTTCCTTTGAACAAACTTAAATAAATATATTGTGCGACTCTAAACATGCTATAGTATTAATTACTGCATGGTAAGCAAATAACAGAGCAGAATCACAAATTAAAGGGTTGATGTTTTAAAAAAGGATTGATATTTTTTCAAGAAAGTCAGCATTTTCTACTGTTTACATTTTTAGGCAATTTTTTTAATTGGACAAAAAAGCAAAATAAGAAATGTCTGAAGAATTCAACGAGCTTTAGAACAACAAAGTCACTGACTGAAAACAATTAACGCAGGTTTTGTTGCAAGAACGTTTTTATTTCCATTTTTAGTGCCGAGATCAAAGCTCAGAGGCAATTTGCAGCAAAATACATTTCTCTTGTTCCATAATCTAAACATTGCTTTGTATTATCATTATTTTTTAAAGGCACCTGCAGTTTACAGATTACAGTTTAATCTCTGACAAAGCACATAACTTGAGAATGACTTGATGCATGTGAGAGTGACAGAAATAATAAATAAGGAAAAATGAGGGGCGGCGATGAAAGTCTGCCATGAACTCAGCCTTCAGTAAGCAGACAAGAGAAGAGTGATGGGCACCAATGCGCACACACACACACACACACACACACACACACACACACACACACACACACACACACACACACACACACACACACACGGAGACACACAAACATAGACACAGCCATACTTTGTAGTTGATCAATCTAATGAAATGTGGTTACATGTACAAAACATGATATATATATTTTAAGATGTTAATTAAGCCCAAAATTCTTACTCAAAAACAATATTTACACATAACATTGGCAAGATGTGGATGTGATATCCTGAAGGTGAAACCAATACTTTTATTTCAGCTATCTGTGAGAGATGTCACTGGAAATACACAGTCTCCTAAAACACATCACTTCCTGAGCTCTGTGCTGTCTGTTAAAATCTATACCCACATGTCCTGCTCTCGAAAACACTACAAAAATATAAGTTCAAGAGACGATGAATACTGCAAAGAAACTATTGTATCAGTATATGACTCACAACGAATAAGGTGTCATCGGTATACAGTTTGAGAAAATAAATGTACAGCAAATAGTCAAACACCTTTTTCTTTTCTTTAGTGGATAAAAAAAAAAAAGACGTACAGAGAGAGAAACAAAAGGAGACGGATTTACAGTCACACGCTTCTTAGTTTCAACATACAAAACAAGTCTAAAGAGTAAAAAAAAAAATCTATTTCAATATATGACAGTTTGTATATGTAGCTTACATATGGAATGCTTAAAATCAAAAATAGCTGTGAGGATTTTAAAAAGTCACACTGTAAATATCTTCATTTTCTCCATCAATGTACCCGACTTGTACAGTCAAGCATTTTATTCATTATCCTTATCCCAGCACCAACATGCTTTTATAAATGTTTAATTGCAGACTTGGAAACATGAAACACCCCAGTGTGAGATGACCTCACCCCGGCCTGTCAGCCAGCATGGATGTGTTAAAGACCAACACCACCGGAACAACCTCCTGCCTGTGGCCTACTAACTGTGTACTGTGTAGTTTTGCGGTCAGTGCTGAGCCAGTCCAGTGAATATTTACAAGCACTCTGGAAGCATGCAGAAATAATAACATATGACGGATGATGACATAACTCTGAGCTAAATTCAATCAAACCCGCGCAAGTTGTCGCAACAAGTTTTTCCTTTTAAATAGTTTTTTAGTATTAAGTGCTCTTAACACACAAGAGCAAAACTACTGAAATGTTATCGTGTGATGACGTTAAAGTAATAGTTTGACATTTTGGGTTATTTGCTCTCTCACTGTGAGTTAGAGGAGAGGAAAGATACCACTGTCATATCTGTTATCTGTTTAAAATGAAGCCACAGCCAAGAGACAGTGAGCTTAGGAGAGCAGAAAGACAGGCAGACAGACAGCTAGCTCGTCTCAGCTAGCTCGTCTCAGCTAGCTCGTCTCAGCTAGCCAGGCTCAAGGAGTCACTGCGTCCAGCCGAGAAATACTCTGGCACATAAAACCTTTTGCAACACAGTCTCACTCTCAACTCGTCTATTGCGACAGTTTCATAAGTGGCCCTTCGCGTCCAACTATGACGCTCTAGGTCATAGCGCCAGTTTTCAGCACGTCAACTTCCTCTCATTACATGCATACACTGTCCTTTCAAAACAAACTTCTGTTTTCCCCAACTTGGTTAGGTTTAGGCAACACAAGTACAATGGAAGTTAATAATTAACTCTTAGTAATCAGGTAGAGTGTTCATTTTTCATCAAAGAGCTGCGGAAAAAAAGTAATCTATAATATTCAATAAAAAAAATTCAAAACCTTTACTTCCATAGTACTTTTCCTTGTGGGTAATCCATTAAAGTAAACACCAGTCTCCTGGGTGTTTGTTTGACACATCCATTTTTCTTTTCCATGCAGAGTTTGTTGCTTTTTATACTACACAACCTAACTTCCTCATTTCCCGCCATAACTATGGCGCCAACTGCTTTGAGGCCTACGGCCACTGACCAAGCCGCAGTATTTGACGAGTTGGGAGTGAGAGGCTTTAATTCTTGAGATTGGATATTCTTTACCTTTGGATGGAACCAGCCTAGATGTTTACCCCTTAGATTTAGCTACGTCTCTTTGCTGTAACTTTGTTTGTAACAGACAAACATTGGAGTGGAATCAATCTTCTAATCTGCAGTAACTTCCTGAAAAAAAGAAGTGAATTCACATATTTTCCAAAATGTTCTGCTATTCCTTTAAACTGAATTTAGCCCTGAGAAACATAACACAACGGTACCTCAAAAATATTGAAAAAAAAAGAGAAAATACAAAGAGGCAGTTTTTCAATTTCTCGATTAATACAGCATATATTTACCTCATCATCTATGTACAAGGATTATCAACTTTCCTGATGAATCAAAAACTAAATTCAAAACATCACAACGATTTTATATCACCTATCCAATGAAATGAATAATATTGGCCTATGATATCATATGGGATACAATGACAGAGCACACCCACGATACTTTTTGCAAACACATGGCATGTTTATGTCTTTATCTGTGCCCTTTGACAAGAGGAATGATACAACTAAAATAAATAGACATGGCCTGAGCCTCCTTAGATAACCAAGTGCCTTTCTTTGCCAATAAGTATTCAGTGTTTCATTGCCTGAGAATTTGTCCACAGTAATGTTGAGATAAGTAAATAACAAATTGTGTCAAAACATCATTTTCATTTGAACTGGTGTGGCAAGAGGTCTTTAATACTGAGAGGAATGATTTGAGGAGACTTCCAAACACTTAAGGATCACCTCCCTCTGTGTCTTATTTCAAAGTGTCTCAGACCCAGTACTGGTTCTTTTTCAAGGCCGGGTTTGTTGTCCGACAGTGCTGCAACAACTCCGGGTCTGCGTCTTTGGCGTCAATATTGGACATGGGGATGTTATTGGCTGGGTCCGTTTTGCGAAAGGTTTCTGCGCTGGCCACCTCTCCGTTTTTAGGCTTGGTTGCTGCGGTCTGGACGTCGTGCTTGCCCGTCTTGTTTTTACGGATCAGGTAGTAGGCCAAGATGGCCGCCAGCAGCAAGAGGAGGAGGATTACCAGGATTGGAATGAGAATAGACCAGAAGTTGCTGCGTCTGGAAACATGTGGTTTCCCGTTGGAGCTAGAGTCAGTAGATGTTGTTGTGGGGGCATATCCGTGGGGCCAGTCCATGTTGCCCCTCCAGCGTGGGCTAGCTGAAGTGGCGCGAGGGGACCCAGCTCCAGGGAGGTCATTACTGTCCTTCGATGGGGCTTCTGAGGGAGTCCTCAACAGAGTGGCAGGGTAGACCACAGATTCATTGTAGGGGCCTGTCTGGAAGGAAAGCACACACTCTGCTGGAGGAACCCCGTGGGCTTTGAGCAGGAAGCGGGCCTCGTCCTGACTGACACCACCTCGGGATCCAGAAGGGCTATTCAGGATCTCCATTGCTACACGGCCCTCATCCAGCTCCTTCTGGCTGAAGGTGTCCACTGGCTGACCTGCAGCAGGACCTCCAGACCTCACAAAGCGAGCCCCGCGGGGCTGCTGGATGACAGTGAACGTGGGGGAGGTTCTGGTTTTGTTTGCCAGGGGAGTTGCATCCAGAAGCTTCCTGTCCAATTGGACAAGAGCACCTTGGGGTAAGAGGGGATCCTGAGCGATGTTGGCCAGAGGCTGGACTGTGATGTTGAGGACCGAGGAGACATTAGCAGCCCTGCTACGGGCTACAAAGGCAACACTGTCTCGAGGTGAAGTGGACTTAACAAAGCGGACACTGACTCTGCCTTCTTTGATCTGTTTCTGAGTGAAGGCGGATGTGGGCTGCCGATCGACCATAACAGCTGCATACTTAGGGACACTAGTGATCTTGTAAAGGATGTCCTCCTCAACAGGGCCCCCGGTAGTGGCTCTCAACATCTCCTCAGTCACCAGGGTCTCGTCATCGCCTTGCTTCACCTTGATCTCAGGAGCTTTGTCAAGAAACAAGGTGCGAGCAAGGACGCCGATGTGGAGCGTGTTTGGCTCTGTTTGGTGTTCTCCATCTGACACAATGAATTCCATAAAGCCATCGGCAAGGCTGCCATCGCTGAAGAAGCCCACCTGCCCACGATTGATCATCTCCTGTGTGAACTCAGAGATGGGGTCCATCGTGAGGGAGTCAACCAGTCGGCCGTTGCTGGGGGCTTTGGTCACTTTGAAGTGCACCTCATCTGGTGGACTGTCCTCGTCTTGAGTGTTAAGATGCTTCTGAGTCAAAAGGGTCATGGAGCCTTGAAGAACCTCCAAGAGCATGTCTATAGTGACTAGTTCGGGGGAGTCAGAGCCGCGCCGTTTAATTGGGATGTTAAATACTTCCTCCAGGACCACTTCTTTGGCAGGTGGAGGCAAAGCTTGACCCTCAGACTTCAGACGGGCTCTGAAAGAAAAGCTGTCGGTGGGAGCCCCTGAGTCATCATGGAGATACTCCAGCATTCCTTGGGTAACATCTTCTTGCATGAAAGACGGGGCATTGCGGGGCAGGTCCTGACCCCCCAGGGTGATACGACCGTGGTCAGGGAAACGCTTGATCTCAAAAACCACATCCACGTCGCTTCGCTCAGTTTCAGGTAGGATAGCCAGAAGATTGGAGGCATCAAGAATTGAATCATCAATGACTTTCCTCTGGCCTTGCACAATTTCCAAACCTATGCGGAAACAATAACAAAAAAAGAACAATTCAGTTTTCTTTTAGTTTTGACTGTTGGCACCTTATGAAACTCAGACAGAGGAGTGGGCATATTGTTTAGGTAGCAATAAGGCTATATCAGGCAATAAGGAATGCTTGTTCAAATTATGTACAGAAATGTATTATTATCACAATAATAGGCTGCCTTTACAGCCTCGATGTGCGCTTACAAACTATTCTAGCTAAAACTTTCCAACTTGTAGATTTGGATTTTGAGACACAGCCATGACCACAAGCTAGATCAGGTCACACTAAGAGAAAAGGCTTTCGTAGAACCGCTAAGCGAGTGAAATTAAAATGCAACTTGGAAGCTTAGTGGTGGTGACGTGAAGTCTCACGACCCCGCGTGTAGTTTGTTCACAGCCTAAAGTTAGCTCTCTATTTCTGACGATTGCATTTACGCGTCTCAGAAAGCAGTGTTCATTAATGAAGAGTATCTTGTTGAACTAAATGTGGATACAGGGCAATGCTAACATCAATGTTGGCTTACAAAACAACAACTTCACACTCACAGCCTTGCAACTGTCCGTTGAGCAACTCCAAGATACAATACATAAATAAACCCAGAGAAATTTAAAGTGATACTTAACCCAAACTGTACTGTACCAGGGTAACAAAGTATACAGGATAATGTGTGCTCAGCCTATATAAACACTATGAATAAATGTCTATAAATAATTAAACACAGATCTGAAAACAGTATCTCCCCATTGCAACTCAACTGCTATTATTTTAGGCGGAGTCCTCTAATGGGGCTTTACAGGCTGAGCAACTCAGCTATGCGTGTCAAAAATCTGTGGAAATCTTTATACAATAAAATGGTGTTAAAGCCATGCTGTATTTTAAGTAATGCAACTGAAATGAAGATTTGAGCTAGATTCAGACTCCCTTGTGTGTTTGGTGATTGTTTTTCCTTTCTGTTGTGTTTTATTTCTATTTAAACTGTAACTGTTGTACTGTCTTGGCCATGCAGGTCTCCTTGGTGAAATATATCTATATCTCAAGGGACTTACTGGCAAATAAAAAGTGATTTTAGAGATAGAGTGGTAATTTATTTAGGTTTTAACATTCAATATTCACTCGTACCTTTGTTCTTCCACAGCTGTGAGGAGACGTTGCTGTGAGCAGCATAGTACGAGATGGTGATGGGCAGGATGTGACGGACATCCGGGGCTGGTTGGGATGACAGAGTTAGCTCTACGGAGTCCCTCACCACCCAAAACGGCTCCTCGGGTATCTGGTGCTCGTAGTAGACCACTCCTGACTCCAGCTGTGTGTCAGGAGAAACAAAACCACAAGATCATGAGCCATTCAAAACTCTAAAATATCTCAAATATCGCAATGTGCAAGTTTTACCTGGGGGAAAAAAAACTTCTACTACATCATCGACTAGGATTTTGTCTGTCAATATCTTGTCAATATCAGCTTAAGTTTTTTACCTCCCGTTGTCACTTGTGAATTACATTTGATTTGTTTTGACTTGAGTGATTTGGAAGACAAAGAAGTTTTAGTTTGCTTGAATATGTTCTTTCTCCTCTGAGTTTATAAGAACCACAGTAAGATGGGAGCTCAAATGACTGCAGCAGTGGTTTGGCTGGGCTGTATATTGGGATCCGGGTTTGAGAACTGGAATGTGACGGCCTGTGTTTGCTCTCTGTGTCCTAAACTCAACTCAACTCTTCTCACGCACACACACACACACACGCACACGCACACACACGCACGCACGCACGCTCAGAAGCAAGCAAGCATTCATGCTTGCAGACACAAACGCCGTGCTGAATAACTCAAATCATCAAATCAAGTTTTCAGCTAGACTCAGTGTGAGATTATTTTCTGTCACAATCGAAACAGAGCAGTTTGCAGGGATGAAAGTGTTCTCATGCTCATCCGAGCAGTCAGATGTCAGCAATCAGTCAGATGACGAAAGTGAGAACCCACTGCCACCATGGCAGACGAACCCTTGACCTATATGATGCATGCAGAGTGCTGCTACAAGATCGAGTTGTGGAACCAAATCCAGTAATTACTAAAAATATCAATGTTTTAATTGTGATATCTTTTTTTGTTTGTTTTACATAATCTTTATATTTGGTTATGTCATCTGAGTAAACTGAAATAGAAGTGCCTCTTTGCTTTACAGACAATAAGTAAAAAAAATAAAATTCACTCAATAAACAAAAGAACTCTTTGGAAATAATTGGTGAGAAAGGACTTTGTCAAAATAAAGAAATAGTGTAAACCATTAAAAACCTAAGGCCTTTAAATATATTCCAGGACTCAGAGTGCTTGGAATATTCTTTTATTTTTCTTGCATGCAATCTGACTATTATATTATAATACTTACTTTGCAAAATGTACTGTACACATAAATTGCCTGTATATTTAAATATTCTCCAATCCTGTCCACTACCTTCAGTACTTTAGTCTTGATGTCAAATAATTAAATCTCTCTTTCTACAGTCTCCCAGTCTTAATATACATTAAAAGTGATCAAGGTTAAAAACTCAAAACCTTTATTAACATGGATGCTCATGCTAACGCTGACCCTAAACATCACAATGCCACAAAATCATATGCAATGAGGCCCCCTGCTGGTGAAGAAGAGGAACATGTTGATACCTCATGTACACCGACACTCAACTGTTTAGTGCAGATTGAGTGAGCATTAATATTAAGTTTATTGAGTCAATGCTGATAAAAAAAATAAGCGAAATAAGGGTATTTTCTGAGCAGAATTCAAGTCAGGAAGTCGAGAGCTGCAACCGCAGGAATTTAAATGACTTAATTTGCACCTCTAGGAGAGTGGTGAGCTCTTCAGCACCAGTTTGTGTTGAAATGAGGATTAGCTGCACTTTTATGCATAAAAGTGGAATTATGTCTCCTCATATGTCTGTCTGAGGGTCTCTGCAGAAGACAACTGCAGTGCCTTGAACAGATATGACTGCTTAGTAAAAGAGAGTTGCCATTAATAGGAGTGCTAAGTCTGAAAGAGGAGAGGATTTATTTAAAAAAGAAGATGAGTAATAGTTGCACTTACTGTGTCCCCTTAATGCAAGTGATAATTAAATAGAAATCCATCAAAATATGCTTTTTATTTTGCTCTTCCTGGAATGTATTTGTTCTTTTTCATTATTTTTCTTCCTTTAATCTGTTTTACTGTTTACTGTTACAATAATCATTAAAAGTGAATGTAGAACATTCATTTTTAAGAAAGGTGGAAGGGAAATTAGGTAAATGTCTCCTAAAGGAAACACATCCTAGAAATACACACATTTAGTGCCGCACACACACAAAAGTAATTACCTGTGTTTGTGAGAAGCGAGTAATTTCCTCATACTGGTTCCTGTCGCTGGCCAGGATCAGTCTTCCCAAACGAGGCGGGCGGATAAGAGAGTAGCTTATCTCATTGCCATCCTCATTGGTCATAGCCCCCAGATTGGCACTCGTGATAGACTGCCTCCTTCCTGTGAACACACACACACACACACACACACACACACACACACACACACACACACACACACACACACACACACACACACACACACACAGTCCTCTGAGTACTGTGGAAAATGGCCTCTTGGAAGTGTTGTTGAGCTTGTAAAATTTTGCAGAGTCTAGAATTGCCAAAAACCTTTAGCGGTTACAGTAATTCATGCACATTATTGTGCAGAAGAGTTTCCTGATGGGGAGAGTTTCGTTCCAAAATGATATTCACGCTTTAAAAAAATGTGACTACTCATCTCCTCTATCATGCGTAAAAGTAAAGTTGATTGAGACTGGAGAAAATGTGAATTATTATTAATAACAACAAAACAACTTGTCGTTGCATTGGAACGTTTTAGATCAAGCGTGCACTGTAAAAGGAAAAGTACGCTAAAAGGCACACTGAGTAGGATTTTCCTAAAAACAATGCATCGGCCCACTGGACGTGTGTGTGTATATATAATACCGTTGCCTGCATTTTCTTATTTTCTTATGTTCGGGAAGTTTATGGCCGTCAAATTCGATGAAAAACGTAGCGACCGAGTGTCATATCGTAAGTGTGCTTCCAAGATGGTCACACGCCGTCGGTTTAACAAAAATCAATGGACAAATCCTACTCAATGCAGCCTCGTTGAATTCAAGACACTTCAGGGTTTCCACCCTTCCTTTTTGTCCGTTATGGCAGGTAGCTTGTCGTGGCTACGTTTAGCATGACACCATATAGCTGAGGGTGTTTTCTACTTATGCTGCTGAACCAGATGAACATAATAAATGTCTGCAAAAGGTGTTATTACATAAACAATTATTGTGTTTTGGAAAAATCCTCTTAAAACATTGGACAAAATGTACATAATGTTTAGTTTCATTTGTATCTTTGATGAAGTAGAAAGAGGACTTGTTATTATATTGCAGCAGTGAACTATTGACCGGCTAATCCGTCACAATCCTCCAATCGCCGCCGTCTCCGGGGCTCGAAATCTGAAAGATATTTGACATTTTACCTGGAAATACCATGAGCTCCTCCTGCGTTACCATGGTGATGGTGAGAGGCCTGGCCGTGACAACGAATCGGTAGAGAGGAGACGTGTGCTCGCCGTCTGTCACCGTGAAGCTGAAGCCCCCAGACTCCTCGCCTGGAGGAGCAAGAAGAGTTTAGATGTGGCTCATACTGGTCATACCTCTTATATATCAATTCATATAATAATGCTTATTTGTGACTACTTAGTGTTTATGATATTACTCCGTATACAAGCTTACTAGGTTTACTGGCTCGTGCACAACACAGTGACTTCTTCTTGAATATGAGACGTCTGCACAATGATTTTGTAATTCCAGCAGTCCAAGATATTATATTCACAATAATGTCCGTGTCCTCACCCTCGTGAATGAAGATGACCTCCCCTTTGTTAATTTGAGCCTGTGTGAAATTCAAGATGGCCTCTTCGGGCGCCTCTTTCAACGCCACCACGCCGCTGGTGGGCACCTCGACGTGGTAAAGCAGCTCCTCTGCAACGGTGTCGTCGTCGTCAGAGTTCAGCATGCTGGAGGTGATGTCAGCTTCCTCTCCGGCGAGAACCTGTGAGCGAGAGAGAGGAAGGTACACCAAGGTTATTCAAGGTATTCAAGGGGTCAGGAGTTTAGTTGAAAATCAGTAGAGATTGCTTTAAAAAAGACACTTTTATACATTAATGTTTGTCTGAAGTCATTTCAGGAGAAAACAGAAACAAACAGTATGAAAACAGCCAAAAGGAAGAAAAGCAAATGATGAAATAAAAAAGGGAGATAAGTACAAAAAGCCGTCCTACAAACAGTCAACCCCAAAGACGCAATTCAAAAGGTTAATTATTTCTCCGTGGCAGTCTGGGCGCTCCTGTTATCAGAAGATGGAGCACGGCAGTGCATGCTGAATGACTCTCCCTGGGTGGATGGGCTATAATGGCCCTCTAATGGTCGGCTGGCTGAAAGGAGCATTAATTGAAAGAAATGGGCCAGATCCCCAGAAAGACATTCTCAAATAGCTGGAATCAGTTGGGAGACGGAGCCGAGGGTGCCCCCGCAGTAAGAGGCACATATTGATCCGGAAAGCCATTCGCCCTCTGGTACCTCTCTCTTTCTCAAGAAGAGGATGAAGAGCGGGAAGCCTTCCGGCGGGAGGATGAAGGGAGTAGAAGATTCGGTTGTGGATATTAAAGCTTCAGGTGTCAATCACTGAGAGTCAGTTGTATTGAGAAGTGTATAAGCACGTATCAGCCATGTGTAATTGACTTTTTTGGTGAGTCCGGTTACTTTTTACCTACTAATTCTCTAAGCTAACTTTATTGACATTCACTTGTGGGTTGCAAGTACAGAGTGAGAGAACACAGATAAAGCACGAGAGCCAGAGGTTTTACGGCTGTGTTGCCTTCTGGGCTACTGAGGATATTACTCTCTCTAAACACTCTCTCTCTCTCTCCTTTATATAAATTTCTCTGCAGATCAATGCTGCAGCAAAGAGTTAAGCTGCTGAAAATAAAACCAAACATGTAATACGTGATGTTAAATTGCAGTGAATGTCGCTGCTATTTAGTGTGCTACACCTTACTGTGACGTCACATTGCCTACATATTCAGTTTTTCCCCATGGGAATTTGAAAATGCACCACCAAATAATAAAAGCAAGCCAGAATACATATGGTACATTAACTACAGCTGTTTTCTACAGAGATAACGCGCTTTAGGGAGAGCTTTCTCTGTAATTTCCTGTAATAGCAGCCTAAATACCTAATTTAGTGTTTAAATTCACACCCCAAGTATAATCCCAGGTATTTTAAACCCCTCTAGACTGCTTCAATACAACACGTGTGTATAATCTAGTTTGCTTGCTGCTCCTCCGATTCAGTTTGACTTATTTTTTCAAACAATAACTTGACTGGTGATGACTGGTTTGAGTTCAAGGGAAATGAACAGTACTGTTTGTGTTCACATTCTGCTGCTGCGTGGTCCTGCATTGCGCCTGCAGAGGTCATTTAAAGTTGCCTCTCGTATTCTGTCTGAAAGTCTTGACTTCATGTGTGTGCACGCTGAGTTTGCGTGCAAAAAACATGTAAGAAACATACAATATGCAAACCACTTACAATTTCCAGCAAAAATAGGATGAGGATGTTAAAATGTGACTATTGTGTACGAGCTTTGTTCACGCAGGATGAGCGCACAGGTTAAAGTATGTCAAGACGTCTAAATAAACAAGACTAAATCTGGTTGAAAGATACATTTTTAGACGCCTAAATTACATGCATCAGTTGTTTCATCATGATTTAAACGGCTGTAATCAAATGTGTATTTCGCCCCGTTTCTCACTGACTATAGTCATTTACCGTAAATGCTTACCGGGCCGCCTTGGGTGCCGGGGGTGTGGAGAGCAGAGGCGCTGATGTTTTGGAGCTAAGCAGCTAAATTTGGGATTATCCCTGGACCATCAGCTGGGAGGGGGATTGAGGCCCTGCTGTTTGCATTTGCAGACGACTGGGAACCCAGCGACAGCCTCTTAATCTATACATCTAAAGAGTTTCGCTGGAATCTGTGAAAAGATTGATACCGGATGTCAGCGGCTCACCTTCGCTGCACACGAGACGCCCGCAGAGACTCGCTACCTCTGGGGACAATAACCTTTCATGTGTCAAGACAACCTCCATGACAGAATGGGGGTAACCTGCGTGGATGAGCTCGGTACCTTCAAGGGAAGAGAATCACATCATCCTATACCGCGTTGCTGATAGGTTATGAGGATATTTTGGAAGAGCCGAGAGCGGCGTCACACCAGCCTCCACTAACGAACAGGGGAGCATTTCATCCACTGTGTTGTTGCAGCCTGCAGAGGAAGCTGTGATGTCAGGCCTTGGAGAATCCCTACTTCCTCCAGGCAGTTTACGTCTCAGAGAGCAGGAACTGATAGTTTGTCCGGGAGCACACCCGGGGGGACTGAACCCAAACAATTCAGCTCGTTCTCATTTCCAGGGAGTCACATGTCGACACTTTGTCACGCCGCGACACGTCTAGGAGCGACACAGGAGGCGCCCTTTAGTGTGTGTGTGTGACGCAGCCGCAATTTAAACCCATCCACCTCATTATTAGACACAAAGTGCTCTGGGGGTGTGATGATGACATATAAAGAATGGAAAAACCCACACAGGGTTGATTGGAGAGATGGAGGTGTGTCAAATAAACAAACGGCCTTTCAAGCAGGAGACCGGTGTTTGTGTCGGCTTTTTTTGTGAGGCTTTTTCCGTACATATGTGACATTGTTTACGTTTTACATAGTTTGCATACTTATTTTAAGCCCAACCAAGAGATTTTGTTAGCGTTTAACCTAGCCAGTGCGTTAGAAATTGAGGCCAAGGAGTCTGACAAAGCGCCAGTAAGTGGCGAGTTGCAATGAGAATGTGTTGAACAATTGGACCCACATATGGACTCCTGGGATGGAAGTGATTCTGTCTTCCTTAAGGCAGGACACCCACTATTGCGCCATAAACAAGACGGATGCTTTCCCTTCCCTCTGTTTCATCCCCCCTCCTTATTGAGAGGGATGTGATATGATATGCAGAGATGACTGAGCTGATAACTGCGCCACCCACCTGGCCAATTGCTCAGCATTAAGGAGCACCGTCCTCCCACCACCATTACCTGAGCTGCAGCTGCAGAAGACTGAGGGTGGGAACGATCTCGAAGAGGAAACAGAAAATATGCTCTTCATTTGAAGAAGCGCTTGCTCTCATAACAGCACAGCGTCGAGACAAAAGCTTCTAGTCACCTCTACCAACGTTACATGGGTTTAAAGCAGTGGTTCTCAAACTGTGGGGCGCGACCCTCTAGTGGGGCGCGGAGGTATTACACGGGAGATGCAGATTCTTTAAAAAATAAATGAAAAAATATTTATATTTTATATTTTTATAATCCTTTTTTAACCCCACAGTGAGCAAATTCGAACTGGCTACCTTGTGGTAATTTTTTTGTCAAATATTAGTTATTTTTTGCACAGATATAACGTTATTTTCATTGTTCTAACAAAGGGATTGCACATGTTATTAGTTTTTGTCTGATGAAGCAATCTGGTTTACTTAAAGGATTTCAATTTTCTTTATTCTATTATTTGAAAAAGCACGGATGGAGGAGTCACAAAAAGTTGGACCATTTTGTTGGGGCGGTGGGGCCCGAACATTTGTCTTCCTCCAAAGTGGGGCGTGACAGAACAAGTTTGAGAACCACTGGTTTAAAGTAACGTTAAAAATAAATAAATCACAGTTTCAAGCCTACACGTTCTGTTGGGAGTGGTTGGGTGTGGTCAGAGGTGTGCTCTGCAGCACCTTTCACCACTTTCAGCTGTGATGTCATGTGACCCCAAAGAGTCCCTGTACATCTGAAGGTGGAAAGTGAAACCACCGTCAGCAAAAAGCAGACGTTCAGGTGGCGTGACAGTAAGTTGCTCTTTATGTAGTATTCAGGGAATGCTTCAATTTGATGCGGATATATGAAATTTGAAAAGCAGCATTTCACAGGTCAGCACTCGTAAGCCCCAATGAGTTCTGAGTGTGCACTTCGAGCACATGAGGAACTCCAACTCTCCTTTAGCTGGAGATAGAAATAGCAACTCAGGAGAAGCGCTCAATATAATTCTAATGAACAGAATCCAACACTATATTCTATAAAGGAACGGTCTTTCTACCACAGGCATTTTCAACTGCAGTTAATTACCTAATTTAATGAAGAATGCACAATAGCCCAAATAAGAGAGACATGCATTTCTAATTGTCTGTTTGTGGCAAATTACATCTATTTCTATCTTTGAATTGCTTTTATGCAGAGAATTTGTCAATAACTCATTTACATTAAAGCTAAAGACAAATATACAAAACAGCACATATGCATTGAAAATGCCTGCCGAGTCACTGTATAACACTTCTGACTGTGTTTGTAGCTTGTTGCTATTATAAATGACTTATTTTTCTTTTTACAGAGAACATGATGAATATGTCTGAGCAGCTGATGATGATGAGGCAGTGCTTTCTCATAGTTCTTTTTGACACAAATGGTGACACTGGTTTGTGATGTACATGCTGGGAATGATAATAATCACCATGTAGACAACAGTGATTGCCTCTTGTGCTGAAATAAATACAACAACGTGGCTGAAGGACTCTGTGATCTGTGTTCATTGAGCTATGACACGCCGATAGGGTGCTTTTAGTGTTGCTCTTCTGTGGTTTGCTTCATGGCGGTTGTGAATTGTTTTTTTCTTCCGATTGGTGTTTTATTGCATCAGCTTTTAAGAAAGCGTATGGTTTTGATACAACTCTTTTATGTCTGTAACTTGTGCAGCACTCCACCCAGGGCTTTCAGATGAAAATTAGCTTTTAGCTGTGGTCCAATACATGTTTTGCATATAGCTAAATAACCAATAAACAAATAAATAAACTAAAAAAGTACAGTTTACACTGTAAGACAGTCTTCTTAAATAATAAAACTAGTTTCAAGTATCTGTCTACAAATTCTGATTATTATAAAATGTCTTCTACAGTGCAAAACCCAATCCCTGGCACTAGATGGCCCCATCAGCCTACTCTACACTCCAGTCAGGCACCAAGCAATATAGGGCAGCTAATCTGAAAGTGGCCTCGCAAATTGATGGTTTATATAACAATCAATGCATTTAGCACCTATGAGGATGGGCTGCAAATTCAATTTGATTGGACACAATGGCTGATATTTCATTTGGAGGCAGTAATGAGGGAGCTGCCATGGGCGGATGACTTAGTTGGCTGATGACTCAACAGGAAACCACCATCTTTTATAAATGCTGGAGACACTGAAGGGGCGCCAGATGTCTGAAGCTGTGTCCCACACTGCATCCAAAATATTGGCTGGTTTTAGAAGTACAGGAGGACACCAGAGTGTTTTCTAACTCTGTACTGGGGAAGTCAACAATAAGACAGACAATAGCTTATAGATAGATAGATAGATAGATAGATAGATAGATAGATAGATAGATAGATAGATAGATAGATAGATAGATAGATAGACAGACAGACAGATTGAGCCAGCAACTTTTTGGAGATCGAGCAAAGCCAAGTAGAGCCAGACAACCAGACAGAGACAGAGAGTGTAAACCCTAATCGAGACCAGCTGCATCCTATAGAACGGGCCAACTGGGATCAATGGTGAGCTGAACAGAGCCTGATCACAGCCATGTTCGTCATCATGTCTGATCATGTGTTGCAGAGGTCACCCCAACACACACAACTCTCTCTCACACGCACACTCACACACACACACACACACACTTCCTGCTTTAAATCAAGCCAAGTGCCGCTTGCTGGGCCAGGCTGGCTCTGTGCGGGGAGACGTCGTCCTCATATCATCATGTTGCATTCTGCAGCCGCAGCAAGAGGAGGCGCAGGGCTTGGAGGGCCGCCCTCACTCTGCCAGAAAGTCGTGGTCTCGTCGACCATCTTGGTTTTCCAAAAATACGGGTTGCCAGGGAGACGCGGAGCCGCAGGCAGAGCAGGGAGGGCTGAATGACACAGTTGGTTTCCAGTTCTGTGAGCTGATTGCTGCTGGCTTTTTCCAGCTGCCTGCCTCCTCTTACAGCAGAATCTACTTTATTGATCCTTCAAAACTTTTTCATCTCTCCCAAACACACTCAAAAACTACTGTGTATGAGGATTACATAAAGATGTTATTCACCAATGGAGGGTTATTAGTTAGAGAGGAAATATATGGGATCCATCTACAATGGAGGAAATGCAACAATTGGAAATCAAGATTTATTTCACGTAACTAATCATTTTAGATAGATTTGAAATCTCTTTGGATCAACTTAATATATTTAATGTATTATTATCTCTGTAAATCCACTTTTTGGGGATGGATAGATTGTGCATTTTGACAGATTTCACTGTGTACTTTTGAGATGTTTATCACCCTGCATGTGTTGGATGGTTAACCACTCCTGTGACCTGTCATCAAACCACTGATAGAGAGAGCGGTTTCCATTTAAAGAGACAGGCGCTAAAACGGAGCGTTTCAGGTAGAGGCTGAAATTAAATCATAATAATAAAGCATTTAAATATGCTCAATAAGAAACCCAAAACACAATGATGAACCTGAAAATGAAGAAATGAGAATTTCTCCTTTTAAAAGTTGAGTTTAAATGAACAGATGTGTTTTACGTGACTATGGTAATTAGGGATGGGCAATAATTAAAGAAAAACTCCTCAGTTAGAGTAGTGCACAGTTATATTGTGAGAAAAGACAGCAATAAATCTGTAGATATTAATGAAAGCCAAAGACCGACTGAAATATGTTTCCAAATTAGACATACTTCATTTGACATCATTATTTTTTTGATAAAAGAACATATGGAATTTTGAATATTTGAGATTCATGGATAATTACAGGTAGTTTGATAACAATAATAAGTTTCCTCCATTCCAAAACTGAGATATCAGCAGATTTGAGAGAGCATTAAAATGCATTCAGGAGTGAATCACTGACCTTGTATATACTTATGTGGCATACATGATTCATTTATAATATTTGGGAGCAGTCAAGATGAAAATATGCAAATTCACTTCTACTTTATGGCTGTTTATAAAAAACAAATGCGCTGTGGAGGCCGGTGCTGTACTAATGCAGCGTGCGTCATCGCCTGCGAGGTCAGCGGCCTCAAGTGTCTCAGTAAAAATTCACTGCATTCATTGTACTTGCAGCATGAAGTGAATTTAATTCTCACTTCATACAGGATTCATGACACCGGGCTGGAACCGCAGCTAAAGCTATAGATGTGAGGAAGTTCATTCAGAGTTCAGAGTTCATTAAGATTTTATATCAGTTTGAGCCTTTAATGGACAGAGCTCCTTCAAACTAAAAGCCTTTTGACTGTTTGCATATCTTGGGATTTTTAAATGAGCAGAGAAACGCACTAAATTCATCAATGTTGTCAGAGAATCAATGTAAATAAAGATGAAGCGCAGAGCGTAAAGCTGAAAGCACTGAGGTAGTCTTTTTTTTTAAATGAAACAACCTCTTTTCAACAAGTCAGAATCTCATTAACCATTTTAAAGGCATTTGTCTGCCTTCCTCTCATATTCTGTGTGGCTTGGGCATCAGACCAATCATGAAAAAGTCTGGAGCAGGTGGGAACGCCTTCAGCCTGTCAATCACATGCACAAGTTCTTCTTTCCAACATATTGCAGGAGAAAAAGAAAACATGTCTTATGAAGAAAAAATATAAGCAAATAAAGAAAAATGCAACAAGAAATAAACGGGAACCGACATAAACCTGTAGGGAAGCAAGTTATTTTCTCCACAGTTTCTTCCTCTTAGTAAAAAATACTCCCTTGTTTTGAAAGGTCGCAATAAAAAAAAGTTACTTCTTTCCTTCCCTGAAACAAAGTGACGCTTTGTCACTTGTCAGCTTGAAACGTGCGAAAAGGAAAAGAAAAGTTAACTTTTTATACGATTTTCCGACAGCAGCAAACGTTTACCATAGAGTATGTCGGCGGACAGCTCAAAGTAACAGCAAATGCACTTTCAAAGAGCAAAACATTACCTCCAGTCCTGTGTTACGCGTCAGTTTTGGCGGCTGGTCGTTGACTGGTGTGACAGTCACCGAGATGGTGACGGGGAGGCTCCGGCGCTCAATCTCATAAGCCGAGGCAGAGAGTGTAAAGCTGTCCTCCTTGCTCTCGGTGCTGTCATGCATGTAGTAGACGTGTCCAAGCTTCAGCTGGAGAAGACACACACACACACACACAAAAAGATCCAGTTGTCACTCAATTCTGAATCAAACCTGGATGGTAGGAAGCGAGAGGCAGGGTGGGCCTGAAAGGTGGGGTAATATTTGACTGTCTCTTAACGTCCGTATCCAAGCAACACTGCTGCAGAGAAACCACAAAGCCATTATATCCTGGTTTACCTGAAGACACTCAAATTCGCGACATTGTTTCCATCTCAGATTCTTAAATTCTCATTTTGATACAAAGGTTTTCCTGCATAACATCTTCTCGGATCCTCTGACGCGGGGAAACATTACTCATAATAGTACTTTTTACTAATTATCTGGTGTGCTTCTCAGCCTGTGAAAACATAATGGTTAATGTCTTTTGTGGCTCCGGGGGATCTAATTATTTCAGTTGTGGTTTAGAGACTAGAAATTTCATAAACATTCTCAACAGAAAACCTAGGTTACAAAGTGGAGTTTGAGACATGGGCGTTTACTAGACAGGGAGAATCGAACAAAAATATGCCGTTGGGACTAAAAGCCTGAATATTTTATAAATCTCTCTTGTTAGCCCACCAACTTTATAGAAAGTAGTACATTCTCATTAATATCAGTTTCTCTCCCTTTTTATCTCCATATAGAATACATGTGGATTATTTTTTAAAGCGAAAGTTGGTTTACTCAAATTGTTAACTGGCTTGATCTTCATCTTCTAGGGCATTCCAACAGTGAGAAACAACCATTTAATTTGTGAGTTTTGTGAGTTTAATGTGAGAACGTACGTAAACATGGTTTGTCATTCTCTTGCCGAGTGAGATGAAAGTTAGCCGAGAGACAATTAGTGTGACTAGTTTAGCATAAAGACAGGTCTTTTGTTGCCCAGCTTTTCAAAGGGATGAAACAAACAGGACACGGTGTGTCTTTGAACTTTACGCTCGCTCCCTCCTAATAGTATATTAATGACACGACAATTGGTCACGTAGCATGCAATGACAATGCCGTTCAGCGTGCACATCATTTTCCGCCATGTAGTCTGAGACCGCTGCAAAATAGATGCATACGTGCTACGCTCAGAGAAAGTGACGTCATATGGAAAGTGAGAAAGATTAATTACCTCGGGGGGGAAGGGTCAAATAAACACAGACGTTCAACCGTTCCAGGAGACTGGTTCATAGTTTTTTTTTGTCAGGTTATTGATATTTGTGACGTGTTTTCTGTAAACTTACCGCCGTTTTATTCAGTTCACGTACTTATTTTAAGCCCAATCATGATTTTTCTTCTAAACCTTACTAAGTACCCTTTCACGGTAAAGATCTGTTGGTTGTTTGGACAGTCGGGCTAGCTTCAGCCTGCTTCTAGTCTCTGTGCTAAGCTAAGCTAACTGTCTCCTGACTATAACCTTACTAAGTGGGTTTGTCCCTTTCATGGTAAAGATGTCGTGCTATTTATATGCCTAACCCTCGGTTGTTTGGAAATTCAGGCTAGTTCACAGTCTCTGTGCTAAGCTAAGCTAACTGTCTCCTGACTATAGCCTCGCATTTAACAGACATATCCCAAATTGTCAAACAACTCCTCTCTGTGTTTTTAGGAGATGAGAAAACATAGTAGCGTTTACGTCCCAGCAGCCCTTTTATTTCTGTACAGTAAACACAATATCCTTTGTTGCACTAAATAGATAATTTATGTTTTCGAAGTTCTGAGATAAAGGCTATAATCATGTCTCAAAGTCTGGCAGCGGCACACGAACAAGAAGAATCTCCCATGTGGGACAAAACCTTGAGGGAAACCAGATGTAGAAAAGAATCAGTCATCCTGTGTCAAGTGAGCTGGATGGAAAACAGCACCTGCGGCTGAGCCGAGACTTTCTGCATACAGAGGAGCCGTCTCAGCACCCGGCACCCTGAGCTCTGGATTCTCAGTCTTGTAGTCCCATCCGGATTAAATAATCTGCATATGCAACAGTTTAATCGGACACATTTACAGAGACTCTGGATCCTCCTCCGCAAAGAGGACAGTTGGAACTTTGTCTTGACAAAAGCCAGTAAGCTGCAACGCATTTTAGGACCCGCTTCAGAGAGCAGGAAGTGCCAAATGGATCCCATATGACGGGCATCCTTCTGGAATAACAACCCCCATCATCATTACTGATCGGGGAAAGTCAGCGAGACAATCAGTCTGCTCGCTGGGACAATAAACAGCGGGTGGCTGTTGGACATGTGGCCTTTAGATTTACTCAGAGAGAGACTGATGCAGATGTCAATATTTACTTTATTTGAACGTTTGTTTCTTTATGTAAAAGGATTTTTGTGCCTACTGTATTTTGAGTAAAATAAACTATAGAGGACAGATTTTTTTTTTGTACTGAAAAATAAAAGACTTTAATAGGTTTCCACAGATGGAAGAACCTAATTGAGACCCGATGGAGAGCTGGACCTGATTAAAGCGACAGTGTATCGCAGCAAAGTGTTTCAGATTTCCTCAAGTTGGATCCCACTCAACACTGCATATGTTGCTGAATGTGTTCATGACGGGAGTAAATCAAACGCCTGACATGGTCTGACACAGGTTGGATGCTAATGTGACACATCTGGACCACATGGCACATACAGAGGAGTGACCTTACATTCATGTGGTTGGTGTTCATGTAGACACTCTCTAACAGTACGATGTTACTGTACACTTACATAACCTCAGTGAACCAAGCAAGAAAAAAAAAAACGTTCAACACAAAAAAAAAGCATATTTAAATTCAAAACAATTAGGGTCTGGTTTAAATGCTCCACTGACTGGGGGTTGGACATTTATGCTGCAATGTGGTACTCATTGTTTTTCATTTTCTGAGTACAACTGTAAAAGAAAACAGAGAAACACAGGCCGCAAACTTTTTTTTCATCTCTGTGACATTTCCGTAGTGGGATATAATATCTATGTTCATTTCTGCCTCTCCGTTGCCAATGTTACCGTTGCTACGCACTAAACCCATTTGAGCTGCACATTGGGATCTTTGAGAGACAGTATTAGAGTGAGTCTGGCAGGAGCAAAGCGCGGGACGCTCGCGTGCACTCACACTTATTATAGGAATATACCGGGCCAGTTTATTTTGGCTTCAGGCGGTCCAAAGGCATCGTCAGTTTTTCCACAATGCTCCAGCAAAGTAAGAGGAGTCGAGGAGGACGGAGCTAGATGCAGGAGCTGTAAGATATGCGTCTAACTAGCTCCAGTAAACTATGTGGTCCATTCAGAATGCATGAGTTTTTTTTTTTTCTTCAATGGTAACTATGCTCATGCATTTTTTATATTTTCCTAAAGCTGGAGCCTCCAAACCACACGGAGAGCGACCAGAGAGCTGTGCTGCTGCAGCTCCACGTGTCTCCCTCCTCCTTCTGTCTGGCACAACACAACAAATCCAACACAGCACTGAGAAGTAACCGGGGGGAAGTTTAATGCTGAAGCCTTGCTGTGGTAATCCTGCTGAACAGCCACCGAGATGTACTCGTAAGACGAAGATGTTCTACTCCCTGGAGTTATTAAGACAGGATGCAATGTGGATTGTTGAGTTTTTTTGAGGGTGTTCAGGGGAAATGTTTGGTCCCAGACTGACAAAAATACAAGAATCTTGATCCACATTTCCAAAATTCACGTCCTTTGAAGAAATGATCAAATCTATTTCATCCTTAAAAAATTTAGCAAGAGGCAATGCATGTGATACGCATATGCTAACAATTTGGTGAAACCAACCATTTGGCAGATAAAAAGCCCTGTGTTTCATTTTACAAGGTTCTGCCCACAAGCTGGGCAAAAACAAATGTCAGAACTTCATGGAACTTCACAAACAGCATGGAAGACAAATTAACCCCCCCGCACTTCTAAAGGATTTAAGATGATCATATCTCTGTTGAACAATATCTGAGGATGCTGGTATGCCAAACATATCCTTGGTATATTTGCAAATGTAATAGATTCATGTAAAATTATGCATGTATGCACAAAACAATAGAGTACTTAAAAATCTGATCATGTGGGGTCGAGTTACAAATGCATAAAAAGGAGAATCTTTAGGCAAATAGCCAATGACCTTCCTCAATATAGAGGTGAATCAAGCCAATAACATAGCAGGAGCATAGCATGCTGCCATATTGTTATGAAACTTAATTTGATTGTTGATTAGTTAAAAAACTTTGAGACTTAGTGAGGTAAGGATCATATAAAAGTTTGAACCAAAAGGTATACACATAAATATACATTGTTTAAATGAGGGGCGAGGTAGAGATTGTTGGTGATATTTTTTGGGGGAATCTGTATCTGAAGTAATACTTTCTCCGTTTCTCTCATCACGTACCTCTTCCCATGTAAAGTACGTGACTTCGTCTCCATCTAGGTACCGGATCTCCCCGTGCTGCGGTGCCTCTTCCACGACGAAGTCGATGTTTGCTGCGGTGTAAAAGGGATGTGAGATGTTCACAATCTCTGCGTCTATTGCCCTGCTGACACCTTCCTTCACTGTAAAGTTGAAGGTCTGGATGGGGATGAGCCGGGGCACGATGTTCACAGAGATGTGCAGGTCCTCCACTGTGGTAAACCCATTGCTGACATCAACTGTGAAGCCGTCATTGCCCTGAAAGAGATGGATGTTCAAATGAGTTATTGATACACTAAAAATAGACATTGTGCCTTCGATTCATCAGCGTCAGAGGTTGTTTTTTGTCTGATTTAACTATAAGTGTGAACGTGAAAAAAGAACTAGCTGCCACATCTGATTTACTGTGGTGCAGCAGAATAAATGAATGGACAATAAACCTGGATGGATGCAGACACGTAGAGAATGCATCCTTGATTGATGTCCTCTTGAGTGAAGGAGTGAATGTAGTCAAGGACGGGCGAGGCGGTGCTGTCCGAGCTGTTGGTCAGCTTGACCACGTGGCCGAGGCGAGGAGGCTCTTTGACGGTGAACACCATTTCTGTGGGAACAATATCCGCTTGATCCACCTAAAAAAGGCAAAAGGTACATGCTGTTAATTTATAATCTAACCTCTAAACATGTCTTTTTTTGTATAATGACCATCTGAAAGTGCAAAGATTAAGCTTTCTGGCGAATTAAATCTACCTAAAAATGCTGCATACGTACTTAAATTGTCTGCCAACACAATGCATCAGAGGAACTACTCACAGCTGACAAAAATACTAGAAGGTTGCGCAATAACACCGCCAAATCGACTAATAAAACAAAAGTTTTCCTTTGTCAGCGGTGTTTCAAATAGACATCTGGACAGCTTTTATGACTTCCTTTTAGAACAGGAACAGGATTATTAAGTTAATATTTGTGCACTACATTCATTTGTTGTATATTATGTATCAAGATAGTGTCAACCTTAGTGTAATTAAGACCTGATGGTACAAGATGTCTGTATCTATATCTAATTTGAACACTGTGACTCTATGCAACTTAAAAAGAATATTTATTTTTTTACATTTGGTAACATTTAATGTCAGGCTGGAGATTTACACGCAGGCAGATTCATGGTCATCCCGCTGAGACGATTTAATAAACTTTCTGGAGCCTGAAGCCGGGGAGTATTTAGCAGCCATGCATTTCAGAAGATCATACTACCATTCTGTCAAGGATTTGTTCAATAAATATTTCAGGAGTACTGGGGGTCTAGGCTCTTTCTCAGTCAATACTGCATATTTTAAATGTGTGCGCTTTGTTGAAATTAAAGTTTAAAAGAAAGAAGTTAAGATATTTAGATAGAGAACATCTTCTGAATGGGCCAATTTAAACCCCATTAATTGCATTCAAGATGAAGTGCGGGCAGGTTCATCTTATAAATTACAGTGGGCTTCAGGAAGCTCCTCAGGGGATACTTAGTGCTCTGTTTTCCACACTTAATAGACTATAATTTAGTACATAAACTAGATTAAAAGCAGCAACTGCAGAGTCATATTTAGCCCTGTTTGCATGTGGTTATAATGTAGATTAGAGACAGGGTTACAAAACAGGGCAGTATGCTTGAATGAGTCATGCGAAAGATCTATTTCACAAAGAAAATGCATAATATATGCATAATATATTTGTGATCTGTAGATCTCAAGCACATATAAAAAAAACTTCCAGTTATTGAAAACAAATTAGTATCGCTCAACATACTGTTAGTGAACATTACCTTGAGATTATCCTCTGTGATTACGGTGTGCTCTCCCTCATAGGAAATGATGACCTCATTGGTTATCACCTCAGGCTCAGAGAGGTAACCTTGCTTGAATATTTTAATCCTGAATGTGCCTTCTTCAGAATGTCCTCTTGCTTGGACGCTGAAGCTGAAGGAGTCCTTGGATCTCAGACTTTCATAACTATGCTCATAAGAGACAACGCCTTTTTTCAGGTCCTCCTGGGTGAACTCTGCGGCCTCAATCCCACTCACAATAATCCTGCCGTCGTTGGGTGGCGACGTGACCTGGAACTTGATCTCACTGTCGTCTCTGATGTCCATGTTGGAGTCAGCGCTCAACAGGGTGGTGTTCAGGGTCTTGGTGCTTCCATGGTCAATGACAATGATTGTGTTGTTTACGACTTGGAGGTAGGGCTCACCTGCCTGTATCTCGAGTAATGCGGTGGTCTTGTGGAAGCCATCTGACACCTGCAGGGAGAATCGCTCCCGGTCGGCTCCGTGGTGAATGAAGAGGATGTTCATATCTCGCAGGTCGGCTTGCGTGAAACGGAACAGCGGCTGCGAGGGATTGGATGTTGAGACGATGTTGCCTGAGAGGATTCCTTCACGAGCGAAGACAATTTGGGTGTCATTGAAATCTGAGTCGTCATCTTTAAACTGGATGACATCAGTTGTCAGCAGACGTTGACCGTGGCGGACTATGTTGAAGACTTTGTCCACAACCCTCACAGGAGCATGCTCGTTCTTGGATTGGATGGATATTCTGAAGACTCCAGACACTGTTCCCTCGTCGGCATTTTCCGCTCCTTGATCGGAAGCTGAAAAACGGAATTCATCATTCCTTGTCTTAGAGCCATCATGCTTGTAAATGAGCCTTTCAAACTGGAGGTCTTCGTTGCTGAATACTCTTATCGCCCCTTCAAATCTAGGCTGCCCGAGTGGGGAGTCCCTCATCAGTCGCCCATACTTTGGCCCCTCTGTGACCCGGTACATAAAATCTGTAGAACCTTGGGAATGTATCCAAAGATAGTTGTTGTTCAGAGCACTCTCACCACCCTGCAAGACAACCAGCCTCTCGTTGGTCAAAACAGGAGCATTGGCATTGGCGAGGATTGTAATCGGAAAGGTGTATATAGGGGAGTACTGATCATCAGCAAAGACTCTGAACTGGAACTGATCTATACTATCCGCAGATCTTCGCACACGCACGCTATAGCTAATAGTATTGTCCAAAATGTCCTTCTGTGTGAAGATGTCCCCCTCATTCAACTCTCTGTCTGACAACAGGAGACTACCGAGTGTCGGAGGCTTGACAAGTATGTATTTTATAGTTTGTGGATCTGGGTTTTTCTCTTTTACTTCGGCTTGAAGCTCTGTGAGTCCGATTGTTTGCTCTTCACCCGCCTCCATCTCTAATGGAACCAGGGTAGAAACTTTCACTTGTGCAGGGATGATCTTGACCAAGAAGGTGTGGTTCCAGAGGGAGAACTGCCCCAGGTGGACGTTGAATTGAATCCGCTCGGTCACAATATCTTCCTGGTCAGACGAGTCTGTGCTGAAATATCTAAGGTGGTCTTGATCCAGATCAAATTGGTTGAATGTTGTAACCTGCTTGTACATTCCATCACTTGTCTTTATCTGTAGTTCTCCAAATATCAAAGGTTGTGTAATGTTGTACATAATGTCTCCATTACGAGGATGAGCGATGACAGCCAGACTTTGACCACTTATGGAAGCGTTGCTTCCTTGAGACAAGAGAAGGCCAGTGTTGGTGACAATAGTCATATGTGGCTGTGTCACAGACAACGTAAAAATAGATGAATGGCTTACTGACTGCCCATCAGACACTTCAAAGGTAATTTCAGCTGCTCTACCCCCTCGGTGTATGAAATAGATATCTCCATCTTTTAATTCCCTGCAAGTGAACTCTGAAATGCTCCTTCCTGGTTGCTGGCCATTTTCTAAGTAACCAAATTCCATGGAAGGCTCTGAGGTCACAGTTACTATTAATTCATCACAGCGGGTGTCAGAATCTGTGATTTTGATAAGGCCGGGACTCAAACGAGATCTGCCGTTTTCTGTGATGGTGATTTCTCCTCCACCAAGTTCTGGTATATCATTGACGGGAAGAATTTCCACTGGGAGGATATACTCCTGAGGAGTCTTTAAACATTCTGGAAGGTAGCCGTTACTTTCAGCAACCACCTGCAGCTGGACTTGATCCGTGTGCCTTTCATTTCCATCATGCATATATTTAATTTTCTTATTAATGACATCAAGAAGAGTGAACTTTTTAGTCCGTTTTGTATTCGTGTTTATGTCGAGCAGGCCATACCAGGGATCATTCTGGATAGTAAAGATGATCTGAGATTGACGCATTCCCACAGCACTGAGGTCAAATGTAGGATTTAAGTTGTTGATGAAAAGTAAAGCTTCTCCACCTTCTGGCACAAGCAATGGGGTGACTTCAAGAAGTTTTGTGACATTTTTGAATATCTCTGGCGTATCATCTGTTGGGTAGCAATGCTGTTCGTTGTTGCCCATAGTAACAAATCGGATGCGAACAGGTGGAGACGTAGTTGCGTCTGTGTCATAGTAACTAGAGTAGTCATATTCCTCTCCTTCACATTTAACGTGAACATCTTTGGTCACCAAAGCATCCTGCAGGCTTCTCTCTTTCTCATTTACTTTGATTTCCCCCAAACAACCAATGAAGGATTCTGATGTCATTTCCTGTTCTACACGACTTAAGGACTCACTCTCACGAAAGACGTCCTTCATTTTCCCCTGTATGCCTCCTAGATACAAGTTTCCAACCAAGTCTAATGCTTGTGATGAGTCAAGA
The DNA here is from genome assembly GCF_910589615.1 of Taurulus bubalis. Lineage (NCBI taxonomy): Eukaryota > Metazoa > Chordata > Actinopteri > Perciformes > Cottidae > Taurulus > Taurulus bubalis. The sequence goes on along the minus strand of NC_136597.1, from coordinate 22,894,743 downwards.
GGAAGGGAGGAAGACTGGCTATCTACATTCAAGACAAAAGAGTCCTGACTGACTTGAACCCTAACTCTATGCCACTGATCATCATCCAGCTGCACCTGGGTATTCTCCAGTATCTCCACGCCATTGCCAAGGTCCAGCATGCCTTTGAGATAGCCTTTCATAACACCAATAGCAATAAAGTCTGACTCTCGGCCTGGGTGGAAAACAAGTAACGCGTCCTCAATGGTTGTTTTCATTAGGATTTCTAAGACCCTTGGAGTACCACTAGCCCCGCTCCAGGTAGGGAAGGACACAAAGGAATCAGGGGTGCTGAAACTAGTTGCCTCCCCATCACCAGCCTCAAACTCACTGCTGCAGGATTCCTTCGTGTCGTGGCATTGTTTAAATGCCGAGCTGAGAATATCAAACTGGTGGGACTCAAATTTGACTTGAGTCATGCAGCCGCGGAAGGGGGGAATGGCATTGCTGACGTAGGGAGCATCCAGGTTTCCGGTTCCTCCGAGCCAAATGCCCATGTCGATATTAAGCTGTTCGTTTTCGTCGTCCACAGGAACATATGTTGGGAAGAGCTCATCAATTGTCATGGTGAGTTTGCCATCGAGCAGCGTGAGTGCGATGTGGTGTTCCAGAAGGTTGTTCAGCTGCACTCCTTGGGATGAGGACAGAGTCACCTCACCGGCTCCCATGTTCATTCGTGCCTGAGGGAAAACAAACACATGTTATGGATTATATTAAACTAACAATACATTGCAGGTTTTGTACATGCAAATCAAATTGGGGCATTTATTTGCATGTAATTGTTAATAATTTAACAAAATAGACAGCACATGGATGCCTTCCCTAAAATGGATATAGACTACAAGTTTGTTCAGTCTTGTCAGTATTTACTCTATGAGAAACTCTCTCTTGAATGCACAAATAGCAACCCAAATTCCCTCATCAAAACACTTGAATTAAAGCTTTATTTCATTGCAATGTTAACATTTATGATAATGGGAGTGCATCTACACCCCCAGATTCATCAGGTATGGTCACTAAGCTACATTTTAAAAATGAACTATCTCTAAGAAGTTTCACTGATAATAATATCAGACATCTGCGTTCTGCTGAAATAAAGTTAAATGACATAATTCTTACACATGCATGACAGATAAGGCTATTCACTGAGAAAAAGAGTATTTGCTCAGTGGATTTCATATCACTGTGAGTCAGAGAATGAAGGAAACTAAGAAAAGTAATATTTCCTTTTATTACACGTACCCTTAGACTTTACCTCAAGAAATTGCAGAGCTACTGTGCTTTCTGGGGAAAATATATATAAATCTCTGTGATAGCACGCCTGATGCTAATTCTGCTGCTTTTCAATGCTGTCTAACAAGTAATTATAGATGGAAAATGTCACGGTTCTCATTCCAGTGGTACGGCTAGAGAAGGCAACAGAACAACCCAATCAGTTTTGATTGTTTTCCTATATGACACCTATGAAATGGGTTGTAGTCTTGAAGCTGAATGGCTCTCAAAACAACATTTAACGTCACACTCTTCACAAGTTATCGTACAGCTTTGAAAAGCCTTCAAAATGTGTTGGATATTTTGCAGCTAAGATGTGAGTAACTTCATATGTGATGACTTGGATATTATCGTAGTGAATTAACTGTTAATAGTATCCAACTGAAATTGCATTTTTATTCATAATTGTTCTTATTAAATTGTTAATTATTGAGAATGTTTAATGGGTTATTTAATTTATCACTTCACTTGTGTAAAAACTGTTTTAACACAGAATCTGTTTGTGTATTTGTGTACCATTCTTTTAATAAACTATTCATTATTTCAAGTGATGTACCTTTTGGAAGGGTCATATTTTAGCTTCTATTTCATTTTAATTCAAGTAATTTTCAAGTAAACTATATCAAACAAAGTGATGCAACCATGTTCATACAATTTAAAATTTCTTGATTTATCGTCACTTTTTTTTCTGTCTTTAGGTAGTGTCTAAAAATATTTTAACCTAACCATTCACCTGCACTTTCCCGTTTTGGAGCTCAAGAAACAGGTAGTCCTCCATTCCTGCAGCCAATAACAGCAGCCCACTTCGCCGACTTGTCTTGATCTGTACTGACAGGTGGAAGCTGGTGACATCTTGGTACGCTTGTAGACTGCAGTGGCTGTCCCCAAAGTAGGATTCTATGAAGAGTGAAAATAGAATAAAAGGATAAGAAAGAGGCATCTTGTTGGCTAAAAACTCAAAGGCATGCTGCATACCTGCAACAGTGATTTTAACTGTAGGCCACCCCTCACACACATGCACGTATTATTTTGACTGTGCACTTATAAAATACAAGACAATATACAAAAAATAGCCTAATCTCAAAAGTTGCATTCTCGACGCTGTAGCCACACGCATCACTCCATTGGGTTAACATAAAGATAACATGCGTACGCCGCGATAAACTCATCTTATACTGCAAGGATGGCAACTCTGTGAATTCTAATGTGGAAGTTTGGAGAAACAAATTACTGAATATGAGCATTTTCCTGAGTCTCACGTTACAGTGCAACTCGCTCAGGACAGATTTCTATATTATCAGGTGTCCTCCAGCTGCTCCTGGATGAAGAGGAGCTCCTCTGGCCTCAAAGGGATTCGCTCACTGAGACATCAGTCATTACCCCTGCGGTGGTTTTCCGGGCATATAGAGTCTTGGGGCGCAGGATTTCCCAGGCTTGAGCTGTCTCGTTTCCAATGATATGCTAATTCAGCCACCTGCCTCGGACCGTGCTCTCAGAGGCCCTCGACAAAATGTAAACCAGGGAGGAAGTCAATTATTTCCCAGTGCACATGCTCTGAAATTAAACTGGACCACCTCCAATACTCCATTTCCTCAGCATTGGTTTTCCATGGCTCTAGCCAAGAGATATAGAAAAGGGGCTTTCCATTAGCCACCCACTCTCCCTCACAAGGGACAAGACACAGAAACTCATTGGGACACAGCAAAGAAGGCAGTCTTTGGATCACAAAATGCTCACGCTTTGGAATAGTGAAGCAGAGACATTGCTGTGTCAAAGCTAGAACATTCCTATGAGATCATGTGGACCAAAATACTCCCTCAAAATTAGCAGTAGCATCCAGTAGCCATAGCAGGGCGGTGGGCTTGATGCCATGCAGCAAAAAATCTCACAGAATAACTTCTCAGACATGATTGAGTGAGAGAAAATAAAAAAGGCACCAAACATTCCCAGTCATAGCTATACATGGAAAAGGTATTTCCTTAAGACTCTGGTCGGCAGTGTCTGTGTGAGAACAAATGCGTGTGTGTGTACTTTTAAAAAGGACAGCTTGCGTCTGTGTTGCATCTACATTAATGCCATGCAGCCGACCTCAAAACACCGAAGGGTACATTTGTCCTTTGGTTTCTCTTCTCGTAAATGAACCCCTCCAGATCGGCAACAAACACTGGAAATGTGAACAAAGACAATCATTTTGATGTCAGCGAGGACGAAGGCATAGCTTGTATCTTTGGTGCTCGTGCTTTGGTGATTTTGCTAAGAGGCGTTTGCTTTTGCTTCCAAGGTTGCTCTGTCGTGAACAAAGACAGTGATGAACTGTCTCAGCGCAGGGCCAAACACACACAGACATTTGATTACACTGCTGCACAGCCCCGGTTTCCTGTGGCCAAAGAAACACCACGCGAGTGGCTCTTAGGAATACATATCACAGGAATTTGTTTTTGACATTATCACGTTTTAGCATTTTGTAAAGCATGTTGCATAAATTCTAACAAATTAACTTCAAGACATTGTGGAAAAAACTGTTAAAACTAAAGCTCTGAGATCTTTCCTGGTAATTCGAAACGAGAATGGAGACGAACATGCAAATGTCATTTGTATTGCCGAATCAAAATGAAACACATCATTCATTTGGAAAATGTCACTTTTCGGAGGCTATTGTCGTTGGCGGTTTCTGACTGCGCTCGAGGCTATTATGGTACTGTTCAAGGAGTTTCGAGTAAGGCGAAGGTATTCCAAACGAAACACTAGTGCTAATTGCACCGGAGCCTTCGGGCTGAAACTGAAAAATGGGGGAACAGAATCTTTTCTTACAGGCAATTGCATTAACAAAGAAAATCGCAACGAGCTCCATGGTTCTTAAACCCGAGCTTTTGTTGGATTGTTCACTGAGCATGGGGATAAAAAGCTGAAGGAGAGAGCGATGCCAAGACAATTCTGCCTGGGGATTTTCTGGTTCAAATTCAGCTCGCTTCTGTAGCCTTCAGGAAAAAAAGAAGCACATTTTCTAATGATACACACAATAGCTTTACTCTCTGCAGAGTACCTGGACCTGGAATTCATTAGTTCCCCAGCTAAGCCGTGTAAAGCTCTGTAGAGGACAGGCTTCATGTGGGGAAAGCACATTTTAAATATCTGTACAAATGCACTTCCTTTGTCTTGCTCAAACCCTTTTTTCTGTCTTCACCCAGGTATGCAAAAAGTTATTCACACCTACAGGATGAAGGAAACGCATTACCACGAAGGGCTTTTGAGAGCGTGCATCACACGCCTCCTGTTGTCTCTCCTGCAACATAACACTCAGCTATATTGTCCATCTTTCAGGGGCTGGGATCTAGCCGAGGTGATTTCGCTGACAAGGCATCGTTATCTGTAAAGGATCATCCCCGCGCTCCCAAAGAGTGAAGCTGGAGTCTGTGTCAGTCTGTGTGGAGGTTTAACCACCGGAGAGGGCAGCCTCTGATGCCCATTAGCTACCACACCCCTCCTCACAACTACTTTATTGTGTGTCAAGCAGAATCCTGGTCTCAGGCCAATGCAGATGGCTATAATTTGATGACTGACTGCGCTTGTATTTATAATGCTCGGGGAAACCGACTCTTCCTCTCTTTCACGAGAGCTTGAATGAATTACCCTGTTGTCTGTCTTTCCCTTTCCTCCTCCTCCTCCTCCTCTTCTCCATCCTCTTTTGGTCTCAATCTAGCGACACATGTCCGGAAAAAGCTACGGGGAAGAGAGGCAAGCTGACCACAAGTGCAGGAAGATTGGAGCCTCTCGGACGACTTTGTGTCCTGTGACTCGACTGTGCCGATGAGTCAGAGTCACTTTGGACATATTTTAAGTCGGCGTGAAGATGAGCCTGGAAGTATAAAATGTAGCCTTCGGGATGCTTTTGTCGCCATGATTGTGTTGGTCACGAAATAAATAAATTCCAAGCACGACATTGTGTCTAATTGGCTAATGTTAGTGTGAACTGAAACAGACACGATTCTTTTTTATTATCAACTCGATGCTCCACATTTGTTTCAAATCATATGATTTCCTTGTTTAAAAAGCAGAAGTAAAAGGACACCCGGTGTGTGTTCCCCTTTACTTTAACATTTCCATGGTGACACGGCCTAGAATCCAAACAAACCATCTCCTTGTGTAACCCATGGTTAGACATGGTTAGCTTCACTATAAATAGTGGTTATGTTGGTCATTTGTTTCCTTTGCTGCGCCTGTTGCAACAGGACATGCTGGCTTCTGGAGACAATTATGTGAAGGATAGGGTGTTGTTAACCGGGGACATAATTGGAGAGCTTTTTACGGGTGTAATGGCATTTACAGTAGCATACGGTAACACGGCCATTACCAGCAAATACACCACTCACCGGGTCAACAGCCCTTGTGCTCGTGAAAAACATTCGTTTTCCAGTTACGTCTGCAGATCGCAGATAACATGGATCATAATACATCAGAAATCTACTGATGCTGGGTCAATTCAGCAAATTTGATAATTGATGAATGTCTTTGTGTAGGACTGTTGGTTGGACAACACACTGAACATATTTTTCCCACGTGAAAAGTAAATAATACAAAATGAGGATCTGGCCCCGCCCAAAACCAGTGCGCAACAAGGTGGCAACACAACGGCCTCATTTTTGGCATCTGGTCCATTTTTTTAGAGCTATTCCAGCCATGTTGGACTCAGATGAGGATTTTATGCAACAAAATCGCAGACTAGCCGCGGTGTGAGAATGATAAGTGCAGTTAGCATCTTCTCTTTGTTTATGCCGTTTGTTAGCTCGTTAGCTTCTAACTGGCAGTGGCTGGCACAGCGTCAGCGGTTGTGAAACGTACAATAACGTCTCGTGGGACTCTGTAGTGGGAGGAAGCTCCGGGGCAGGTTTACAGCCCAAAGCTGCACATTCTACCACGTTTGCTGTCAAAAACTTCCACGATGCTAATGCAAACTGTCCTTCTGACAAGTCCGCTTAGTGCTGAAGTTAATTTTGCAGGTGTTGCATTAAAGACGGTTTCCTTTTCAATACGTGTCAACATTTGTGTATTAGACGCCGATTGGCTTACAACGTTGTGATGTGTCAAATCTAGCTATGTTTAAATCTTAGTAAAATAAAAAATACCCCTGAACATAATCCCTACAGCAATTACGTAATCATCTATAATAAATGCATATATCTAGGTAACAAAGTTGCAGAGCATTCCTGTGGATGTTGGCTTCCTTAGTGTGTCAAAATGTTCAGTTATAAGTGGAGAACCACTTAATGATGAACGCTTGCAACTTCAGTTTTTGTTCGGTAATCAGCCGCGTGTCAATTCAGATGAATGCAACAACAACACATGCTATTCCCAGGAAGTGACCATGTTGGTGCAACGTGTTTATAGACCTGCCTCTGAATACAGCAGTCTGTATAAAGAATACTGCGAACTCCAGCACTGTTAAACAGCAGAGAGCCGAGCCACAACTCTACATACCTTGACAGCGCTGCTTTATAAGGACCACCCCCCCCGCCCCTTCCCCGCTGACTTTTCAGAAGTCACTAGGGACACATTTTTACAACCTTTATAGAGCCATTTCTAAGGCTAGACTATTCAGTGTGAAAGCAAACACAACATCATTTTAGTCCTCTTTCAAACCCACACCTACCTCTGCATCCCTTTGAGACACTCAAACGCCAGGCAGAGTGAAGAGGCACAATGCATAAAAAAACACAGGCTTGTGGAGCCTCAGCGGGTGGCCTCCCTGGCAATAATTTGTGTTCTTTGTAAAACTTACAGTTACACAACAGACAAGGGGGTGGCGGCAGCAACGAAAAATTATGACCTTTCCCCGTGAAAGGAGAATGACGGTGTAATGTAATTTCAGTTTAGGAAAATGGACCTGTGAGAAAAAAGGGAGGGAAAGCGTGGAAAAGATTTGAAAGACTCAGTGTTGTCTGGGTTTGTGCTGTTAATGCGAGAGGGGGTCTGAAAGGCTGGGTTTCTGTACAACATTAATGGGGAAAAAGCCCACTTTCTTTGGAGGAATACAGGAAAAAAAAGGAAAAGGGACACTTTTTCTTCTTCTCTGGAGCAAACTTGTTTTGTCAAGGGCGAGATGAGATTGAGAACAGGTAATCAGAGAGGTGGAAGGCTGTATATAGACCACACAGCATCCAAACAAAATCACTGGAAATCATTGTTTTAGACTTCAGAAACTCGCCATGAACTCCTCTCTTCGGTCCGTGCACTCTCTTGCGAGGCTGCCAGTGAAAACATTTCCATCCAATATTGGCTGCGTTTTAGTTTCATGTTAACATTGCCATACCGTATTTCAAGGCGACGGCGGACAAAGAAATAGTGTGCTACTACAAAAAAACTACACAATGGGACATTCTCACATGTTCAAACCAGGCTTCAGCTACAAGGTAAACATCTTTCCCGAAACCCAATATTGCAGCCAAATAAGGCATGTGACCAATCCACAGTTTGTTGGCTCAGCACAGCTCGACTAAAGGACTCGTCGGTCATAATGACTTTGGGCTGATGATCTCACTCACCTCACAACATCGTAACACAAACACAGCAGTGAACAGAAGCATTGTGGTGACTCAGGGCTCTGCTGTAGTTTATGACTTTCTAATACAAAGCGCACCTCTGTCGGCCCAGCCGACCTACGGAAGCCATCAACCGCCAAGGTCCCAGTGGGTGGGTCCCGTTAAAATAACCCCCCTGTGACATCAGAGGATTGCCCCACTCCTCCTTCTCCTTCATACTATTTCAACCTATATCCCTCCTGACACCAACTGACCCCCTCCACACACACTAACACACACACACTTTCTTTTCTTTTCACCGCAAGGGAACGTTCTAACAAGCAATTGTTTATACATTAACTGTGACTTTCTCTGTTTCCCCTCAGCTTGAACAAGGCTGTTTATAAATCGAGCTGAGGGACATTTTAACACACCGGTAATACATTCCTGTGTGAAATCTCACCATGATAGAAGTGTGTCGAGGGAGAGGACAGGAAGGACGAAAGAAGTGCCAAATAGCGATGGAAATCACGTATAGACTAGTAAACGTAAGACTTTTACAATGATACATTTCTCATCTTGCAGAATACAAAGTATCTAGTACTTCTGCATCTATTCATCGGACTTATCCTTATAAATCCAATTAAAGGTCAATAAGGGATTATCATTATCCTACAGTACTTTATTTTAAGACCGAGAGCACTGCATGCAACGCACGGCCGCTCTGGCTTTGTTCCACAGCACTGACGGTCCAAGTTAATTGCAGGAGGAAAATAGACAGCATTTAAGTAGAGCCACTTAAGGGTCTAATATTTACAATGTCAACACAAAATGGGCGAGCACAGAGCTTCTGTGTCCTGTTGCTACATCGACTGATCACTCCCGATATTTAAACAAAGGTTGGTTATTTTAGGCCTCCGGTTTGAAGCCTTCATCTTTCTATATGATGTAACTTGGTTGAAGTGCTTATTCCGCAGACATGGTTTGAGGACTTTTTGTAATGTTTTGACACTTTTTGTGTGGCATTGGAGCTCAAATTGGAATCGATTCTAACTAATTACAGTTAGTAATTAGTTAGTAAAGGTCCAATATGTCTTTGACTTTATTGTGTTATTCTTAACATGATGTAAAAATGTGTGACCTAGTGGTGTATATGAGAACTGGATACAGCTTTGGAGGCAGAGCAGCGTTCATTCAAACCAAATTTTCCCCTTTGGTGCATCAAATTACCCGGATCTGGGCTTCTTTCTTTGCCGATCTGTGTGGGTGCATCGCCTTCCAGCTGTAGTTAAGTGTTTGTTTCCCGTACCAGTCTTTTCCCTTATTTTGTAGCTTTGATTAGTAAATTTTGCCTCACCGTGACTACTGTCGTTTCCTCTGCACCTGAGTCTTTGCCTCACCACACGGTTGTGACAAAAGGGCTAATTAACTGTCCTTACCAGGAAGATGATGTACCTACAAAAATAGTATAATTTTCTCTTAAAGGTGGGCTCTTCCAGCCTTAACTTCAGCAGTAACGCATTCTTTAACTTGCCTGTCTCGTAACTCAAACGCCTCTCTACAGTTTCTGGTACTTCACTTAATGTCAGCTCCCTGCACTTTTGAGGTTTCGTGTGGGTTCAAATGTTTCCATCATGCACACGGCCTCGTTCACTGTGGAGAGCGTCTGAGGCGTGATTTAAATTGTCACAATTTTAAGTACGAAGGAGCAGAGAGCACTTGACAGCTCTATGATTTGGTCTTGTAATTTTCCACCCTCGCTCATGTTCAGGGGTATTGAAAAGGTATGTTTGCTCTCAAGATTTTTCTCCAGGTCTGCTGTATTCACCGTTAGCAGTCATTTTGAGCATATCAATAGCTCCATTCAGCCGTTGCTCAGAGTGCCGTTACGACTGCAGTTATGAGTACGAGCGCAGGCGTCAATCACTCCACCGCTAATTATCAGCGTGGCATTGGCTTTTCAGTGGGCTGGAAAACACTTTGCCAAGTAGCATCTCACTGTCATAAATCGTTCCCCCGAAACGTCAACACCGGGGAAGAAATGTAGGACCTGGAATTTCGAGAAACCTCGCACAGCTGGGGTGCAGGGCTTCAGTCAACAGTAATCGAGTTTACAGTGGTATTGGCTGCTGATGGGGGGTCCCAAATATTTCCCAGACAGATTTGATAAATTCACCAACTCTCTCTTTTTGGTCTGTTATTTGCCTTGTCGTTGGGGTCTCATTTGTCAAAATTGCTCCAAGATTCTTTTATTTTATGGAGACCTCGATACTTCCGCTGAGTTTTCAGATACTACAACAACACCTTTGAGGTACTTTACATTGAGAAATATAAACATTTCATTGGGCAGCGATGGCTCAGGAGAGGATTGTTAGTTTAATTTCTGGATTCATGAATCCAAATGTCAAATTGTCCTCGACCCAAACCACAAATTCCTCTCAATGGCCTAGTCAGTACCCATCTTCAAACTTCTGTGGTACGTCCCACACACACACACACACACACTTACAAGTCTGGTGATTAGAGTGTTTGGTCTAACAATAAGTAAAGTGTCTGAATAGAAGAGTTTTATGTCAAATTATGCACAAAACACATAATAAAATGTCTCATATCTCTGAACTCATTTATAAACCATTTCTCACATCAGTTCCAAGTGTCATAGCTGCACACTTTTCCATGACCAAGTGAGGCCTTTCTGTAAATGAGGCCCTCAGTCCTTGCCTGTGCTATAAGGAGGGAAACTGTGATACAGAAGCTGCAGTGAAGGGGGCCTCCCAAAACCCATATCCGGCTTTAACCTGCAAAGTCAGTGTGTGTGTGTGTTTGAGATCAGAGTGTCACATTAGCCCCATAATGAGAACCAGCTGAAGGCACACACACCACCAGACTGACCTTATCCAGCTCAGACTGACCCCCCCTTTCTCCCTAACCACCTCACCCCTTCCCCCCTGAACCCTGGAGACACCTCTCTCTCGCTTAACTCAGCTGAATTCAGGGCCAGATAAATGCTTTATCCAGATGTCTGCTCTCAAAAACCTTCCATCCACTGGCGTTACTCAAAACTATTTTTCAGAGTACACACCCAAAGACAGAAGTACATCGTGCAAACGTAAACACTCACCCATGCACATATTAGTGGCCATGAACACACACTCTCTCCACTATGAGTTAGATGTCTCACAACCTGGCAGTCGCTTCTTAACAGGCTGGCTGAGTCAGCCCGCCGTCTCCCGCCATTTGCATGAACTGTTTTCCACCAGGCTACTGATGAGGAGGCCCGCCCTGCTCCGCCCAGCGCCATCCAGACACTTTTTTTTCTCTGGACTGCACCTCAACTCTCATTCGGGAGACGTTAACAGGGCTTTTCCTCTACCCGAGGAAACAGCATATAGCGTGGAAAAGCCCGGGAACACTGCGAAACAATTTTAACAGCGCTCTAATGTTCCAACTGCAACTTGTACATCCATTTACATTTTTCCCACAATTTTCCCAGTTTGGTTTCATTATCGAAGTACTGAGGTGGAGATGGATAGATCTGATTTCAGTGGAAAATGGTGGTTGTTTTTACATGGAGGAACCCCTTTGGGTATTGGAAACAGGCTCTGTTCTCTCTCCTCTGTAAATGTATATCGGAGCTGATAAAAGTAGCTTTGATTTGTCAGAATTTAAGAGAGTAATCACAAATGCTTTGTTAAGCCTCATATTAGAGCTTTTGTTAATGCAGTGACATTATGATCTACTAATCTACAGTACTCAAACCAGTCAAAGCAGGAATGGTTATTTGAAAAGGCGCTAAGTGGCACAAGTGGGGATTTGGCCCGATGTGAGAATATCTACTTTGTTTGTTTAACCTTTCTCTAAACAGTAGATTCACTGAGCATGAATTACTTTTTCCAGGAACGCCCTGCTCCACGCAGCTACATACAGCTAACGGAAGGTAAGTTCCTCGCTCAAGAGCTCTCTCTAGCAGATTTTGATTGATTCGGAGATCAAGCGACAAACTTCAAGACAACTTTCTCAATCCCCCAAAAAAGAAGAGTGCCATCTGCCCAGTGAAGTCATCCCAGCCTACGCATGGCATATGAGGCCTCAACATAGAATACACATTCAATGTAAACACTGGTCTTGTTGAGCCTACACACTCACGCCACATCTGTGGCAATGGTTTCAAACATGTGGTGACAAAATTGCTCGAAAAGGGGAAAGAAACTCTGCGTTCCTGCCAAATCGTTCACTGACTGCAGCCACTCTGCACACCGCAGTGGGTCTGGATGGACGTCGTGGCAACATGCATCCTCTAACACAGGCCACTGTTTACGCGACAAACACACGCCCTTTGGCAGCTGTGCTGTGTGCAGATGTAGATGACTGCTGCACCAACCTTCACAATGCTAGTGAAAACTGTTTCTTTATAGCTATCCGTCATAGTTTTCATAACAAAGGCTTTGCAGTTGCTGATGGCTGTTTTCACAATGCCCACTGAATTCTGTTGAGCTTGACAAGTGCTCACGGACAATTTTACTCAAGGTCTAAATATCTCCAATATGGCTGCGAGCCACAACGTCACCTGGAAGCACTTCATTCACTTATAGTTTGCAATATTCGAGACAGAATCATCCATCTAGGCTACTACAGTCCGGGATAAAAGCTGGGTGGCTTTACTACTTTGGCTGCAGCTGCTGCATCCTCCCTAAAATCCAAAGGGGTTATTTGAGACAGGAAGGTACAGATACAAGGTTGTATACAAAGATCGTCGAAAGCATTCGAAGCGAACAACCAATGCCGCCTTTATTTTTTGGGTGAAGACTCATTGGTGTTGTGCGTGAGAGTCCTCAGAGAAAGGCTAACTTGTGACAAGGGTCATGAGTCACATTTTAAGACGCAGTGCCACGAGTTCATGTGCATCACGCCTTTGCCAAACCTCAGGGATGCCTCAAAGACAGAAAGCAAAAGAAAAAAATCTGAAAAATGTAGAAAGACAAAATGTTCAGAGAGGCAGAGAAATATGATGAAAAAGACCTTTGGAAGGATGCTTCTGGGGCAAAAAAAAAAAAAACTACAAAGAGAGCTACATCAGACAGCCATTTTTTCTTTTTTGCTGTTCCTGTACGTTGGCACAAAACTTCTGCAGATAGACAAACAAGGTCCTTATTACATCCAATTTGCATTTGGATGATAACAAGAGCAGGGAGTTTGAACGGGCTGTTGTTCCAACAACTTCTCCACGTCTCCCACAGATGTAATTACGAGTAATGCACCTCATTGCCTCTGACTGATTACAGTGTTATTTCTTCATTTTATCTGAGAGAAGTTGCTCATGATCTTCTTTATTTTGTAACCCTCAAATGTGCACCGGCTGATTCAGCTAAATGCTCATCACCGTGTGGGAAGCGACCATATGTGTTGCAGACTCCTGGGGAGCAGTAAGACTCCCTCCCATGCTGCGCCACCCACCTTGAGGACGACAGCGGATCAGTGCAGCTATTGTTGGAGGATGACTGCTTCTCAGCGACAGCACTGATCTATGGAGGTGTGAGCCCTTGAACGTGAAACTATTGTAACACAGCGGAAGATCTGTCTAGATTGCCCAGAACACTGGATACAAGGATTAACCTGTGACAGCTGAATGTAGCCTTCAGGTATGCTCAGACGGCCCAGTCGCCAGGAGAACATGTTAGCGTTGTACGTTTCTACGAACCACATGTTTAATGTGGATGTTTCTGCATGTTGTCAGAGCAAGTGACGAGCGACCGCTATTGAAAGTTACGTTCTAATAATGAGTCTAAGACAAAAAGCGTTGACTTTAACCTTTATACGTAAAGTGCTTTTTACGCATTGTTGCATAATGTCCGCTAATAGCGGTTGTTGTTTATTTACGGTTACATTCTTCCGTTATGTTGGTACGTTATTTACTTCACACAAACCATGTTGCACGTGGCATTGTCTACTCTGCGGCCACAGTGTGGGGATAACAGTTTGCACACTGTTATGATTTTGGGCGGTGTGTTGGGCTAATAGCTAACAGCTAATAGCTAACAGCACTAGTAGCGCACACACTGCCGTACCTTGCAACCACTCGGCAGACAAGTGAGTCTACCTTCGCGTTTTGGCACGATTTGTATGGAGTGTTTTAGTGAGGTGAATTTCGTGACGCGAATTATGAGTCCATTGGCTGTATAATGTTACACCGCCACTGGTTTTTAAGTTTGAATGAAGTCTGTTTGGCGATGCTTGACAGCACTTATTGTGTTCATTCAATCACACAGTACAGAATTGGTTGTCGCAGACGCACCTGGTGGAGATACACCTTTCTAGTCTCATCTTCTTTTACTGCCTAATTCAGAAGTAGGGATCGATTTAGCTTAGAAACACGACTTGATAAACAGGAACATGTGCACTTAGGGGATGGGATGCACCAAAATGTTAAAGGAAAGAAGAAAAGGAAACGCAATCTAACTCTGATGGAAATTTAGCTCCTCATCTTCCAGTGAACAAGATTTGACATTCCACCAAATCCATTTTCTCAACTATCTCAAGGCTTTTGTGTCTCACGGCTGCTCCATCAATAAACTATCATGGCATCCATTACCTGGTTTATGTTTTTGGGCGCATGCTCTTTAAACTTGTATACACTGCGTTGGAATGTATCTGCCAATTCAAACGCCGTGCATCTTGCGAGCCTTTCATCCATCATCCGTTAGACAAATCTTTAATCTTGCCAAGACGCAATTACGTGTACTGATGAAAGTGCCACACATGGGTGAGTAATTTGATGGTGTAAGACATGCTATAGGCACAGATGGCTTACACAGATTTTGTGCATTATAGCCGGATCGCTACACGTAGTTTTACATACAATGCTGACAGCTCCTCTGTTATATTTAGATTCATGAACACATTTGTTAATCTCATCGAGGTGCTAGATGGCTTTTTGCCCACTTTGTGTGGTGAATATTGACAAGGCTGTCAGACGCTGATGAATCCAGGGGTTGGAGGAGCGCAATGTTGAAACACTGTCAATGTGAGCGAGGAAAGAGAGAGATCGTCAACAGGGGCGAGCGAACTTAGCACTGGCGAAAGGGAAAGTGAGGAATGTGTTTTATTTATTCACTGCTAGAGGCGAAAGCTCCACTGAGACAGTCACTGTCTTGACTGAAGACTAAAACAAAGCCCATGACTAAAATCAATGCTTGCCTTCACGAGATCCTGTAGCTAAAAACAGAACAGAACCAGAGAGGAAACTTTGACGTGCTGGATAACAAAATAACCACAAACCCCAGAGGGTTTGAGAGTATATTCCTAAATCCAGGTATTGATTAGGTTTTACTTGCCAAATGTGAGTCAGTAATTCAAATCTGTCCACAACGTAGCCGTTCATAACTCTGATGTATCTTACTTTTGAATACAGCCTCGACCACACTCACACTTTTTAATACACCTAGAGCACTCTGCCAAAGTCAGTAGTTTTTGTGTTGCAGAGATATCTACTGAAATGAGCATGCTAACCAGTTAGCTCTGCCCCGTTGTGTATCGTGGTTGAGGCGATAGTGAGGCACTGTAGCGTCCCGTCTGTCCTTTAGTCCAAGAAGTAAGGTTTCCTGAGGGTCCCTGTGTTTGTTCATTGGATTACATCCAAAGTGGTAGAAACGAGAAAACTATTTTTGTTTCCGTTTTGTCCTCGCCGCCATCTGGAGACTGGATGATGACCGGCTTTTGGCAGATAGCTGTAACAACTAGCATTCAGTTAGCGGAAACACGGGGAGTCCCAGCGCGCTGTGGCCAGCTATGCGACGGGTCTGACCCGCGTCACGGCTGCCACAGAAAGTTTGCTGATCCAGCTGTGCAGTCCCCAGAGATCAGAACCCGGCGTTGGGGTTTGTGTCGGCTGGATTTGTGTTACTACGGCCCCGCTAACTGAAGGTCTGTCTCAGCCAAGTAATCTTCTTGTGGTGGGAGGGACAAAACAGAAATACAAATAGTTTTCTCGTTTCTGCCACTTTGGATTTGGTTAGTTAGTTGCACAGCGAACACAATACATGCAGATATATTTGTTGAATTTTGCCCATTCTTTCCCTGCTGTAAGTTATAATTATTTTGTATAACCGATTAGATTTTCTTTTGACCGTGCAACTATGCAGTAAAGACAGAGATACTGTCAACAAGCTTTCTAATCCTGCACATTAGGCAGTTAATAATCAAACTGGTGGCAGTTTTATCATTCAAAATTCATGGGACATTTTTAAACAACGTGTCCTCCCCAGACAGTAATAGACGAAGGCAGGCTTCTCATTTCTAGCTGGCGGCCATGTTGTTTTGCTGGACGTAATGACAACTGTTGCTCCCAGATTTGAATCAGTCTCAGACTGACTTGTAAAATGAGATCCATGCAAAATGGTTTTATATATGCATTTCTTGGCTACATACATGACTTATGCTAACAGCTATATGTCAGAGGCAACAAAGCCTTCACAGTTAATGATACATGGAGAAGTAAATGACAGCCCTGCTCTTGTATTGGAGAGTTAGCCCCAGGATTATTGTACATTATGATAAGGAACATAAAATCCGACACATCGCAGCATACTAAGAATATAACATATGCAAATGAATTCCTTCAAAGAGTCTACTCCAGCTCACTGTGGATGAGTGGAAGTATGTCATGATGGGTGCCATTACAGATAATGGTCCCTTCTGGAGCAAATGTTCTGTCCTTCACCTTTCCTCTCCATTTCCCTCCTCATGTTTTATGATCATGCGCTTAACATGCTGCCATTTAGCCGACATTAGCACTCTGACTGCATGTCTCGTTTTATACCGTCTTGCAGGTCAATTACACAGCAAGTACACTTTCACCGTCCGATGTGACATTTCTATTTTCTATTCAACATAGCCTTTGAATGTTGACCATGAGCACAGAAAATGGTCAAAAAGGACCAACTTGTATTCAAAAATCTGTGAGCTGCACCTACTAGTGTGTGATCGCTTCATATCAAAGGATGCCAAGGGCGACCAAAGAGCTGTCTCTTTTTCTAGACAGACTGCTTTAGGAAGACCGTGTTTTTGCTCTTAAGTTTCAATCACCATGGCTGAATCATACATGGTCTTGATATGCAGGAATGAAAGAGGGCTCTTGTTTTGAGAGTCAATATGTTTTTCACAAGATGAAATGGCCTTGCTGTATTAATGGCTTCCATTGTGTATCAAGACGTCAATTCTGACGATTGCCGTTTCATCAAGATGATATCAGGTTGTGCACAGGGAGGGTTACATGATCAACAGGTCTTCCAGGATTCAACAAAGAACCATTGTGACTTATTGTGACAAAAGCTTGAGCTCATGACTCGAAAGAAATACACAACATTGTAGTGGGTGGTATCACACGAGAAAGACAAGTCACATCACCACAACTCAATTTTATTCCTGCAATTACTTCTATTCCGGTCTGTTACAGTTCCACTTTAGTCACATTGGTCCAATAAGAAATTGATAATTTAATGTGCACTAACTTGCCTAATGTAGCCTTAAACATTACAGAGATTTCCCACTGATTCACTTTAATCAATGTCTATTGATGGATGACATTTTCAACTTCCTCAGTTCATTCATAATCACAGTGTGTGTGTGTGTGTGTGTGTGTGTGTGTGTGTGTGTGTGTGTGTGTGTGTGTGTGTGTGTGTGTGTGTGTGTGAAGGACTATTACAGAATAAATGGTTGTTGAAATGAACTTGAGCGCAACAGACACAGAGGAGCACTTCAATCTGTGTAAAAATTCTTGAGCTCGATCACAGAGCCAAACATCCAAAAGTCAGGAAAATGGTGATAATCCCTTTTTTAAGGTTTGACTTTTTTTTTTTGAGCGGCTTAAAGTTTCAGGCAGGCTTTCTCTGCTCTTCTTTTGACCTCCTGCAGAAATCCCCCTTCCACACCTGTATGTGGGACGCTCATTGTGATTCATCAGTTGTTACTTGAATGTTGGCCGCATAAAAAAACTCCTTGAACTTTTTCCAAAAAAAGCAAATTATCATGCTTCATGTTCCACCTGGGTCGTTCGGGAAGAGGACGAGTTTGTGAAGATTAAACTCTCTTTTGCCTCATTAAAGTAAAGATGATATACTTTCACATGTAAAACATGGAGGGGAGACAGCAGGCCTCCTACAGTCCTAAGCAAACATAAACCATATGCAGATGTGCTCACCGGCTCAGTAAGCAAACGTCGCAGAATGTCAGTGTGTGTGAGAAGCGATGCGCCACACGGTCTCAACATGCATATATTACATCTCGTACCTCACAGGGAGATCAAATTCCACGCCAACGGCTATGATAATCACAAATTTGAGGATTAGCTTTTTGAGTTTTTCACAGATCTGGATGATCTATCAAGCTGGCAACACGCTCCGTGTAAAAAGTCTCTTCTCTTCTTCGTCATGTGAAAATGCATCCGCCACAATATTTCTAACCCTTGATGAATGGAGAAATGTTATGTTTTATTATTGGATTCCTCTTTTATTAATTCGATGAGTAGAATTCTCTCATTTCTCAAAGAGGCTTGAAAAACAGAAACATGGAGCGTTTAAATCATTCAGCCAAGTCAATCAGCTGATCATCAGGAGTGGCAGACATTTAACAAGACTTGAATCTGAGACTGTATTCAAGTACGTATGTTTAAATGTTCAATGCGAAAAATAAGTGCCGGAAGTCACCTGCGATGATGTCTGCTTGTTTACTCCGCTTTGAGTTTGCGGATGAAATGAAAACGGCTTACGAAACCATTAATTAACCATCCAAACAACACAAGCTAACCCAGTTGAAAGCTATCCGAGTGTAATTAAAATTCCTCTGGATTTAAATACATTCTCGAGTGTGCACGCTAACAGCCCTTTTGGGAGCTTCTTGGACTAATCGGAGAGACTGAGAAGTGTGTTTCCTTTTGCTAATGGGTGAACACATGATTTCACGGTTCCCAATGCGATTATACTCTTATTAGGGTCAGACTTTCATAAAGACGCATTATCACGCACTTCTTCCCATCATGTGTGTGGGTGATGCCATTTCTATCTCTGCAGAATTGCTTTGATTCCATGAAGCTTAGTCCTTTTGAACCAATTTGTAAAGCCACCGAGCGCTCGCGCCCAAACTTCACCCAGACTTAATAACAAGTGCAACCAAAGAGACAAATAGTCTCTCAAGGCTGGTTTGATGTTGCAAATGTTGGTTCAAGTTTAAAAAAGACTTTGCAGGGTCTTGAGATGGGTAGTTTTCTGACAAATTCAGGAACAAAAAAGCAAAGTTTGGCCACACAGCTTGTACACAATTTTGTTTTTTTCCCAAACAACATAAATGTTGATGTCAGGAGGTAGGGAAAGGTTGGAAAAGCCAGATCACCATCCTGGCTTCCCATTAAAAACACCCACTTTCATAGGAGTTCACTGCTGCTCTGCGCTCCCTTTTACGTGAAATAAAGAGCCACACTTTTCAGAATATTGGCAGCCCACCTGCAGAGGTGGTTTACATTTGAGTTAATTGAATAATGTGCAAGCACTTAATGGCGGCAGCGTTTATTCACATTTAACAAGCCATCACTACAAATCGGTCGCTCCGTATGTGGCGGTCTTTGTCAGAGAAATGAGACCAGGTACTGAAGGAAGTTTGGTCAGCAGGTTTTTTCTCTCTGTCTCGCTCTTTTAAATCTACAGTACATTTGTTTTGCTTTCTTGGAGTCATATGATGGATGTGTTGTCAACAACAAACGTGCATTGTGAATTACGTGTTGTGGGGTATTTATTTCACTGTGGATTAAGTTTGATTCATGACGAGTTTCAAATCAGTCCACAGAAGTCGTACGATGGAGGAGGTTGTGGTGGTGGATGGGTAAAAAACAGGGTTTTCTACGAAGAAACTGCTGTTTGTCCGTGTCAGTCAAGTACTTTAGTAGCATTTTGATTGTTTGTTTGTTTCAATTTCGTCGTCATTTTAAGCAAAAACGTTTTTTTTTAACTAATCCTAATTAAGTAGTCTTGTCACATTTTTGTTTTGTTTCAATTTCCGACGTTAACCAAGTGCTTCAAACTGTTTCAAACTGTGATATTAATCCAAGAGAAATTAGGTTTCCCTCTAAATGTTATTGAGCGTGCAGGAGTTGAATGGGTAACTTGGTAGGAGGCCGAGTTGGCTGTCCGGAGTGGATATTTTCAGTGATTTCTTTATTTAACTATATGTTGTTAATGCTGCATGAAGTCAGATAAATTGTGTTTTTAGTGTTTGCACAGATTAACAGATGACTGCTTTCATCAAATGCATAATAATTGTCATTGTGAGAAATCTACATTTATTCCCCAAATATATTTTTTGGCAACAGGTGTTGATTTAAAAAGTTTTTTTTTTCTTCCACAGAACAACAAAGGACATGAATATGGATAAACATGAAACAACGGAACTGAATATTTTGGCAGCAACAGAAGTGAGAAGCTTAAAATGTATGACTCATCCATCTGTCTTCATGCCTCAGACGGCCACACGCATGAAAACTCACACATATAAACACGCGAGGATCCTCATTTCTCACAGAATCCTCCCAATGAGCCACAGTCACGCTCAATTCAATCCACTCAGGCATAAACGCACACAGCCTCCGATGCTGATAAAGGACCCCCTGATTAAGCGAGAGCATATGCATGTGCTGGTGGCATGAAGGTTGTAGAGGAGCGTTTACGACTGCGGGGATGTCAGTTTGAATTCCCGACTGAGCCGAGAGTTGAGTAATGCCGTTTCCTCCCACTGAAAAAGGTCCAATGGAGGTGCCTTTGAGCAAGACACGTAGGCCACGGCCAACGCCGGTGGCTCCCCTGTGTGAATGTGCCCACTGCCTTCATGTCATGAATGTGAAGCCGGGTGTTGCCAAGTGTTGGAAACATAATTCCATATCTCTGAAGTGCTCGTCGCCCTCCACTCCTGCCATACGGAGAGTACATCAACGGTAATGCTCCTGCCACATGATAAACAAACACACCAAGGCGTGGCGACGCATGAACATAAAGTGCGGGACTGTCGACACAACTTTTGGGCAGCTGAATTTCTCCCAAACGCACAACACAAGCGCCACTGTTTTGCGTAGCTGATGTTATGGAATGTGTTCGCTGGGTTTTTACTGCGGTCGTCCTCTGACTCTGGCAAGCGTCGAGGTGGTTTTGAATGGACTCAGAAGAAGGCTCCTTTTTTTTTTTTAAACATTTATAAGCTGCGGGTGACTCTGTTGCAAAAAGGGAGGGGCCATCCAACCCGGGCTGTGGAGAAAACCGCCTTCCCCCTCCCTCCAAAAAAAGAAAAGCAAACCAAACAAATGGCAGTGGAAGTTATTTTTCAGATGGCTACTGTAAAAGGAGTCTTTGTGTCCTCAAGAATCTGCTTCCAACCGACACTTGACTAAGCGCAGCAGAGGAAAGTACAAATGGAAAGAAAGACTCAAAGAGAAAGTACGCAGTGTACCCAGTGGGAGGAGGGGGGTTTTCTGGTGAGCAACACAAGATGTATTTTGGGCAAAAAGAGCTTCTTCGGCAGGCTTCACCAGAAGGCCTTGGCGTTGTGTCAGGGCGTTGGTCTGGTTTCCAATAGCGTCACTCTCTGTGCGACAGCAGCTTCACAAGACATTAATAATGCGTTTTATTTTTAACTGCCTCAGTTATCTGATGTGGCAGCGCTAACTGCAACAGTCACGTTGAATGAGAAGCTGGAGTTAAACTTAAGGCGCACGCAAACGACAAGATGTACTTCAGTTGTGTTGTCCTGTTTTGTCCATGAGGAATAAACCCGTGCACCTCTCTCTCTCAGCTGCTAATGGACATGTTATGCTCTCTGTCGTTGCCATGCGACTATATAAACCCCCATTTGAAGCGTTTTAGCCATTTACAAGAAAATTATATACATCTTCACCTTCAAGCATTTGTTCTCAGAGCACTTAACAACATGCCGAGAGCTGTCAGGAAGATACAATACGCTGCCCTTCCAACTGAAAATACTGGGCAAATCGGGAAAGCATACACAAACACATACCTGTCTCCTTCAATATTACGTTGGCCATACCACTCAACTGCATTCTCAATTCAAAGAGCTTTCGATTCAGATTTTTGGTCGCAATTTTGCCAACAAAAATGCAATTACTTAGTTATGTTTTGGCAAAAAGACCCTACTTATGTTTGCCTGAAAATAAAGGTTAGATACCTTCTTTAAAGTTACAGACTTAGTCTCACACAGGATATGAACAGGAGCCTCCAGTGAGGTAGTCCGATGTTTTGTTTGAGGCATCGATTCCTCGATGACTTTCGACACGTCAAAATCAAACATGAATCGGAAATAAATATGTTTCCGTCGAAACGGTACAAACATGACTGTCTCACATTTGTTTTTTACATGCTGATGAGCCAGGTAACTTCCTCTGTTGAATATGTCAGCGGCTCTCAGATATCATAATGTGTTTTAAACACGTATGTAACACGGCATATGTTGAGACTGTTCAAAATTCCTACCACTGGCCCTGTGAAGCCGATGTAAATGATTTGTGGTCTTTAGTGATGAATATATTCACAGTTGTTTATTAGAATTTAAATGAGGCTGAGGAATTGAATTCCACAGGCTAAATGAAGCGGCCCGTATATTCTGAGTATAAATGAACGCTGTTCCGAAACTGCACTGATTCTCGATAATCCTGCCAAAGGCATCCGATACCATCCAGCTGGCATTCAGATGTTCTACAGATGCGTTTGATTCACTGAGAATAGGGACCGTGGAAATATAAGCATCCACAGTGCTGCACTGCACGGTATGGAATGCATGAAAGATGCATTTTAGAAAATGTTCTTGGCCGTGTGGCCTCCAAGCCAACAGTTGGGGTTACGAGTAACACTGTAGAGAGACAATAGTCTATTTGTTGAGTAGTCCGGCAGGATGGTGTGGTTCATGCTATGCTTCTATAAAGTCAAATGAGGCCACTAGGGTTTAGATCAGGCTGTTCTCACACAGCTTTCGTGGCTATACTTACATACAATGAATGCCTTATTATTCGTAGATATCCGACAAAATCGAAATTGATGTAATCCAAGTAATCGTTAACCGGGAAGTATAAAGACTGCAAAAGGTCAAGCAGGCGGGGGAGAAGACCGCTGTTCATGCCGTGTGTGAAACAGCAATTTTTCCCTTTCTTTGGTCTGTCTCTCAAGCCATGATCTTTAACAACTAGCATTGTTGACTAATCCTAACCTAACTCTGCTATATCTTCTGAGCGACAGCCTCCCCAAAAAATGCTGGACTTAGCTGGGAAAACGCACAAGAAATTAGGAATTACTTTTCATTAGATAAGGTTGTCCACTGTGTATATTGGAGCGAAGTTACAGAAAACCAAATTTGAACACCTGTGTGCAGCATGTAACTGAGAAAGGTATTCATTAGTGTATTTCATCATTAGATGAGGCCAACCTAAATCGGGCCGAGGTCGTCGGAATGAAGTGCTGTGAGTTGTGAGGTCTGTCTCGCTGAATTACTTAAAAGTCAAAGCTGTCTTTGTAGTCGGATTTTTAACTTCCTCGTGTACGTCGAAGTCATTAATAGGACTATATATGAAATCAAGTCACTGCAGTCAGACGTTTACATATATTTGGACTTTCTTGGCGTATGAGGAGGACGCCGACACAGAAGGGCGAGGCAGGGTGGAGCCGCCGGGCAGTGCAGGGCTGCTCCTGTTGGATTTGGCAATAAAAAGGTCTACCACAACATCCTCCTCACACAACGTGTCCTCCAAGTCTTCAGTGAGTCACTGCAATCACAACATGTGCCCGTGTGAGACTTTGGTACGTCTGAGTTTCAGTGGTTTAACATCATTTATCAACATTTCACTCAACAATGCAATGGGGCCCTTTTTAGATTTTTTCTAAATATATTTTTGTAGCTCACAACTCACAGGAAGGAAGATATTACATATGTAACACAACACACCTGCTCACAGTTAAAGCCTCATTCATGAATCCAGTACAACAGCCTGTCACTGGATATATTATCCAACTAATCTAATTCTCTGCACAGACAGTCTGTTTTCAGGGCCAGTAAGTTGTTTCCAAATGACCTCACCGTGAAGCAATTCAGGAGTCAGCAGTGAGTTCATATGGAGACCACCATCAATAGTTTATAACTTTTGAATAAGAGGTCGAGGAGGTCTGCTCTGGAATTAATCATAGATCCGAAAGTTAAGGCCTTTCTGCAGCAGGGGCGTGACGAATAAACAACGTTAAAATACAAAGTTGAAAGGACATAATACAGTTTACCGTTTTGGTTCAAACCCCGGAGCCTCCATACTGTTTTATAATCATCATACGTGTTGGCACAACTCATAACCCTTGGCTGCACTACCGACAATGTATGTTTTTGTGATTTGTTCATGCCTTTTATTCGCTGTCCAAAAGGTTGCTTTGCTCTTAGTAATGTTGGTACACATTTCTTTTCAATAAAAGGTAAAAACAAATGTATTGATGTGCAAATTATTTGTGCATTTTTTGTCCCCTCTAGAGTGTAAACATACATTATTTAAAATCATTTACAGCTTCACATTAGCTTATTCTAAAACCCCTGATTATAATTTTGCCCGGAACAAAGACTGTTGATTTCGTTCCACATCTCTTACGATGAAATCATATCATTTCTTCCAGTATGGCCAGGAAGAAAACATAGTTTTTTATTAATCTTTTCAGAAAGCCATGTGCCGTGTACAGCAAAGACTTCCCAGCCAGACCAAACGCTAACCTCACTGTCACTTCGACGCAGCTGTTTTACGTTCAATTTCCACTTGAAAGTACTGCAGAGCTAATTCCCCGTATCGGCTCCCAAACTCCGTTAGCTCAACAACGGGCTCAGGAATGCTCGCCTGCATGCACCAGGACAGGCGTCAGGTAACTGAACATTCCCTGGCAGTAATGCACAGGTTTTCAAATGTTCAAAGACAAGCGAGTCATGTTTTATATTCAAACGTGCGTTGGCCTTTCCCTCTCGGCACAGCAATACGAGCGTGCAGCCTCTTCTGCAGTGCTATCTGGAGGCGAGCGTTCCCGGTAAAACATTGTGGAGACATTTCTTTTTGGCGAGGTGGAGTTGGCTGCTAAGCAGAAGCGTGTAAAAAAAAAAATCCGTAACGAGAAAGAGACTGATGGTTTCCTCCTGTCATTTGTCATAGGCTGCAAAGCAGAAGTGGTAGCCTGCAGTGAGCCTGTTTGTGTTTTAGATTATGCCGCCTCTAATAAGGACGTCCATGATTAAACCTAATCAATGATGTGTTATTCGGGCGTATTCTTGATTTCTTGATTTCAATCATTGTTATCAAGCTGATTCATTTTACTGGCTTCAGATGTTTTCTTTCAATTACCAGGATAATTGCAATCCCTGTTTATTTATTTTTTTACTTTTTATGTAAATGCACTGCGGGAAGCAGAAATACAGCACATGCAACCTTTAAGATAACATGGCAGTCTTCTCTATCTTATACAACCTTGTTCTACTTGTGCCTGGAAATGAAATCCACATTTTGGCAAGGCAGTGAACCCAGTTAATTCCACTTTTGGTTGTCAGGAAAATATTTGTGCTCACAGCTACCTGCCTGCCGGATGACAGAAGGATTTCTCTGCAGCGACAGCTGCTGTGAGAGTTTCTGTTAAGACTTCCACTAAGATACACAAATTGACAAATTACAAATCTTTACTTCGATTAACTCAGAGAGAGGAAAACCTCATGGTGTTATCAGCATTATTTCAACTTTTTATATTTCTCTTACTATGATTGATAGTATTACACCTTATTTAGTCCCATAGGTTCTCTAACCCCACCCCCTCCCCTCAACAAACTGTTGCACCATCTGTTTGCAAAACCTACATTTTGTTGAGAGAGAGTTTTTTTTACAATGAAAAGTAATCTCTGTTAACATTTGGCCAACACTTTCCAGGAGTCAGATGACTCTATTTTAAACCGCTGACCCTCTCTTCCACTGTCCAATACAGTAAAAGTAGGTTGTGTGTGTGTAAAGCTTTAAAGTCTTTAAAAGGACTTCCCCATCCATCACGTCTCAAGTGAGGTATATTATTAACCTGATTAAAAGTGTCTCCTCTTTGCTTACACTCCCCATTTGAGACTGAACTCAGGCTTATTAGTGGATACATTTAATAAAGGATTACAGCCTCTGGATTTACTGGCTTGCTCCTGTGAACACAGATGTTTATTCTGTCAAGATACTGCATGTAATGAGTGTAAACTGACACACTGTCCCAGACACACGCCAGAGGGTTGCCCAGAGTCTCATAGTCTGAAGCGTAAAGTGCTGACCAAGCAGCGTTGTTCGACAAGTTGGGAGTGAGAATGTGTTGTTAGTTCAACACCTGGGGAACCTGAACCATTTTAAAGTATTTAGAGTTAATGCCACACACCAGACTTTGCCTCTAATAAACTTAAACGAAATGGCCTCCCGGTTATGAAACACATTTTGTTTTTACTTTACCAGTTTTCTCTTCCCACACATCTATAAGAGTAGTTTATGCGAATAATGGAAAGAGGGCAAAGAAACACCAGGAGCATGCTCATTTTTCTCATAAATTAATGTGCATTAGAGGAAAAAAGGCAAGTCCAATTGCCGCCCCGTAGGCTGGACCTATACTAATTGCCACCCAAAGGTTATTGGTATTCTTATGTGTTGCAAAATGCTCTCAGACTGCAAATTAGCTACACAGCCTCTGGTGGCTACTGTACTAAACAAGGGTCGGACAACATTTCTGTTAGATAGGAATACCTGAACAGGCCATATGTGTCACTGCTTTGCTTTAAAACAAGAAATGGAAGTTTTCTTTTTGTCTCTCCGTGGTGTTTAAATCTACTATACCTCCCACTTCAGAGGACCAAAGAAAAAAAAAACGAATCTGGGAGCATTGCAATTAAGCTCATGAAATATGAACTGGACTGAACTATGTTAATTTGTCTACTTTGTGAGACGCTTGGGAATGCATTTTTGGCTCTGGAGTGACAGGATGCCCCGGGGTCACGCGTGGTCAGCTTCCCTACTCCGCATCATTGCATTCCCTAGGGTCCATTCCCATGGCCCCGCCTGGCCCCATACGATACACCCGATTGCATAGTTGGCCACCGGAATACTGGTTGTTCTCGGTGTGCTCTCATCTCGGCCGACATCGGCATTTCTTCTGTTTTGGGGGATCATTTGTTGACTTCAGCTGCTGTTGCTCAAAGATCTCGATTCTCTTGTTCTCGTTTCTCCCAATATTTATTTTCTCTTCGACAAGATAGCGTAGTCCCTCCGTTTGTTTAATTGGGCATGTAATCGCTTTTTGAGCGTGGTCTCCCCAAGTTAATCATGAAATGTGAATTTTGTTCGGGAAAGCAAATTTGTGCAAGGGGTTGGGGGCAACACCCATTTTACTTTTCTTTCTTTTTTTTAGCAAGGAAGAATTAATGATGGAAACTCATCTAGTCTCCCTCATGCATTCAGGAAGAGATTTAATGTTGAAGCAACAGAGTTGTTAAGATGAGACACTCACAGTTATTGTTTGATTCACACGTCATATATTGTGTACAACTGGATTTTTAAATCACTGTGTTCACAGTGCAATCAACGAGAACAGGCCTATGTTCTGCTCCTTTCTTTACAGCAGTGCTTATTCACTTTCTTGCAGAGAGTTAGATGAGAAGTTTGGTCCCGATCTCCTATCTGTGGAGCAAATATAAAGCTAAGTAACAGTAGTTTAACACAAAGTCTGGAATCATGGCGGAAACAGCTAGCCTGGGCAGTTCCCGGTGTTTGTGCTAAGCTAAGCTAACTGTCTGCTACATTAGCTTTAGCGTCATATTTATCTTACAGACATGAGAGTTGTTATAAGTCTGCAAATCTAGATCAAGAAAGCAAATATGTGTATTTTCCAAAATGTCTGATTATTTCTTTCAAGTTTCCCCCTTTTAATATAACTTTATGATTATAACTGCAACTATTCCACATGCCTGCACATTTCTTCACGTAAAGGAAGAACTTAATTAGCATAGAACTGTGGCGCCCACAACACACAAACTAAGTCTTTGCTCACTTCACAATATTCCATGAAATTACGCAGAACTTTTTTCACATCTGTTTTGCCACAAGTGTGCGAAAGAGTCAACCCACGATTGCACAAGTAGCTCGGTTGTCTGGCCGCGCAGACCAGTGACGTGTGCCTCAGCTCCACTGTGCAGCTGTTCTCCGCTCCATGCTACAAACCATGTGACACATCATTTCCCCCGGTTATTTTAAGCCTGCATAACCGGCGGGATGACGACATTTGCTCGGGCTCCCCAACACTGGGACTTGTGTGAACCACAGCGCATACATGACACACACACACACAGCCCCACCCTGGATCCCCTTTCCCTCTTTCGTCAACCCCATGTGAAGCAACATGCTCTTTTGTTGGTTCTCCCGTCCAGCTATATTTATCCGGTGCAAGCAACTCCAGACTTGTCATCTGGCCGCTCCCAGGCCTGGTGCTACCCCACCTATGATTCTGTCTGAACCCGGCCTGCAACGAGGGCCGTCTGCCGTCGAATTCCTCCGAACACTTCATGGTCCCTCGGCAGTGCTGATGAAGATCTTCAACGGGACGGAAGTTGGCACTGATCTGCCTTCATGTCAGCATGCTGTGAAAAGTGGCACTGCTACTGTAACTGCAGCCTCCTGGTGCCATGTTGTGGGAACGCTAGAGCAGGACACTAGCTGTTTGGATTAAAACACCCCCAAAATGTTTTTACGTAAATCCTCCTCATGTGAAATAAAGCAAGTGATCCTCATACAGTGCTTCGTTTGATATCCTACCAAAAGTTACCACTCAGAATTTGTGCGTTTTCCCATGAATGTCCAGCAACACGTGTTCATTTCCGCTTGTTACGGGCATACCGTTTTTTCTAAATAGTTTAGGCAACAAAAGTAAAATAACTGAATTATGTGGGGCTCGTACAGCAGTCTCCTGGATGGAAATCTGGTTTTACCCACCAATCCACTCTGAGATATCTGTTGCTCTTTGTTTGCGATTACATGGATTAAATACAAATCAATTTTCAGCCTGAATGAATAAAATTAGCAAACATGCTTGAAGTTAACCATCAGGTTCCAGGTGCCAGGATCTGTAAACTTTGTTCGTGTCTGTAAAATGTGCGCGTGTCAGAACTTTGTCCCTGACCCAACGCAATAAAAAACATTTCATTTCCCTCAGGGGATTAACATAACCGCAGCCCCTCGAGGATGGAGCTCAATCATCTAGTCTTGGAGCAAAGGCTAATAACATCTCAGAGCGGAGAACTAATTAGAAGGACAAAAAACGATAAGTTTGGAGTCAGATGTCTCATGATTAACCACACCGGCCTCGTGCTTATGAGTCATGCACCCTCAGGGCTGGAGGGAGTCCTCGCACTCCCAGTGGATCCCTCTATATTTAACATAGTGACTCATATTCTTGTGAGAGCTCCTGTCCCTGCTGGACTTTTTCTGAGGGATAGTGCTTTGTAGAAAAGGAACTTCAACATACATCGTATGAATATTTAAGACGTTTTACCATTTAAGTTCACTCATTTCCATTTTTAATTTGATGCATAAAGAGCCGACTGTGTGTGTTTGACTTACTGTTTATAGAACTCGCTAAAAAAAGCAATACAAGTTCCCAGAGGTTTTAGGGTCTGATAGCAAACTGGCCTCTCTGTGCCTTTTTCAATGGCTAGTTCAGATGTAACACTGAGCGTTCTTCAGAACTTGACTAATTGTGGCGCACACACATACTTTCACAATGTTTTGTCTATATTAGGCAAAAAGAAGCGGAGGGACAATTTGATTAAAGCCTCCGGCTTTGGCTCGCTACGAACTTACCCAGCCTACTCCAGATGTTGGAGTGGAAAGCTCAGGCTTTTCATAACGCGTCTCAGATGAGTCAGCCCAACACTGGAAACATTTCCCATGATTCACGCTGCTTTTCCAGTGCCTGAGCAGCCTTCACCTCACCGCATTGGCCACATCGGTCTGATTCCACTGATCAGGGCATGTGAGTTACATGCGACGGCGAGTGTTTAACAAAGCAAGCATTGTTCCCATAATCAGATTTACACATTAATATATATCATATGATGATGTACGATAACAAAATCTGTTGGTATTGTGAGTTGATAACATTCACGATAAACAGGAAGGGAAGATCTTGAGGGTTGATTTTAAGGAGTAAACTGAGTAATTCCATAACAGCCCTTTGGGGAAGAAGAATTCCTTCATCTTTTTAATTTATTTTCCAACGGATAAGAGAAACAATGGCAGCCGAAATAGAACTGATTCCCCTCTATTCAACCAAAAATGATAAAACTGACTGCTCACTAAAAAAAAAAGAGAGAGAAAAAGGCCACTCGTATCGAGACATCTGGTCATGCATAATTCCTGCTTATTGAAAAGTTGGCAGTTCTGCCAATGATGAGAATTTTCTCTGGAGTTTTCATTTTGGGCACAAAACTCCCCAACAGCTCTTATCAAAAATAAACACTCAGAGTTCAGTTGCTGCAGTGGGGGAAGAATATAAACCCGTCCTTCTTAGCGCCACACTTTGATTTTAAATGTTCCACTTCAGGTCGTGGTCCTACAAGTATCTCAATGTGCATGATGGTGCATCTAGGTTTGCCTTTCATCTTTTCGCAGTACTGTTGTATTTTATTGTTATGTTCAGTAATTGACATTAATCTCATTCTTCCCTATATTCATATCCTTTTTCCTGCGGCTGCAAAAACTCAATATCCTCCAAGACATCATGAACCAAATCAAATCTACTTTCCAGATTTCCGAGAATGTCAAGCTTATGGCCAAGGACGCACATTTAATAGGACTTTGTCCCCAGCACTTTTGCTGTGGTATTCCGTAGTTTGCATGTCGTGCTAATTCATAAAAACGTTAGCATGCTCGCACGCCAAATTAAGGTTGAAAAGATGGCAAAGATCACACCTGCTAAGCATATGCATGTCAGTGACTTATTGCCACTCTAAGCATGTTAGCATACTCAAGTTAACCTATAGCTAGCATGACTGTAGACTCTTAATCGTATTAATGTTGTCGATGCTAAGCGGTATGAGCATAGATATTTATGTAACATACATCCCCACACTCTGGTAACAAAAAAATCAGCTGTTCTATTTTGTAATGTTATTATCATCCTGCTCAGTGGGTCAACACAAAATATATATATGAAAATCCTGGCTGGCTCCAAGGCCTGTAACCGTAAAACTCCAAGTGTTAACATATGTGGAGAGAACGCTTGAATGTGATATTTTCCTCCTTCGCTCATGCAGCTTTAGCCCCACTCAGGCGGCTGCTGCTGCTGTAGGTCAGACTGAGTCCGAGAATTGCCTTCAAATTGCATGGCGACAAGGCGATCGCAGTTTAACAACAATTTCAAATCCCAAATTGCCACTTACAGACCTGAAATCTGGGTGGAGTCAGTAAATTGCAGCCAAAACCCCCTTCCACCGCCTTATCTGATTGACGTGGACGGGGTTAGAACAACACCATGAGATGGCTTTTGACCTTCCACCTAAGGAGAGAATCTGGGCCCGTGTTTATGTACAGAAACTCTTTTTTTGTACACCCCCAGGGTGTACAAAAAGGACTAAGTGAGGTTTGTCTGTTGGCTGTCTGCCCGCTGTAAGCAGATCATGGCCCTAAAATATAATCCGAGCAGCCTGCCGTTGACAGCCAGCAACCTCAAAGAGAGCAATGTGGGAAAGATTGTCTGCCAGGGGACTACAGAGTCCTCAAGTTAAGGGACAAGTCTTTTTTTCATTGTTCTAGTTATAATATGTGCATTTGAGTTCCCTGCCTTTAATGTGACAATAATCCCAGTGATACATCTAGAGAGGAAAATAGATTTTTCGCTCTTATTTTATAAGGGTTTGTGTGTCTGGCACATTTGCAGCCTTGTGAAGGACATCTTGATAGCTTCATCACATGCTTTTGCTGCTATAAAGTGTTGTTCTGATTTACAACTTCATTTTATAGTTTGGGCCATTATTCCTGTCCGTAATTATACCAGAGGACTCTTTGAGTCATTTGCTTTGATCTGGCAGGCTTCAAAAAGGGAAAAACATGACCAGTCAGATGATCAAAGTTAGACAGGGCCACATTAACCAACAATGGGGCCTTGGGGTAAAAATGTGCTAGTGGGCCCCTATTGACCCCCCCATTTCTCTACATCTAGTATTTGGCGGAAAACTTACTCATCGGCGGAAAACATTCTGAGAGTCTTATCTAGCATTGCCCCAAGGTTAGCCAACTATATTTACAAGGGAAATATAGTATACGGATTACAATTATAATCCAAACTGTCAGTTGTAAACATACATCACACTTAACAACTCATATTCATATGCGTTATATTATCGGCCCAACTGATTGTTGGACCGTTGACTCTTCTTGCCCTGTTTTGTATGTAATTGTGCTTCAAGATCTAAGCAGTTAATTTGGTGAGGACATTATCATAACTAGTGCAAGTGACAGCAAGAACTATGAGAATCAGAAGTTGTAATGAACTGAAATGATCCTGTAGGTCCTGCTATTCAGCGAAATAAATGGTAGAATTGTCTTCAACTCTGGCTTTTCTTCGGCAATCCCATGCATTTCCCATTACTGGCTTTTAGCTGTCATGCTTATCTGACCGCAGCAGCTCACTGCGAAAGAGCAGCAATGGCCCAGTGTCTTGACAGGAGTTATTGATGTTACGGGAGGCAAACCTGTCTCATATCCATTATGGGGGCGACACTGTTATCACCAGGCAGACATGCTGCCCACCCTGCTGCTGCAGGTCATGTATAAAACCCCACCTGTAGTTACAAGATGAAGGTATTGAGGGGAAAGGAGTGGGGTGAAGCAGGCTGCCCATAGAGCTAACTTTAGATTCTCGCCATGATGTTAGACTCGGGCCAGAACCACCCCCCTAAAAATAGTTAATAAACTATGACTCACTGAAACTTTCTCTTTGAACGTGGCAGGATAAAACATAAGGCTGGCAGAAGTGAGGGAAGGTTATATCATATTATAAATGTTATCAATATTGATTGCCTTCCATGCTCAGAAAAGCCAAATTTTCATGCAGCCCAAAGGACGAGATTGTATATGAGCAGGATGGCTTCCAGCCGACAGGAAGGATCTGTGTACTGTGCTGAGGTTTGAGAAGGTACACCCTTGTTCTGCAGCAGAGCAACCACAGGTGACACTCTTTTAGAGGTTCTCCACACCAGTGGTTCTCAAATGGGGGTACGGATACACCTGGGAGTACAGGTGAAGGCACAAAATTTTTTTTTAAATAAAATTAGCAGTCATTCAAAAATCTAATTAAAAAACTTAATTGTATATATTCTATGTTAAATCTGACACTGATGGCACAGCGCTGTGTATTACATATTTTCTTCAACCCAAAATGCTTTGCGCTGGTTAGGAGATACTTGGCTGAAAAAATATGTCCCAGGGGTACATCACTGAAAAAAGGTTGAGAACCACTAGTCTACTATTCAGAACATTCATGCAGCAGCAAACAACAATTTGCTATGTAGAGATAAGATGAGTCGAGAT
Source organism: Taurulus bubalis (assembly GCF_910589615.1). NCBI lineage: Eukaryota > Metazoa > Chordata > Actinopteri > Perciformes > Cottidae > Taurulus > Taurulus bubalis. Next base: position 22,861,296 of record NC_136597.1, on the reverse strand, counting down.
GGCCCGTTCTTGTTCGTGGGTCAAACGGACACGGAACTTTCCGGGTAACGTGACACAGCAGACAGTTAGCAGCTAGTGACTTGGCACTCGCATGTCACTGGTACTTGCTTTGGCTTCACTTCTCAGCAGTGGAGATCGCAGCTTGCGGTCGACCCAGTGTGTTAGAAAGTGACGCCAAGGGCTCCGACCAAGTGTCAAAATGTGACGACTTTGGATGAGAATGTGTTGGCAGACAAAAAAGTCGCTCTCCCTCTGCGCGTGTTGTAATCCGAGGTTTGCTGTGCTTCGTTTATGTAGCCTGTTCTGCTGTGCACGCATACTGTAGCTAATGCTATTTAGCTAATAGCTATTTTTTTTCTTTTTACAAAATTAACCATAAACCTCAAATTGAGGAAGATCTTGGGTATATAATAATTCTAATATGGAGTTTTGTTTTCACTGTTCACACTTTTAGCACCGTTAGCTTCTGTTCAGCCATCGCCATGTTGAGAGCCATGTGGAAGCAATCCCTCAATCACAGATTTGCCCCCTTAAGAACCAACGTATGTTACACATTGTGCACATTTTGTGCAAATTTACTGAAACTTTTTTCTTCCTCCTCCCTTTCAATCATGCAATGTGTAATACTGTATTTCATTACAGATTACATGTGTAGACAGAAATCTGAAAATAATATTGAAATCTCTTCCTTTGAGATTTTTCTGAAAGCTGAAGTGATCACTTCATTTTTCGGACATTCAGTCACATTATGAGGCGTTTCCCAGAACAGAAAGCAGGCAAGTGACACATTCTGCTCTGTATTTTTAAACACAGGTTTTCTTGTTTAGATTTACTGCAAATGCCCCATTTTTATTCTGTCCTAACATTGCGTTGTGTTTAAACTAAGAGGTGAGGGGAGGTCACAAAGTGTCTGGGACCAGCACAACCAGCACAACACTAATCTCATCAATTTCCCAATGCAAATATTGGACATATTAATCCTCTGTGCAGACACTTGTAGACACACCGTTTTCCCTGCCAACTCTTGAGGAACACATGGAGGCCTTATATCCAGACACTTCACAAAGCCCAGGAAATTTTTCATATTTATTTTCTCCTGTTACCATAGTGACATTATACTCCAGGGGAGATAGCAGGCTCATGTGCAGTCTTGGGATGCAAATCCCCTCGTTAAGCTCAGCAATTGAAAATGCAAACACATTCGGTACCAAGGCGTCTCTAAAGCGCTCACAAATATGCATAAACCATTATACAGTGTTTGAAGTAGACGTCGTCGTCTTATTATATGTTATTTGAGCAATTTAAGACGAGCATACGCAATTACGCATGTGAAGATTCAATCGGTGCTCTTACAGTGCGATCAAGAAGCTTTTTCACATCAGCATGTCTGCCAATAGAGTTGGACAGGAGTTTTGTTTTCTCTCCATTCCGTCTGTTTGTCTGTCTCTTCAGCTGTCAGGTCATATTTGTATTTTAGAATATGTCAATATGTTATGAATGGCTTTTCAGAAAGACGAAAAAGAACAAACAGGAGACTTTTTTGGGGGAAAGGCTGGTAATGGGGCAAGAAATACAACATTAGCTTTTCACACTGTCGGACCAACAGAGGGTGTGGCTTCTATTGGAGCGCACAACTTTCAAACAAATTTACATAACAACTTTAAACTTTGTGCCTATCAAGAAAAAAAGAAAAAAACACTCTCTATTACCAGGCCAACCAAACAACATGTAAGCACTGCAGCGCAATTCATGGTCGGAAAATAACTGCCCTGCCAATTGTTTCCAAACCGTGGTAAAGTGGCGGTTAAAGTGCAGCCTCACTGGCCACTGAAGAGCTACAGAGCTGCTGGCTGTTTTAAATATTCAGTACAGGCACAAGTAAAGTGAACATCCCTTGATTTGAGAAACAAAAAAAAGGCTCGTACATGGACCACACTAGTCGTTTGCTTTCAATGCCAAAAAAGAGATGTCTCTTTTAAATTCTATGGTAAAATGATAGTCACTACAGGTATTCTGTCAGCTTGGGTAGGTACAAGATGGTGCAATTAAACACAGGTGCAAGGTTAAATTGAGGGCCATGATGTCACCAAAAGGTCTTTGAGTTTTTAAACACGTAACCTCACATTTTAGCCTTCTTACGTTTCCTTCATATATTCTCCATGCAGAGAGAGTTCATTCTGCGTATACTCAGAATGCATCATGTTCACGAGGCTGTTATGTGGGCGGAAGCAATATAATGGCATAAGAGTGTTGGAGAGTGGTAGAGAGCATCACTGAAAGAAACTAATGGAACATGTTATTATAGGGGAAGGCTTGCCGTGTTCACGATTCGACTCAAACCTCTGCTAATAAGAAAGACTTTCTCGATGGTCGTTGGTGGAAGATTCCCCCAGCAGCTTGTGGCAGGCATTTAGTTGAGCGCTGGGAGGAAAAAATCTAATCAGTGACTCTGTACATCTGGTCAACATAAGCAATTAGGTCTCCAGGGTCAGTGGATGAGTGCTGTTCACACCGAGGCCGATTATTAGATGAGGATGAATTGTTCCCTTGTACAGTTTTCCTTCCTTATTCTGCCATCATTTTGATGAGAAGAACGTTCGCTTTTTGATATGTGGAAAATTACTCTTCTGCACCATGTCAGCTCTATCTATAACGCTAACTGTACTGTATGTATAGAGCTATTCACAGTTTGTGGTTCAATATCTTGTCCAAATATGCAAGAGCATTAACCGGAAAAGATTGCGATTGCGACCTAAACAAACTGACTTTCCAGATGTGTGTGCTGTTAGTGGGTTGGTCGAATATGTTTAGCCAGTGGCCCAATGTTTATATATATATTATATACACGTGTGCTCGGTGGAGAAACATGTCACTACATGCTTACAACTACATTATCTGTATAGAACATGTCACGTACAATATACCATGATATAGACATTGAAATTCTGGAGAACTTGAGTCTATTGTTGGAATATCAATTCTGACAACCGGACATTGAACAGCCATCTTGACGCTGTTATCAGTTATAATTCAATGTTTAAAGGTTGCTTACTCATCTGGATAGCTGGGGGGGAAACAGCTCTTTCATTGCCAAGATGCACACACATATTTCTGATGACTGATGGCTGAAAAGGGGTCTCTATCTACATTGAGATGCTGCACACTGATATACAATAAAGGTTTCTGTGATTCGTCAGCATTTGCTCAGTGCAATAGCTAGGTCCTCATTGGGGTTTATCTATAAATGAGCAAACAGAAGGGTATATGACTTTTTTTCCCCCCGTGCTTGTAGTGAACAGATCACAGTGCAGACAATCTGAATCCAGTTCCCCAGCTGAGCTTTGATTCTGTGCCACCGAGACAAAGCGGCACTCCCCCGTTCAGATGATCAAGAGACACTTTTTCACTTTAGCTGCCAATGAGACGCTCACAGAGAGGTTTTGCCCGGACATAATTGGAGTGGAATTTGCAGTGAGAGTTTGAAGATCTGACAGCCGGCGGAATACAATGGGCTCAACAGCTGCTCTCAGTCCAAGGCTGATCCTGCCAACTCGCCATATGTACAATTTTGCGCCGAGGTGAGTTGGTTAAGCCGTTTTTGGATACAGTGTTTCAACTTCCCATCCTCGTGCTGGCTTTGCCTCGCCCAAACACTGTACGGGACTCGAGCTGTACTCAGGGAGGAGAGGGGGGGGGGGGGGGGGGAATCATCATATCTGAGAAAGGTACATCTGTAGCTGACTTTACTCATGCACTATGGGGCCATTGTACAGACTCTGGCCTCTCTGCATCCCCCTTTCCCAAAGAGCACACTACCTCTCTCACTCCCTTACTAGCCCCCCTCTCCCGCTCTCTGCCACACTTTCATCTCTCCTCTCTGGGTGGATAAGGAGCAGCTCTGCCTGCCACTGTGCACTTCTCTGAAAGAGCCATTCATTGCTGCCGGCAGAGGGACCCCAGCTCACCTCCAACTGTATCCACAGAGGGCTTCAACTTCACTGCCTCCTGCCTTTTGGCAACACAGTTTCAATGCAAACATTCTAAAGGTAAATGCTCACACACACTCAGCCGGACACAGACTTAAAGGCAAAGAAAAAAATGAATAATATTTGACAGATGTTGTCTCAGACCTCGGACCAGGGTCAGACCCTTGGCACATCTTCCCCCTCATGTATTGAATTTCATCCGAGATAAGGGAGGTTTCACTGCTGAGCAATAGATGGAAAGAGGACTGTGAGAGTGAACAACACAAAAAGTAAAGAAAAGAAAAACCGGATGTGGAGTAGAGTTTACTCAAACTTTTTGCTTAATGCAATATTGGTGCAGGATAAAGTTGAAGTTTCTTGAACTTTTAAGTTTGAGGCATTAACTCATCAGCTTGTCATGCTTTGATTTATGCATTGAGGAAGCATCAGACAGGGACAGCTGTCTGATCTCCCTCCTGTGCATTTCTGACAGCGGGGAGAAAGTGAGAAGGGTGGGGTGGGGGGGACAGGACACCAACAGAGTGATTTGCAGTGGCACTTACCTCCATGGCCTGGAGTGGGGAGGCAGAGCAGCAGGGCCAGGAAGGCACCGAAAAGGACCGGACGCGTGGCTCTCATTTTTTCGTGCTGAAAAGTTAAGTCCTCCACTCTCACGTTAAAGACACTCCATTCAGAAGGGGACTGAATGAGTTTCCAGTTTTGGGACCTGCTACAGGATACTCCTCCATGTGAAGGGGCAGGGCTGGGGAGGGACCATGAGAGGGACGCCCTCTTTAACCCCCCTTACCCCCCCTCTCTCCAGCACACTTATATACACACACACAAACACACACATCTTCAAGGACTGGAAAATCATACCCTGCCTCTCCCTCTTGTCCCTTAACTTACACTTACACATTCACAAGACCTGTTAGGACACGTATACAGACACACACACACACACACACACACACACACACACACACACACACACACGCACACACACATGCACACACACACAGATCACTTCTTCTTGGTCCACCACTCAAACCAAACTTCCCCACAGCATCACCACCTCCCTGCGTCTCTCTCAGTCTCCTGGACTTGTCGAACTCCTTCCTTTTGTCTCTCTCAGTAATTGGAGTGGCCTTTGGAGACCAGCGGCGGCCTCCTGCGAGTACAAACCTTTTACTTTTAATTAAAGACAAATCAGGTTGCCCAACTCTCCTGGCGCTTCATCCTTGTTGAGTTTCCCTCGATCAATGTCTCGTTCTTTATGTTTTTGTTCAACAAACCTGCTCCCGAAGCTAATTTACGCACACTTTAGTGTGGAGTGGAGTTGGGCTGCGTCGGATTCGCCGTCTGATCAATCGATAGGTCGCGGACAATGGGAAAGTTTTGCAGCTCAAGTTTACCATTGCACGCGCGGTGTGTGCTGTCATAGATTGTTCTCCACTTGGCTTTTTTTTAATGAACATGCACACACTCCTCACACACACAAGGATTAGTATTTTCTGGTTGGATGCTAAGTTCACTCTCGAAGCCTGAACGTTCAATTTCACCTGTCTCACAGTCAGCTGGTTGGCAAATTATTGCTCGTTCTCTCTGACAGCTGAAATGGGAATACAATTAGAATTTTCTAATCACTTCCTCTCGGGTGTGGAATAACTTCCCAACAGTAATTCGCCGTTGAGCACAGCCCTTGCAGTTCAATAAGAGTTGTTTTCTTCTTCAACTGAACAAACAAATCCTCAGAAATTATTTACTAGCTGCTTATAAAATATGCTAACGTGAGAATGAGGAGCATTTTACATAAAAAGTGGAGTTCTCAGAAACTTGCACATTTGAACAGAGACACATCCAAAAACAAGTTTCATTGCTTTTTTCTCATTCATGACTGAAAAAAAAGATCCCACAGAGGAATATAGGCTTTCATCTGACTCCTCTGATCTGTGCAGGAAGGTTCTCTTTCAAACTAAATCTGAATGTCTTTTTCTCTTTTTTTTGATCAACAGCACCTCTGGTGGCAACCGGCGTAACAGCTCCACACTGAGGTTGCCTTCATTTGTTGGAAAAACAACAAACACAATGAAGATAAAGTGGACAGCTCATGTCTTTACTTCGCTAAAGGGTGTGTGTGCGCCTGTAGCTGAAGGAAACCTGTGAAATAAGACATGGCGCCTGCAACACAACACCATTTATTCCAGGTAACCTTTTCTGAAACCACAGCATCCCTGATTATTTCAGCATGACACGAGCTACAATTAAAATGCTCTCTGTGAGCCTAAGCCAACCGTTTGCATCGATGACATATACCCTCGCCTCCCTGGGGATGCATAAATTGCCCTGGAGGGTTGTCACCCACTGATACGAGTGGGCTCCTGCAGTATGCGAGCGCACAGGCTGCCTTATGTAATCCACAAAACAACATGTAGTCCCCTTAGCATAAGCACTTCGGCTGATGCAAGTAGATGTGTGTGTGAACCCGCCTTTATCAAAGCAAGATGATGCAATTCATGATATTTTTGAGGGGGCTCAATAATGCATGGACGTGCTTTGATAAAAGGTGTCCTGTGGAGTATTTTTTGTAAACAAACAGGGCGTTGTTTCCATTCAACTATTAGATTATAAAACACCAAAATGTGTTGCAAGTGTCTTTTAAGGCTTTAAAACACGTGGAATGCATTTCCTGCCTAATAAAACATCTGCAAATCCTCATCTTTTGAAACCTGTGTTGTTTACTTCTTCCTCTCATCCTCTTTTATAGCCTCAAGTTTTACTGTGCACTGCGCATCAAGTTAACCTCGTGCTCATCATAAAAACAATATGATTATCCACTTACAATACACACAACAACAAAAAAGCTGCATCAAAAGATATTTGGAGGGCCGCACAACATGCTGCAGACGTCGGACATTTAAAGTTGTTGTTTCAAGCCTGTGAGCAAACATTTGCCACATGCACTTTTCTGTCCACCTGTAGAGTCTCAGGCTCCATTCACACGAATCTGTGATAAACACATTGGCATGTTTACACCTATCGCGTTCACACTACTCGTGTTTTCCGAACGCCACCCCCAACCAACACAGAGACGTAACACAGAGACGTTTGAAAATGCTGCCGACCCCGTTTTAGTTTGAACACTTTTTAGTCCGGTCGGGCGAAAACGAAGACTTTTGAAGTCTGACGCAGGAGCCCACGTTTGCTCCCTTTATCGGGTCTTATCCGTCACGGCAGGTCCTTCCTTGATTGGCCACGCCCCTATCCTGTGACTTTTGAGAAGTAAACAAACAACATCAGCGGTTACGCCTAAAGGCCACAAGGCCTAAGCAGTCTGACTTCAAATCAAAGTGGTATCTTCCAAAGCTCTTCACCATGAAATTACCTTTTTGTGTCACTATCTCTCCCTTGCGTTTCTTTAATCAAGAAATATTTAAACATAAAGCGGAAATTTGGTACAATAAAGACAAAATATACTCTAAATTAATAAGATCTCAGTAACTCAGACTGACCCCTTTAAAAAAAGAAATTCTGCAACAATAGATACCGTGGTATTTGTCTTGATTCTATCATCTCACCATATTACCTCAGTTTCATAGCTCACTAGCGTTCCTGAGCTTGGAGGAATTCTTATCAGATCTCATTTCCCTCCAAGTTGATGTAATCTTCACACGGAGCAGGATCCTGGGACATTTTCACAACATATCACCTCAAGTCATCCTGGGCAGAGCGAAGAAGCTCAGCTTTCACCACACAGTCTCAAATATCACCTTTGTGTGTTGCTGCAGCCGTCCGACCAGACCACCGCTGTGCTGTCAAAGCTCCAGACTTGATTAAACCGCAGCAAGTCAATGTTGTTCTAAACCTTTTTCCCCCCACTGTCAGGATAAGAACTTCAGCCAAATGGCAGATAATCACAGCGGCCTGTTTTGATCACCATGATTTACTGCTTTAAACAAAAAACACTGTTCACTAATCAAGGGGTCTCTGAACGAAGAGCTTTATTGGCATTGGCAGGATCCATGCTGTGTGAAACTAGAGCAGTTGCATTAAAACAGATTCTTAGTTTTGTCCAGGAGATATCACTCTTCTCAGCTAATGTGAGCCCACTCCCTTTTTCTTTCTTTAGTACAGTTTAGTACATCGTTCAATTTTCACAAATGCTGATGTTTGACTACATTCATAATATAATTCAATGACTCCTGAGTAGTTTTCTTTCCCCTTCCACGACAACCTTGATTGAGAATAAACTGAAACCACGTGCATGACATCAACGCTCCCCGTGAGGTAAATATGGCCTCAGGACAGGAATTTTACGAGTGGAAAAGTCTTTTTGAAGAGGCTGCAGGTTGCAGCCCCTGTCATTTAACAGCAAAGGTAAACACTCTGATGGGTAGCCGTGAGAAAAAGCAGCTCAGCGAGAAGCAAATTTCATGGTCATATTAATTCTATACGGGGCAAAGTAGGTTACTTTGAAAATGTTATCTGTTTTAAGTCAATGACTCTTGTGGAATAGCCTTAATGCCGTGTTCACACCGGACGCGACGCGAATTTGCGGCGCCGCGTCCACCGCGGAAGTTTACTCGCGCGAGTAGAAAGAGGGTGTTCACACCAAACGCGAATTTGCGGCGCGACCAAAGGGGCGTGGCTTAGCTCTGTTGCTTGCCTCTGTGAGAGACAAGCGACGAAGCTTTCATTTCCGCTATCGACCATGGAATAAATAACCACTAGTTCTGCTTTATATTTGTTGTGGAAGTCCCAAACATGTCGGAACATGAAACGCCCTCGTATTTGGGTTCATAACATCATCCGTAGCCGCACACAGCTCGGTGAATTTCACCGACTCCTCCAGGAACAGCGTCTCGCGTATCTCCGTAAAACGATACCGATTATGCCATCCACCATGGAAATAACCACCAGTTCTGCTTTATACTTTTTGTGTAAACTCCACATATGTCGGAACATCAAACTCCATGGTGTCTGGGTTCATAATATTATCCGTAGTCCCACAACAGCGTCTCAATGAAGCCGCTGTCAGCGCTGGTTCAGGCGGAGCAGCAGCAGTTTCATTCAGAAACGGGGAGACGGCGGTGGTGACGGGCGGAGCTTCTCAACGCTGATTCTCAACGCTGATTGGCTGCCGCAACTTTGCGTCACGCGATTTCTCCGCCAGAGTTGGGATAATTCAACTCACGCGAATTCGCGCCGCGTCCTTCGCTTTGTTCGCCCCAGGTCAAACGTTCTGTTCGCGCCGCCTCCAACGCGTCTATCTCGCCGCAAATTCGCCAATTCGCGCCGCAGCGCGTCTGTGGATTGACTTTACATGTAAACTGGTCGCGCCGCAAATTCGCGTCGCGTCCGGTGTGAACACCGCATAACAGATGAAAGGGTGAACAAGCATATCATTACAAATTGAGGTTGTATTAGTATCAGTGAGTTTGTTGCAACCATGAGTTGATTAACAAATCATTAATTGTTGATAATTGTGATAATGTGACACTTTTCTCTTTGGGTTTTAGACTAAACTTGGCATTTGAAGATGTTGCCATGGACTCTGGGACATTGTACACTAACCATCAATTGATTATTCAAGAAAATAACCTGCACGATAGTCCATGATAAAAGCAATTGTTAGTTAATGCCACAGAAATAAAATAGGAGACGAAGAGAAATCCCCATTAAAATCAACATAGTTGGGTAGTCATTTGTATGTGTACTGTTGCTATTGTGTCCAATGGAGTGGGCAAACTTCTCTATAATCTAAACAGAATTACAGAAGTGAAGTGAGGTTTTGCAGTAAAATGAGCAGTGCAGTTGTAACTTCATGAAGTGTAGAGAGCCAGAGTAAATGAGTAAAATGATTCATCCACCCACTCTTAACTCACAGCAAAACACATTGCTATCGCCAGACAAGTGACAACTTTGTTCTTTTTCTGCAACCAGTGTAGCATTTAAGCATCGTGGAATTATCAAGCAAGCCGGCATTAGCAGGTTAGCATTAGCAGGCTGGCATTAGCAGGCTGGCATTAGCAGGCTAGCATTAGCAGGTTAGCATTAGCAGACTGGCATTAGCAGGTTAGCATTAGCAGGCCGGCATTAGCAGACTGGCATTAGCAGGCTGGCATTAGCAGGCCGGCATTAGCAGGCCGGCATTAGCAGCTGGCTAGTTAGCTAGTTTCGGCAATGCTACCCTGGCTACAGAAAATGAGCCGAACAGTGAGCTGGGTCCAACGGTTCCTCCGCCTCATTCCCCATCGCTCTGGAGAAGGACAAGCAAACCATCTAAATAGCCAACAATTTGTACCCAAAGTTACGTCCGCTCACTTCCTGGCAACCTGCGACAACACTTCACGGCCCCACTGACGTGGTTGTCAACATAAAAACTAACTAACAACGTCCATTTTCTATTGTATTTTTCTTTTCTACTCCTATTTTATTTCTACGGTTGCGGCCCTACTATATACATTGTGCCAAACGATAGAGTTATTTGGTCAATAATTAATCTCAATAAAGGACTTTCAAATGACTGTACACTCTCTCTCTCTATAGCTGCCTGTGACGTGATGCATGGCGGAGATTTTATGTTTCTATGCAGGAACGAGCTGTGGAGTCCAGAGAGGAATTTGTCACATACAGTATTAAGATAAGATTAGCATTCCAGCGTCTGTATATAATTCTGTACGTGGGCTTTCTGACGAATAGCTCAATATGTCCTGCACTGGAGACGGTAACAGGCTTATATGGATACGTCTTAGTGGAATATTACCTCAAATAAATCTATTTTAAGATGTGAGACTCTATGCACGTCCCAGTGAGGTGGGATTAATGAACCTTGCACTGTCACAAAGGTGTTGATCGAACTCAGATGTTGAGAATGTAGCGTGATGTTTTTATCAAGCAGGCAAAATTAAGCTCTCAGAATTATTTGTGATTCATATTCTGAGGAATTCTCATCAATAAATGCTCCAGGCTGCATGTTCACAGTGATTCTCTACCCTGACTGACTGACAGTCACTGATAGTCAGTTCACACACAGGACACATTTTCAACTTTCAAAGGACTCACAATGACCAACAGCCAACATTTGCAGATAATTAAAAAGCATGGCGAATATCATTTTCCAAGCTTCTATTTTGTGCTGCAACATTAGCAGACGCTACTTGTCAGAGTTACTTTCTTCCCGCTGTAAGCCTATTACAGTCCTTCTTTGACAACCCATCGGCAGTGTCAACTTAATTTCCTTTTCTCACCTCAGCTAATGCATGACACCACTGGCAAAATGGTTGACTCATCTGCGGCGTGTACACATGTAATGCTGTGTCTACTACATATATTAATGATGCTAATTCCTACGACAATATTTGTGTCACCTTCTTTTTTTTTACAAGTACAATAATCACTTATTTAGATATGTTTGCTCAAGGAGAAGAGAGGATTAAGCTTGTCAGTCAAATGATTCCAGAGGAAATGAAGGCAATGTAACTTGATAATAAGTGGTTGCAGCCTAAACTGTGTTATGGAATTTGATGTTAACATACATCTCTATTAGCATGTACTTTTCCAAGGCACAGGGCTCCCTGCAAATCATCCCCACATCCAGTGTGTTTATCTTCCCCCTGACAGCTTTGTGACTTTGGATCTCCGTCCCTAATGCCAAGCTCTGCAGATAGATGGGGATCCTCAGGTGTTAAATGACGGAGAAAAAAGCTAAACAAAAGTAAATTATACACAAAGATGCATGAAAGAAGGAGGAAAACTAAGCAGATCTTTGTTTCAAAGATGGCACAATGCCAACATCGCACAGTTAAACCTCACTTAGTAGATATCTATTTACTAACCAGGTTACAATTTGAGTCGGTCCCAAATTTGTGAGAATTTCAAGGTTATATTCTAACATATTCTTGCTTTGTACCAGAAAACAGGAAAAAGCCACTCTTATTGACACTGTGAGGCATAACACCACAGCAACTGGATTTCCCCACCATCAAAGCCAACAGATCATCAGTGTGACAGAGTGGGACAGACATCTTTCTAACAATCAATTGTGTGCCAGTCAGCATGTACACAAAACCAAATTCAGAATTTCACGCGCCGTTTCACTTGATAAAGGGAGGAATGTCAGCCCGTTCAAGCTGCTCGCATATGAACTTGCTAAATGGGAGGGTGGCGTTGGTACTGTAACACTGAGTTCCCCCCGCTGTGCTCAGAACATCGTGGCGCTTCAATGCAGCAAACAGGCAGCAATGACGTTGACAGTGCATATGAAGCAGGTAGTTGTCTTTGGAGGCAGAGGCAGGAGGTGATTGAAGCATTCAGAGAAGAGCAGCCAAGGCGCGTACTACTGTGAGGCCTCTTTTTATTTGGAGCAAAAGAAAACCTCCTTTGGTTTCTCACCTGAAATCAATAAGTAATGTATTGCAGCATAAACAAGGAGAGGACTGCAAGCTCTCCTCGGAACCTTTGTTCCTGATGTATGAAACTGAGTTCATACAATTCTTTTTTTTTTATTTATTTTTTATTTTACTAATTTGTTGTTTTTTGTCTAACAAAGTTTTGCCTGACTCAGTCAGTCAAGTTTTTTTTTTGTAGGGTAAATGTAAAGCAGGCTACAGCCCGCAGCAGGTTAGCTTAGCTTCGCATAAAGACTGAAAACGGGGGATACAGCTAGCCTGCTATCCAAAGGTAACAAAATATGCAATTCCAGTACTTCAAAGCTTTGTATTTACCTACAAACAGAAGTGGCATTGATCTCATATATATATATATATATGTGTATATATATATATATATATATATTATATATATTATATAAACACATACGTATATATATATATACACATACATAGAGGATAAGGCATAAGGCATAAAAGGATTTAAAATAAAGTACAATCAAAGATATCTATTTAGTTATAATTTAGGATGGCTAGAAAATACTACATCTAATCTTGATATGTACTTGCAGTTCTAGATACGTTTTCCCTTTCATACATTTATATATTTACTGTCTAGTGGATTCCATGATCACGGCCTACGTTGATTAAACCATCTTTGCTCTCCGGCAGTTTCATCCTCGCCAAACATATGTCTCTCATTTTGCACTCAAACAGTAATTGAACAAGACGCCACGTCACTGAGTTGCATTGTATTTGTTCCAGAATTGGAAACCTATATTTATATCATATACTGTGAAGTGATGGCGTATGGAATGCCACGATGTGGGTGGAGAGACAGTTGGACTCAGTGCCCGACCACACTGGTGAGTACACAGGCAGACAAAAAAAATGTTTTGCGGTGATGATATTAAAAGAGAAACTGTTGACAAATGTTTTTTTGTATTTAAAAACAAACAATGTGTCATATGAAAGAGGCTGGAGATCAAGGGGATGTGTTTTCATCTATTTTTTCCCCTAACTAACGCGTCATAAAAGCAGCATCACCACTTCTTCAGCTCGCCATTGGTCAAGATTTTCCTCTCAAAAGCAGAAATGAGCTTCATGGGACTAATTACCTTACATTCTGCAACCTTGATGGAGTATGCCATGTGGAGACCCAGTATCATTCACGTTTTTAAACATTTAAATAAACCTGCTAGGAGCCTTAAAGAAATATTTGACTGCCTTTTGTGTTTGCGTCTGGCTTGTTCAGACACAAAAGACACTCAGATACAAAGCTTAGCGCAGTGCGACAAGGCGATTATAAGAAAAAAGAAGAGAAATCTCAGTTTCAACACTCTCAATGATACTGTGCATCCTCTCTTCTTGTATTGTTTTTTTTTTTAGAGGTGCTGGCACACATCCAAAGCACCCGCCCCACCTTATGCTGTGTTGAAATTGAGGGTTTATACCGAGCATAGTCAAGGAAGGAAAAGTTTCATCCCACACTGTCAGAAAGTTAAAGCTGCACAAACTCGATTTGTACTGCACGTTGAAGGAATACAGACAACATATTAACATCATCTGCAGCAATTAACTTTTTGATCCTATTACACAACATGTTCAGAGACTGTGCCGAGTGCAAACAACCACAGCTCTGAGCTACAGTCGTAGGTGGGATGAGATGCAGCCGCTGCACCGCCGGGGAGTCGAGCGGAGCTCCGAGGTCAAGAGAGCACTTAGCACTGCCCTCTGGTGGAGGATCAAATGAGCATTGATGACCACCCATCAGGCCTCTCTGCCTGCACACACTTGAATGTGCAATTACAGTTATTGCAATGAACATATTGTTGCAAGAGACACATGCTTTTCCTATAAAAAGGGTCAGATGGATGACTCACCATTTGCTTTGTGGGAAGAAATATCATATTAAATGCTTCCGGTTTACAGAGGAGATACTTTTGGGTGACGTCAAAGCCGCTCGTGGAATGGATCCACGTCAAGAAACAGTGTGGTGATGAATATACATTTCTGGTGTTTCACATGCAGGTCAAACTGAGATGGAAGGTCAATCTCTGGGAACGGAACAATGCAGGATGCTCATAAAAGGAATTCATGTGAATTTCGTTTACTTAGTTAGCTGCGGTCAAAGGTCGTCTTCACTAAATGGCAACTGAATGAATCACAGATCTTGTCACACATGAGCAGTGCGACTGCCGTGCATTAAAAAATGCGTGTACCCCGTGCTAAATTAAACACTTCTAGCTGATGTTGATTTCTCACTATTGACGAAGAACAGCATGGTTCCATCCTTAAAGCCCTGTTCTCATCACAGCTCATAACTTCTGTGACATTTAACAGCGGATTGTACTTTCATGACGGCAATCAATCTGCAAAAGGTTTCCCTTCTCTTTTTTTTTTTCTTTCTCAAAAGCTGCCTTTCTTATTTTATGAGCTGTGTAAAACCGTGTGGCAGTCCGTCCACATCTCAACAATACAACGTCCCAGGGTGACGGAGGGGGGTTTCTGGCCGGTACCACAGCAAGGCAATGCAATGTGCGGCACGAATGGTCTCTAAATCACTGATTTAAAATGAACAAGATGGCCTCCTGTGGGCATCTGTTGGGCCCTGAATGATATTGACGGTGATGAAGTTTGAAAGGCGGTTTTGTTCCCAAAAATGGTCCCCTGTGCAAAGACTTCTATCCAGATAGGAATGCATCGGCGCGACACAGACGCACTTGGAAATGTTGACGGGACATAATAGTTTTCTTTCTTTCATGTCTCTCGCACTCTGTCAGGATATTTATAGGGGAGATCCAAAAGGCCCCAAAATGTGGCCTCTCCTCACCTGAACCCATCAAAAGCAGGGGACATCTTGGAAGGCAGTGCTGTCATGGATGAACTGAAGAAGCCACCTCAGGCAGCCTCCTGTCTGGCCCAATTTATGTACTGGACCTGGAGTATCCAAAGTACATAGGGAAAAATAGATCGAGAGGTGAGCTGAAAAAAAAAGCTTCCCTTGCTTACCATGAGAAGCGTATAATATGCATTTATAAAATATGTTTTTTAAAGGTTATAAATGGTAGATGGACTGTTTTTTTGCTATGTAACAACAACCAATACATGTTTTATTGATGTTACTGTATGCTATTTTTAAGAACATTTTAATAAATGTATCAATAGCCAATCAGAGGTAGAGTAGGGATTAACACCCGCTCCACATATATATATAAAGTCAATTTGACCTTCAGTTTATGACATTAAATTGTTTCTTCTAATCTATTGGCATTAAAGTCACTCAAGCAAGTTTTTTTCACCATCATCCCATCCTTAAATTTGTTAAGGCACTCAGTTTTCTTCAATTTTTTCAGTAAAGTCAACTTGTGTGGCTGAACATTGTATCTGGAAACGTGTATGTGTGTGTGGAGGCGTCTTGCAAAATCAACACCCACTGCTGTGTCCCGCCAGCCTTGTAACTCAGCTCTATGAATACACCGATGTTAGCCAGTTTTTTTTATGTGTTTGTGAGTTATGATGTTTTTTTCCCAGCAGACCTTGGCTGTCTCTCTCTCTCCCAATCGCTACATCTCTGTCTCTTCCTCTCCCTGTCTCTCCCTCTTCTTCTTCCTCCCTGCCTCTTCCTCCCTCTCTCTTCTCAGTGCACCAGGGCCATTGTAAAACACTGGCCTGAGTCCCAAGCCCTCAGGAGGCTCAGGGGCTCAGGGTTGACTGATCGCTGGATTTCACCACAGGCTCCAGGAACGGGGATTGTTCAAGAAGCTTTTCCTTCCCACTGAGACCCCTGTGGATTAAGGATTCCTGGCTTCTGTTGCAATAATAAGGCCTCACATACTGCCAAAAGTAAATGCTGCAGTAAAGCTCTGCACTGCTTCATTTGTAGATGCGATGCATTGCCACGTTTTGCCCCTTATAGTTAATTTCCTTTTTTTTCCAAACCATCAGCAGTGTTTTGGTCCTTCAGACTGAAAGTGTTTGTAATTGCCAACAATTTCCATGAGATGGGTGATATTATCAAAAAAATATACATTTAAAAGCTATAGTTTGTTTTAAATGCCAATTAAAAAAAATGTTGAAGTGCAAAACTAGTTTTATTGTATTAGTGTAATAATCATGAATGTTAGGGATTGTCATTTAGGGATTGCCATTTCATTTACAGTTTGCAGCTGTATGGGCAACAAAAAGCATGAAAAAATATTGAAATAGCACTTCATTTGTACTTTCATTTGCAAATTCCAAGTAAAAGTGAAACACCTTGAGTAAGTAGATGCAAACTGTAGCTGAGCCTCCCGCCCACATTCTGACACCAGTGCACATGTATATATTTGCACATTGATGGCCGTATACATCACATATGCAGACGCCAGAAAAGATCCATATGTTTCCTGCGGTCTTCAACAGCACTTTATTACTCACTCAGCACTATCAGCTGCCTGCCAATAGGTTGAATTAGAAAGCAAAAGTGAGCCAAAAGCAATAAAAAGGCAATAATTCCTGAAGCCAATAGAGCGAGTAAGATGGGGTCTGCAACGGGGTACGGAAAAACAAATGCATAAGAATATTTGATATTCATAGAGATGCAGTACGTGGTCTAAAGAATTACAACCTATTGACCGGGTAGGAAGACAGGAAGATGTTTGCAAGATGGTAAAGATTGGGCAATGACCTAAAGTAGATAAGATTAGGATGCAACTTATTGTATTTGGGATTACATTTCACACGAACAAAGAAACTACAAAAATAGAATGCTTTTAAAAAAAAGAAAATATATTCCCAATGATCACAGTACTGTCACATTAAATATGCTATACTCATGAGTTGGGCAACTTGGTTGACCCGTAACATAGTTTCCATATTTAGCCATAGCATGGCTAACAATGTGCTAAACTATAACAATGTACACAACATAGTGACAGTCAAATACACTCTTTGAAAATGCAGTATGAAGTAAACAATTAGTACAAATTGAGAGAATTACCATCCTTTTTTTTTTATAACAGAAGTTAATAAACTGAGATATTCATATAGTTTAAATGTTGAAAAATATCCTATATGATATACTACTACAGTATTTAGAACTAAAATGCATAACAGATTGAAGATGAAAACTTTAATGGTTTAAAATCATTATTATGAGGTCAGGATCCACTCAATTTTAAAATGGATATTGAAAAAACTGACAACATAGAAACCATCTTGACACAACCAACACACCATTTCTGTAACTAAACCAAGCAATGTTGACATTTTCAAGTAAGTTTAAGCTGTTTACATGTGTAATTAACTAGCTAATCAGCTTTTTTATCAGCTATCTTTGGATGTTTGTTGGTGCAGGAGCCTTGGAAGTGGGCTGTCCTTGAACAATGGAGTTGGAGTCTAGTAGAACTCGAGAAGTAAAGACATGTCACAGAGGGACATTGGCACAGAAGCCCAATGGCAGCCGCCTCCAAACGGTGCGCTTCTTGTGTGATGTTGATTGGCTTACAGTAGCTGTAATTATTGCTAATGACATATGCGGGCGGCTGCCATTGGGCTGCAGCTCCAGATGGCTCTCTGCGGTGTTTTTGACGCCACGGCCTTCTCCATGCAAATTAGTGGCAAAGGCTCACCAACATTAGCTCTTTATGGAAGTCAAATTCCATTAGCGCCATTGATTACATTATCGTAGACCGCCTCAAACAGCCATTGCCCCCTCATCGTCCTGCTGTCCTTCTAGCCCCGCAATAAAACCGAAAAAAAAAAAGATCTGCGTTTTGGGCACAGTTGTGATGGCTGCAAATGAAACCTTTGTGTGTCAGAGAGGAGGAATAATAAAGCAATGACAAAGCTGGACTGTAAAAAAAAAACATCAGCAGCAGTTCTTACGGTACATGACCAGATTCTCAACCCTTCAAACTCCCAGGAACTGACATGCTGCCAGTTAATTAAATGTGTCCCTGGACGGCTAAATAAACGCCAAACGGCCGAGATTCTCCACGCTGAGACTTTCAGAATGGATTGATTTTACTGGCCTCCACAAGCATGAGCAGTGAATTCAAATGCAAGCGTGTGTGAATATAACGAGACGCCACTTCCATCGCACAAAAGTACGGATTACAGAAACCTACTTTCCTGATCTCCCTAAAGGTTGGAGGAAAAGTAATTGCTGGACTTTTGCACTTGATAACACCGAAAGCCACGAGACAAATGGGCGGCTCCACGCTCTCCCCTCAAAGTAAAACTAGTCAATAATTCCTCTGTTAATCCGTTCTCCTCGCTTTGAGTTCTCTAAAGAAGGACTTGAAAGACAATTAAGAAGAGGTGGAGAGCGAAAGAGGTGGATCATTATTTCTCTTCTGAGAACGGACAGAGAGAAACCGCTCTTTATACTTCTTTATGTTATTCTTTTATTTGGATTGTGATTTATTAGGCATTCCGCTTTCCACCGTAGACCATCAAACATCAAACAGCCCCACACCGGTCTCCTGTTTCAAGACCCATCCAGAGGCTAAGACTGTGGAGAAGTGGTTTTACTTTCTAATGACTGCAAAGCAGTATTGATTGCTTAGTTTCTCCTTCTTTTAAGTACTGGCATGTTGACTCACCATCCCTCAAAAGCAGATCTTGTTTGCAGACGGTGATAAAATAGCTGCAGGTTTGAATATTCGGTTTGTCAGTGCAGAAGTGTACGTACACAAGCGTGCACCCAGGCCGCCATTTAAAGAGCCAGCGGGGTGCACTTTTAAGAGGAAAATGAAAAGAAAACAAACACAATGTTTTGAATGTTTTGCACCATTTTTGCCTCCAGAACACTGCACGGCGTGTCCAGGCACATTAAATTCAAAGTCCCATTAGCTCACCGGATTCTTTTCAGCTTTGAAGGTGATCACAGCTCCATCCTTGTCAGCCTGCTCCCACAATCCATTACTGTACAATAAATGTTGCTGTAGTGGAAAAGCTTTTTTTTCTTTCTCTCTCTCCCTTTTGAGACTGAAAACTAAAAGCTAGGCCTTTGACATGCAGCAGGTGATATAAGTCTACAATTAACATATGAAGGCTACAGCTACAACAGCTATTCTAAGAAAATACTTTTGTTCACTTTGAGGGTACAGATAGCGGGACATTACCACAACACACACTGGCAGAATATTCATGGTGGAGTAGATTTAATTTAATTGACACAACAATATAATGTCTCAGGCAAATTAAGTAATGCAGCTCAAAACATGGCAGGTTTGAACGGGCTGAATACTCACACCAACAACTTCACACTTCACGCGCTTCTTTGGGTCCTCACACACACACACACACACACACACACACACACACACACACACACACACACACACACACACACACACACACACACATAGTTGCGTCACACTCCCAAGTAGTGGCTTAAGGTCAGAAACACCAGAGCAGACTTTACCGTCGGGCCGGGTCGGCAACATGGGCCTCAACTCAAAATAGATTTAAAACAATAATTAGATATATGAAAAATATAGAATTAAGTTTCTATTCCAATAGCAAATAAAACACATGCAGCTGTATACTACTAACTGTGTACTTTTATTTCAACTTTAAACATTGTAGTAAGACAATTACCTGAAATGTTACTGTTTGTTGACTCACAAAATATAACAATGAAGATATGACTCATTATTATTATTAATTAAACTAACCGGCTTCATATTACTATTCAAAGGTCCTCTTTGTACAGATGTTGAACTTTTACTGTGCGGTTAGTAATAGTTTTACTCCAGGGAAACATATATTTTAGTAGCCTTCTTCTTCTCCCACTGCCTATACAACATTCCCAGTTAAAGAGACAGTGAAAAGTAAGGCAGCGTCTGCCTGAGACTCAAAAATCATTAAATCTGACCTGAAAAATGTGCCCCTTAGGTCCACAGCAGTACACCTGCCAAGTGAGGAGTAGATCGCATTAACAGTTGTGGAGATATGTGAAGGACACACACGCATACCTGCAGACGGAGACTCTTTTCTTTAGAATACATTATTGCTGTTCAACAGCCTTTCACCCTGTCGGACATATTTGTCAGCAACAACTGCTTACGTCTCTGCGTATTGGTTTGGATTTGTTGACTTGATGTTTTGTTCAGCATTTATTTTTAATCAGCGGGAGAAGAAAAACAACTTGCAGATTATCTCCTGAAACATCTGTTAGCAGCTGAATAACTGATTATAGCTTGTTGTAAAACAACATGGGACTATTGGAATTCGCTTTTACCAGCATGGTGTCTTGAAAACTGAGGAACCTCAAACCGGCAGCTTCTCACTTTTACACCAAACACACCTCCTCTGAATCAAACACACGAACAATGAAGCAAAACAAGCAAAAGACCAACAAAAGATAACGCTCAGTCAAAGTTAACTCATCAAAAATCTATGAGGGGGACTCTGGTGTGAAGCTGCGTAAAGAGAAGGCCCCGTTTCAACTGGCTCTGCTCAACGAAGGACGCTCACGGGGAAATAATCAACAAGAAGACCGCCACCATGACACCGGCCACTGGGCTCTGAAGACGGGGATTAGCCTTTAGCATCAGTGTTGGGGGTAACGAGTTACAAAGTAACGGATTACAGTAACGATATTGCTATTATAGGTAACAAAGTAAAGTAACGCATTACACTCAAAATACTGGTAACTACACTACTTTACTAGACCTCAGGAACTTCCTGCGTTACCCAAGCCATTTTTACCAGTCCGAAAAGTTCTCTTTTAGTGGCTCGCGAGTCACACGACACTTCCTGCATGAACAATAGCAACAAGCTGCTAGCTAGCGCTGCTGCTGCTACTGCCCGCGACCCCTCTGCCCAAGTCGGGTGTCGAGCCTGGTCCCGCTACCTTCGGTGGTTTTCGGGGAGCTAGCGGAAGTTAACGGAGAGCTAGCGGAAGTTAGCGGGGAAGTGACAGAGCGCTAGCAGGAGCCCCAGCCGGCTACAGCGGGGAGCTAACGGGGACTCTGACCGAAGGTAGTAGCGGCTCGTAACCCGACGTTTACGGTAGATTGTTCATGCAGGAAGTGTCGTGTGACTCACGCGATTATTATTATTGGAAATTATATTAATTATTAAGAACAAATTATTATTGAAAATTGAAAATAAAGTGATGAAAGGGCCATGATGTTTGTCCAGGTATCTTTGCAGTTAATTTGGACATTTGCTTAAAAAAATGGAAGGTAAAGTAACTAGTAGTGAAGTTACTTTTCAAATGCAGTAACTAGTAAAGTAATCTAGTTACAATTTTCAGAAGTAACTAGTAACGTGTAAGTAGTTACTTTTTCTGAGTAACTACCCCAACACTGTTTAGCATGTGGGCAAAGGACTGGTTCTGTTTTGTGTTTTCTAGAGGTGGAAAATATGTATTTACGTAAAGGTGTGTGTAAGTACAGTTTGTTTCAAATATATATATTTTCAGCGCTCTGTTCCGCGTCAATGCTCATCTCAATCTACACAAATACACACACTCACCAAGGTGAAAACAATACCTGTGTCATTGCTGCGGCTTGTGAAAAAGGGAGGTATCATACATATAGAATGGGCAACCATGACAGATAAATCAATTTGCGTTACGACGGTCCAGGAATGGATGAATACCGTGAGGACGTTCTGACACTTTGAATGAGATTCTGAATATTCAGGGTCAATGCGTTTCAATCTCGTATGAAAAACCAAATACCAAACTCGCAGAGATGTTTGGGGGACTTATGTGAGAGAGAGAGAGAGAGAGAGAGAGAGAGAGAGAGACACACACACACACACACACACACACAAAGAGACAGAGGGAATAAGAGGACATATGAGGGCAGGCGGTGCTGGCAGAAGAAGCATAACACGTATCTCAGGAGGAGCAGCTCATGTCTCTGAGCTGCTCTGATATTAGACACTGAAACGGTGGTTTGATATTTACAGCTAGTGATATAAAATACATGTTCATTAAGGATGAAAACAAAGAGGGTGTTAGTGAATATTACATGTTAAACATACTGTATTCTCATTGCAATGCATTATATGCATTTGCTAGCACTTCATAATAACTACACACTATTCAGCATTAGTAAAACATGAATACACACTTAATTCATCATTTATAAAGCATTGTTCCAACATGAATACTCATTAGTAACTCATTAGTATGCAATTCATGAACAAAAATGAATAAAATAAATGATGGATTCCCCATTTGTAAATTAAGTATTAAGGATTTATAGATGATTAATCCTCACTTTACATACTTTCGCAGAACATACTTAACTAATGAGTAACTACCTGCATTTACCAGGAATTTCAGTATTAAAACACGTTCATAAAGTGCACATCTAAATCATTATATGTATAAATGAATAAAGGACATTTAAGTCATCATCATTTGAAACAACACTTTATAAATTATCTTATGAATCATCTATAAGTGTATAATACTTAATTTACAAATGAGGAGTCCATCATTTATAAAGTATGAAAATCCAATCATTAGTATCATTATTAATCAAGAATAAAACATTTATAACTGTGTTTATGAATTGCATACTGAGTTACTAATGAGTATTGATGTTGGAACAATGCTTTATAAATGCTGAATTAAGTGTTTGCTCATGCTTTACTAATGCTAAATAGTGTGTAGTTATTATTGTGGTGGAGATTTTATTTAGAAGGTATTGTTCTTAAACATGTGGACCATTTGGTGAGGTCAGTTCGCCCAGACTGAACCGAGCCATCCTTGGGATGATAGCAAGGGTATTGTGGTACTGTTTAATGTTACTCATGACAGCTCTAGGTTGGGAGGCCAGAGACCAATAAGAGGAGGGAGTCAATGTGTGGGGCGGGGTTGAGACACGGGGTGAGCTCGGAATAAACATGTTGGCTTTACTACACAGTCTGGCTCACGCACGTTATTAAGAGAACCCGACATGGTGTCAGAAGTGCTGTGTAGCTAAAGCAGGATATGTACAAGTTGTACTACTGTAGGGACGTAGGCAAAAGTTCGGAAGAAGTGTTCGGTGAAGTTAGATGAGTAATAACGAGCAGGACGGGGAAGTAGCTACCGTTAGCATGGCGGCTAACGCTCCCGGCGCTACGTTTAACATCCAGCCGCCGGAGCCCTTCGATTTTTCCAAACCGAACGACTGGACGAAATGGATTCGGAGATTTGAGAGATTCCGTCAGGCAAGCAACCTGTTTGCAAGCTCCGAAGACAACCAGGTGAATACCTTGATATACTGCATGGGAGACGACGCAGATGACGTCTTGAGAGGCTTAAAACTAAGCGCTACAGACCAGCATGTATACACCAAAGTGAGAGACGGATTGGAGTCTTTCTTCATTGTTAGAAAGAACATTGTGTATGAGCGTGCGCGCTTTAACATGCGCAAACAGGAGGCAAATGAAACAGTTGACGGTTTTGTAACTGCCTTACATGCATTAGCAGAGCACTGCAATTATGGGACATTGCATGACGAACTAATCAGAGATAGGATTGTAGTGGGACTGGCTGATGCAAGGCTCTCCGAACGCATGCAGATGGAGAAGGATTTAAACCTGGAAAAAGCCATTAATATGGCAAGACAATCAGAGGAGATAAAAAAGCAACAAAACACATTGAGGAGTGATGCCAGTAGTGTAGGGCAGATGGATGCAGCCACTGTGGACAGAGTGTTCGAAGGCAGGAAGCTAAAAGAGAAGCCCAGGTTTAACAGATACAAAAGTGATGGAGCAAAGCCACACTTCGGCAGCCAGAGTAAACAGCCACATAGTTCCCAGTGCTACAAATGTGGTGGCTCACCTCACCCTAGACAAGAGTGCCCTGCCAACGATGCAAAATGTTATTCATGTGGGAAAAAAGGTCACTTTCAGCGTGTCTGTCGTGCAGGCGGAAATGTGGACGGTATTGAAACGGAAGAGGAGGATGAAAGTTTCTTCCTGGGTTCTGTGACGTCCGACAAAGCTGCATGGACCGTTAACATAGGAATAATGAACACCACAATCAGGTTCAAACTCGACACCGGAGCGGATGTCACTGCTGTGTCACAGACTGATATGAACCGCATATTTTCCGGTACGCAGCAGCCTGTTCTCCAGAAAGCAGAGAGACCTTTGCTTGGTCCGGGGCGGATGCCGCTGGATGTGTCAGGGTTCGCCAGTATGCAGCTGAGAAGTGGAGTCAAACAGTCCATGCAGAAGGTTTATGTGGTTAAAAATCTGAGTACGCCTTTGCTTGGATTTCCAGCCATTACAGCCCTTGGCCTGCTCAAACGTGTTGACGGCATAGATGTGGACACTCTCAAGTCGACGTACCCTAGACTGTGCAGTGGGCTAGGTGAGGTGAAACGGGCATATCACATAAAACTTAAACCAAATGCTGTGCCTTTCTCTCTGAAAACCCCTAGGAGAATTCCCCTGCCGCTGGTGGGGAAAGTCAAGGAAGAGCTCCAGCGAATGGAGAAGCTGGGCGTCATCAGCCGTGTGGAGGAGCCAACAGACTGGTGTGCCGGAATCGTGGTCGTACCAAAGAAAAACAGTACACGACTGAGACTGTGTGTGGATTATACTGGCTTGAATGGGTATGTGTGCCGTGAAAAGTACATTCTGCCGTCTGTGGATCAGTCCCTTGGAATGCTAGCCGGAGCAAAGGTGTTCAGTAAATTGGATGCTAACATGGGGTTCTGGCAGATCCCCTTAGCAGAAGAGTCAGTCATGTACACCACATTCATAACACCCTTCGGGCGGTTCCACTTTAACCGCCTTCCCTTCGGCATCAACTCGGCACCTGAACACTTTCAGTGCATGATGGCGGAAGTCATAGAGGGGTTGGAGGGTGTGGTCTGCCACATTGATGACTTACTGGTGTGGGGGCGGGACCAAGACGAGCATGACACTCGACTCCATGCTGTGCTACAAAGAGTAGAGAAAGCAGGCATCACCCTGAATGTGGAAAAGTGTGACCTCTCCAAGAGCGAGATGGCCTTTTTGGGCCACATCATCTCAGCCACGGGCATCCGGCCCGATCCGAAGAAGACGGAGGCTATCACGGAGATGAAGGAGCCCACAAATGTGAGTGAGATGAGGAGTTTTCTCGGCATGGTCAACCAGCTGGGGAAATTCATTCCTCAGCTGGCGGAAAAAGACAAAGCACTCCGCGACCTCCTCTCGAAAAAGAACTGCTGGGTGTGGGACACGGACCAGGTAATGGCGTTTAAGGAGCTGAAGGAGGCACTTACTTCTCCTCCAGTGCTGGCCATGTATGACCCAAACAGGGACACTAAAGTATCAGCCGATGCATCTTCGTATGGCTTGGGAGGCGTTATTCTCCAGAAGGTGAACGGTGAATGGAGTCCTGTGGCTTATGCATCGCGGTCACTTTCTTCAACGGAGCAACGCTATGCACAAGTGGAAAAGGAGGCTCTGGGCCTCACATGGGCCTGTGAACGGTTCCGGGATTACCTCCTGGGAAAGCATTTCGTCCTGGAGACCGACCATAAGCCTCTTCTCAGTCTTCTTGGAGCCCAAGCACTCGATCTTCTGCCGCCAAGAATACAGCGCTTCAGAATGAGGCTCATGCGCTACTCATACACAATTATACATGTGCCAGGGAAGTCACTCTGGACAGCAGACACACTGTCACGCTCGCCTGTGAAAGCAAGCATGTCCCCAGATGAAAACGAACTGATGGAGAGCACAAACATATATGTGGACTGTATCATTGAAAATCTGCCTGCCAGCCCCTCATACATAGAAAATCTGAAAGAGCAGCTCAATGCTGACAATGTCTGCTCACGGGTCATGATGCTGTGCAGAGAAGGATGGCCAGCGCATGACAAACAGGAATCGGTGCTGAAAAACTACTGGCTAGAGCGAGCCACACTCACAGTGGAAGACGGGTTGCTCCTAAAAGACTCACGGCTGGTCATACCTGCAACGCTGCGGAACGATGTGCTGGCCAAGCTGCATGAAGGACACCAAGGTGTCGTGAAATGTAAAGCGCGCGCACGCCAGTCTGTATGGTGGCCGGGACTTGGTCAGCAGATAAATGACATGGTACTCAAATGCAGAACATGCATACAAGAGAGACACAATCACAATGAGCCGCTCATGCCCTCAGAGCACCCTGACCGACCATGGCAGAGGTTGGGGGCGGACCTCTTTGAACTGCTTGGTAAGACGTACTTACTTGTCGTCGACTACTTCTCGAGATATATTGAGATTGCTCTCTTATCCCACACCAGGTCCACCGACATCGTCACTCATCTAAAGGCAATCTTCGCTCGCCATGGCATCCCGGAGGTAATGATGTCAGATAACGGACCTCAGTTTTCTGGACAGGCCTTCGCCTTGTTTGCAGCTGCATACGGATTCAAACATGTCACCAGCAGCCCAAGGTTCCCGCAAAGCAACGGAGAAGCAGAACGGGCAGTCCAGACGGTGAAAAACCTTCTAAAGAAGGCAGATGACCCCTACCTGGCTCTACTCTCTTATAGAGCCACTCCTCTTCAGAATGGATACAGCCCGGCTCAGCTTCTCATGGGCCGACGTTTACGCACCACGGTGCCAACTGTTCCCTCTCATCTGGACCCTGCACTGCCTGACAGCTGCGCACTGGCTCGGAAGGAAAAGGAGAAGAGGATGTCAGATGCTGCACATTTCAACAGGCGCCACCGTGCAAAAATGCACAGCGTCTTGTCACCAGGAGAACATGTATGGGTCACCAACGCTAAGACGTCGGGAACTGTGATCCAGAAACACTCTACTCCTAGATCTTATTTGGTGGATGTACCTCAGGGGGTGGTGAGACGTAACCGTCTGCATCTGATACCTCTACAGGAGCCTACACAAGAGAGGACATCACCACAGCAGCACACGTCAGAGCAGGCTTCCATGTCACCTGCTGCGACACCTCCAGTGTTACCTGCACAGTCTCCCACTCTCAGAACTAGGTCTGGGAGAGCCATCATTAAGCCCGATAGGCTTAACTTGTGAACAGATATGAAATGAAAGAAATCTTTGAAATATATGTTGAGTTATTGTTGTGTTATGGTGTCATGGTCATGGGAAGGCTTAGTTGAAGTTAATAAGGTTAGTTAAAACACGTGATGTTACGATGTGAGAATTCAGGGAACTGCAGTTGTTTAATTAATACACTTGTTTCATACTAGTTCCAATGCTCACCAAAATGCCTAACATTGTTTTCCTTACAGGGTTCGAATGGTCTGATGGGAACAACAGTTTATTCTTTGTTATCTTGAAAGGGAAGATGTGGTACTGTTTAATGTTACTCATGACAGCTCTAGGTTGGGAGGCCAGAGACCAATAAGAGGAGGGAGTCAATGTGTGGGGCGGGGTTGAGACACGGGGTGAGCTCGGAATAAACATGTTGGCTTTACTACACAGTCTGGCTCACGCACGTTATTAAGAGAACCCGACAGGTATCTTCCTATTGTTTTGGATTCCTCTGTTTTCTTGTTTTCTTCCTTTTGGCTATCACTTTTCCTTTCTCAGGGCCGCGACCAAGCGGCAGGCGCCAGCTGTGTGACGTGGACTGTCTCCTGTCTACACGCGGATGGCAAGTGTTTCACATCGCATTTGCTTTCCACTGAAGGAATTTTGACAAGTTAAAATTTCCATTACAATTATAAAGTGCTACTATGCATTTTACTGAGAAGCTTTGCTAGTCTTTTTTTACATGTATTGATGTGTTTTACTGCAATGTTAAAGTGATTTCATTTTTGGATCAAATACTGGAAAGTAGAAAAAAATATAATATACACATGACACATTATCAAATAGATATTTGGCCACTGAAAATTGGTAGAAGCGAAGTTGGCCAATCAGGACGTGCGGACCCGAACTTGTGCAGACCCCAGCAGCAGCTCACAGCTGTCTGACTATCCTGTGCTTATAGACTGAGGTTACAATAAGAAAAACAATACAACTTCAACAGCACATGCACGTTGGTATTATCAAAGGACAAAATGGCTGAAACATTGATTTCTTCTTCGAACATTTCATTCTGCACTTGATAGCATATTCCAGATGTGATGGCATCTGTTTGGCGTGTGTTGAGAGCATCAACACACACATTACTTCTAAATTTCACATGAATCTGAACACTAATACAGTAAAACAACTAAACAGGCCCACAGCCTCCTATCTGTCTCAGGATGAAGATGTGTGCGTTCCCATCGCCATGGCTGTCTGCTCTGTTTCAGGAGGGAGAGCAGGAAGCGGAGACAGTTCAACTTCTCCCTTGACCTGGACGCTGGAGTTCAATAGGCGTAACGCTAATTGGCCTTACTTCCTCCTACATTCTTTGTGACACACATTTCGGGAGCCGACCACGCTCTGAAGGGGGAGCTGTTGCTTAAAGCTCCACATAGCGGGACCCCGTGGACCGGCGGGCAGCAGTGTGAGCCGGTGTTAGTCTGCTGAGAGACAGCTTGTCACACTGCGGCTCACGGGAGCTCACAGACCCCATTTGCAATCAGACTGTCAGGAGTTTAAGCACTTAACCTGATGGATATAGCTCAACAGCTCGACTCTGGCCTTCTTTTCTCCCTGCCGCTTTCCTAACCGCCTTTATCCAATACCGCTTCAAAGCTGCAGGCTCCGCGATTTCATTCTTAGTCTGTCTCTCGCAATAATAGTAATTGTTTTAATCTCCAGGGGTCACTGTTTCCACTAGTTATCATCATTTGCATGATAATAAAACAGACAGGCGTTGAGCCAAATCATTCCAATTTTTCTTAAATTATGTTTTAGTATTATGAAAAGGTTGGGCAGTGACATTTTAATGGCGGATATATTCAGCACAAGATCCCCGCCCTCTGTAAGACATCATGGTATCTCCTAATCGTGTCGCTTTAAGGAACGCTTTAGTAAACGCTTTAATAAACTAGTCATTTGACAACTGTGACATTTTCTAAACTTTCAGAGAAATATCATCGCATGAGGAATCACTGCATGTATCCGTTAAGCCGCCAAGAACAGAATTCTGCCATCGTGGCCCCTACGGTGGCCAACAAGGACAAACTACAAGCCCCAAAACATTTCTTTTAGGAGAAACATGCGGCAGCCTGCCAATTAAAACAACTAAAATCTAAAACAAATACAACGGAAATGTGCTGCAAATGAAAAACAAACATGTTGCAGACCAACCATGCCAAAACCAATGCAACAGAGAACCGCTGCATATCCAGTCAACACAGTGGCGGTTCTCCAGGCCTGTAGAGGAAGCGCTGAGTGGAACAGCTTGGTTTTTGAGTGTGTTTGTTTTTCGAAATCTAGCTGTTTAACTTAGTGCGTTGTTTTCCTCATTCCGTTGTTGTCTTTGTTTTGGATTTTCGGATGCGTTAGTTCCCTGAAATGGAAATGTTCATGCCCTCGTTGGCCACCGGAGGCTTCAGACGGAATGGCAACTTTGTCCCAAATAGACCTTTTCTTATGAATAATCATTAAGAAGATGAATTGCTGTCGAGCACGAAAGGAAACAAGAAAGAAAAGATCATCACTGAAATACCGTTTTGCATCTTCACAAATTGAGCCAATAAAAACACAAACTATAAGAGCCTGATCGGTACATTATGGTCGCCAGACACTTCAGCCAGAGAATGTGCTCTGGGCCAAATGATATCTGAGCCTTGAGATCGCTGGATGTTTGACTTTCTTCATGAGCCATTTGCTAACTGTGTCCTTCTGTCATTGGGTGCTGAGCAGGTAGCCCACAGTGGGTTTATCTGAGCTCGTCTGCTAAAAAACGTCCGCATCAAGCAGTCAGTCAATGTGCTTTATAAATAAAATGCTAAGCTAAAAAAAAAGGTTTCAACATTTCACAGAGTTGTGTGATGATTTCCAGTGGATTTTTCACTGCAGTATATGTTCTTTCATCTTGATATGTCATGTCCAATTGTTTTATCCGACTTATACTGGAACAACAGACCTGCTTTCATTGTAACACGAGTTCAGGTTGAAGCCGGAGTGACGACACACATTTGCCCTGCTGCGGTGTCCTTTAGTAAGGAGCTGGATGCCCGTCAGCTCCCCGGAGGATGTTCTGTGGCCGAGTTTGACCTCTGATCTCTAAGTGAACGCCATGTGAACTTTAAGAAAACACTTCTAAATAATGAAGATGCCGCTGCAGCCCGAACAGAAAGCACACTGAACCAGATCCACAGTGACATGCAAATTAATATGCAAATGACACATTTTCCAGCCTCACATCCACTCAGCTGAATTAAATATCTGGTCCCGAAGCATGGCGAGTGACTTTTCCAACACAAACCTGGGACTTTCTCTAAAGAGATACTGCAGTGAGAACAGCTGTGTTATAATATCGGTCGTTTTCTTAAGGTGGGATACACAAGCCCCGAATGAACCTATATAGGTCCTTTTTTAGATATTTTAGTTAAACTGTGTAAAACATTACAATAATCATGAACAAATATATTGATGCTACACATCAAATTAAACAAGAGAACCTGGGCTACAATAATTAGTCAGCCATTTCAACACAACTCAAACACCAACTAAAATAATTATTAAATAAAATAGTTATAATTTTGTCATGAGTCAGCCCACTCTGCATGTTTCCGGAACTAGCATCCCGTAGCTTGGTGCTATCAGAAGAGCAAAAAGCAAGACAATTCCACACAGATTCCAAATCTATTCACCAAATCCCTCTGCTGCAAAGCATCACTGAGATATGAACCAAAGAACACAGCTACATAAATCGAGTCAGCAAATCTTGATTTTTTTTGTGGAGAAAATAGCAAATAAAAGAAAAAATGCATTTCCCTCAGTAAATCCCCACTAATACAAGTTTATTGAACACCATAAGTCATATACAAGTGAAATATAAGGTTTGCTACATGAAAAAATAAAAATGTCATAGATGCGCGAAAATCTGCGCAAATGTGCCCAAATGCAAATTTTGGAAACCTCGCCTGAATTCTCTCTGTACTCCTCTCTGACTTTGTTCTGCTTCACTTTTTCAAGTGAAAACATTGCAGAGAGACTGTTCACATATTGTGCTAAGGAGATAATCATCCTGAAAGTGCTTTTTTTTATAGGCGGACCTGAAACTTCTATTTTTTCTGTGTTTCAATCTTTATTTACTCTTAGCCAGCAACATATATACTAATATTTACACATCTGACCAAAAGCTCACAAGGGTTGCCTTTATTATAACACCAAAAGTATTCAAATAGCACTTGTGGTTGCAGAGATACACCCTTTTTAGTTTGGGTATGCTATTTCGAGCTAAATCCTAAAAGAATGCCATGGGGCTTAACGGGTTAAACCTGGGCGGCTTTGTGCCCGTGGTAGTTGTAATTTTCTTCTCAGGAGCACGAGGAGTCACACTGTTACAAGTTGTCAGCATGATTCATGTTTCCAACAGACGGCTGTCAAAATTCCGACAGTTGATTATAAATATAAATTCATGTTAAGGTTTCTTATGCGCATGGGAATGAAGCCACAGATATGCAATTTCACTGACATGCATGTTTTGTTTCACGAGAAACGTAACCGACCATCAGGCGTCTCGTTCCTGCCGCTCATGTCAACATTATTAAGCCGTTTCACGGAGGGGAGATTAGTTGAGTGCTATATGTCTGTCTTCATGTACCGTGATTGACAAACAGTAAAAAACGGACCTGAGGCGACTCAGAAGTGTTTCTTTGTTTTCGTTTCAAGATGCCACGAGACATTTTTGGAGAAAAAGGCTCCGGGGGAACGGAGGTAAGACACCACCAGCACTTCAGTGTTGGCGGTCTGTTGCGAGTCAGCCGGTAATCACTGAAACAGATTGCACTTTTCTTTCAAAGCTCAAAGAGTTGAAAAACAAAAACAAAGAAAACCCAGAGCTGCAGTCTTTTAGTCTCAAGGAGATTGTCCTTGCGAGTCAAGTCAGAAAACAACTGTGTGAACATCGATAACATGCTGCATCTCCATATTGAGCTCTGCGGAAAACAACTCGAGACGCGTTCCCATCATATTGCATTTCCATGATATAAATGAAATGTCATTAAAAGCATTAGAACGTTTTAAAAGGGAAACATCATGCTTAGAATAAATAAATCAATGACGATAAGCAATATGGACGTTAATGTCTGAGTGACAATGTAATGACAATATTTCTGGTTCGATGAGATTCTGACATTCAAAACCCCTTCAAAACTGAGAGATCAGTGTACAATATGCAGCATTTTGACAATATTTATGAAGTCTGACATGAAGGCCCACAGTTAAATTAAGAATAGATGTTGACATTAAAGCCAGCAGGAGATTCTCACACACAGAGTTGGGCAGCATGTGACTTAATTGCCCATAATGTGAACGCGATCATGGGTAATCCCATTTTATATGCAACATTTCAATAGGAAGATGGTGTTTTGGCTGCTACAGAATATACAGTCATATTCATGGCTGACAGCACTGCTGGAAACCTCACCATCATTATACGCAGGCTGCCATTTTAGTGTCGTTACACATGGGGGGAATTTGGTCGTAAAATCCAGCTGTATGAATTATTTCGCTGAATTGGCATTTGCTTATGTACTGTATTCAGCAGCGGCATCGATTCATGCCATCACTTTGAACTGATGCACTTTACCCTGGTTCACCTGGAAGGTTGTGATGATCGTATAGCCTCCATGTTCTTTGCATTGAAAGGAACAGTTTATTCATTTTAATTCAATATAATACAGAATGCCATGTATGTCATGTATGTATTTAGAGCACATTAGATGCAAAAACACATTTTGAGGTCATTACAATTTGCTTGGCAATATAAATACCCACAGCACATTTCATGGGAATCCAGCCATTGGTTTTTGATATAAACCATGAGTTAAAAAAAACAATATATAAAGATACAAACCAAAAATGCAGCAAACATAGCTAGAGCAAGATATTTAGAAACCAATTGGCCAACTTGTTGGATGGATTCGTGGGTGGACCAATCAACAGCCCAGCATTGGGCATCCTTAAGACCAGCTGCATGTCAAGCCCACTGAGGTGAAGCCACGGCCGGGAGAAGTGTTTCTTGATTAGTGTCTTCATGCCGCAGTGTGAAACTAGATGGTCAACGCTCTGGGGAAAATAAATAATCAGGGTAGCTTCACAACAATGAAAGCACAGACAGTTATCGATGTTAAAATACAACTACATTGGTGAGCAAGTTTTCCAGTCTTGCTACTGATATCATCAGCGACCAGGTTTCTGTGAAACCTTTTTTTTTCTTCTTCTTCTAGTGAGTGGCTCCGGAAGGTGGAGTTCTGGACTTGTACAGCTGCTTTAAATGAACAGACTGGGAATTGAAACTCAGAAACTGGATCTGAGCCCAGATAGAAAAAGACAATGGAGTTGGGACAACTGTACCCAGGAGAAAATTGGACACTTAAATCTTAAAAGGAGTTGTCTATGGTGGAAGACCTCAAATCCAGTGGGAAATATGACATGGTCTTGGGACAGCTTTCCACCATGAAGGACTGTGGACTTAAAATAGACGACAGGTGAGTCAAAAACTCTCTCCCTCTCTCTCCCTCTTGAAATGGGTAAAATATAATGTGCCTTTTTTGCCTGAATGTGTCTGATTATGTTATATTATAATTCGAGCTAATGTTGTGTGCTGTCCACATATAGACAGGACAGGGCCTGCTGAGGCTTCCCCTAATGACCCATATTATTAGTTGTCTTGTTCATGTGTGATTTATGGCTATATGTAAACTGATGATGTCTGGTACTTTTTTTTTCATTCATGCTTTAGTTGTAAGTTGAGTATAATAGCTGTATTAGTAGCCTAATAGAATTGTTGGTTATTAATATAGTGGGTCTGTCAAGAAGTGTTGTGTTGTTAGGCTCTGATAATGGGTTTGAGGTACAAAGTTTGAGGTCCTATAGTTCAGTGGTTCTCAAAAAGGGGTACACATAGAACGCACTCCAGAGGGTATGTGAGATTTGTAAAAAAATAAATAAAATTAGCATATATTCAAAAATCCTTTAAAAAATGTTCTTTAATAAATATTCAATACAATATCAGTGTAAATTCATGAACATGATTTTATATATTCTATATTAAATCAGACACTGATGGCACAGTGGTGTGTATTACATCTTTTTTTCAACCACAATATCTTTGTGCTGGTTAGGGGGTAATATTTCACAAGGGGGTACATCACTGAAAAAAGGTTGAGAACCACTGCTATAGTTTACCAGTGTAGGCCTATAAAGTGTGACAGTGATGACACTGGTTCCCTCGTCAAGAAGTCAATGGGAATGTTTTATTATTGCAGCCAATATGCTCTATGGCAAAAAGAAAAAGAAAAGGGTATGATACCTACACGTTTTGTCCTGCAACACAATCTTCACAAGTTAACATAGCTTTTATGAGTTTTCAACTTTAAATGCAATTGCCAGGAGTAAAAGAACTTTGCCACGGTCACTGACATTCTTTAGTAACCGACTTAGTCAAAGTCAGTTTTATTATCAATTTTGTGCAATATGAAAACATGCAGAAGATCGAAAGTATGTTTCTCTTCTGTCCAACATATAGAGAATTGTGCAATAGTAATAATAATAAAGTGCAAAAAACTGTTTAAAAGTAAAAAAAAAAAAAACATACAACATATAGACAACATAAATTAGGAACTATTAAAACTGTGAAGGACTAAACTATAAATAAATGACTGTAACTCCTTAGCAGCATTCAGACATGAGTCTAAAAGAGGACGGAGTTAGATTATGAAAGACTGTAACTATAAATAAATGACTGTAACTCCTTAGCAGCATCCAGACATGTGAGTCTAAAGAAGAGGATGTGGGAAGAGAGTTCAGCTTCCTGACAGCCTGGTGGATGAAGCTGCTGGACAGCCTGGTGGTGCGAGCTCGGAGGCTCCGGTATCTCCTACCAGAGGGCAGGAGGCTGAAGAGACCGTGTGAGGGGTGGCAGGGGTCGCTCACAATCAATAAAATGTAAAGCCTCAAAATAGGAGGATAGAAGGGTATGTACTGATGTTTTTTTTTAACTTAAAAATCTCTTCAGCTTGTGTTAACAGCCACTTATTTCAGAAATATAACCCAAAACCCATTCAAAAACTTCAACACTGTAAGTGCAAAATGTGAACAAATTTTAGGGAGCATGTATTATTCCTGTGTTTCTCTTTTTATGCCCCAGTCCGCTCTTAGATATCTACCTAATTGTTTTTCTTTCTGCGAGGCTACAACAAAGTACCACCGCAACCTTCTGTGGCGTCTCTAAGCATGCTATGGGTCTGTTCTCACCAATTTCAGGAAACATCAACTCAATAAAATATGTAAAGACGGGGGGGCACTTAAGAGATCTGCAATTATTAAAAAGCCTGTCAAACTTTGGGATGTAGTTAATGTTTGATCATACAATGGGACATATACAACAGTGTTGACACACAAAGAAAAGACAGTGGAACATCTATCAGAAAAGTTGTGGTGTCACATAAAGTTAGTTTGTTTGCAAAGAGAATACAAAGGAATATACATTGCTGTTATTACTCTAGCCATTGACATATTCCATGTTTTTGTCTTATTGATCATATATTTACTATAGTATGATTGCTATGACAGTTTGTGAGAGGCTGCTCCTGTTCCCATTTCCTCTGTTGTCGCCTGCGTATGTTAATTTGCATGTGGCAGAGCTTGTTTTTCTCTGCATGCTACCATTCATTCACGTAAAGTATGGCCAGTTAAATAAACAACAACAATAATAATCCTCCACAGCAAACACTGAGCCTCCATTTGGATTTCTGGATATTTGGGTGTGCAATGTATTGTACTAGATTGTTTTCACATCATTGCACGCATTATCTTATGCTCTACTTCCTGTCAATCACCTGACACCCACAGGAAGAACTACGTGTCTCTGTCAGCATATAAACACATTCATGCTTTCTTATCTGGGGCAGAAGTTGATTTTAAACTAGGTTTAACAACTCAAAGTTTGAGGTCACAAGTGTACACAAATGAAGATATGTTAGTATATTATATTTTTGACATGCATTTGGCATGCATTGCCAACTAGGCCAAGGTAAATGGGTTCTTTGCAATAGGTTTTTTAAGCAAGTGTGAAAAAGTCATTATTCTGATTTCTCAAATGTGAATTGCTGCTTTAAAGTCTTTAATAATTGGTGTTTTAAATGTATTTAGACTTTGGACTGTTGGACAGACAATACATGACATTTGAAGACAGAGCTCTGTGAAATTTGTAATGGGCATTTATTATTTGCTATTTTATTGTCAGCATTAATTGGAACTCTTTGAATTTGGTCATCAGTCAGATTTAATTGATATTTATATTTATATATATATTTCAAACACACAAGAAGCAGTCATGCACAGGCAGACGGTAAGGAACTATTGTCTGGACACAGTCACAGTACATTGAAGGTGGAGCCCAAAGGGTGCCAGCCACCAGCTACATAAATGCATAAGCTATCGAGAAAGATAGAAGTTAAAGCTAAGAAGTGTATGTATGGTAACGTTTACAGTGTACCTCAGGTTATTATGACTTAGCCTGCTGTCGTTATTCCTGCAAAGCCTGCAGCTGCTCCACTGACGATGAAGGGCAGACTGGCTTTTGGGACACAAGGTTTATGTGAGGTTTTTTAGGTACACTTGAGTGAGCTTTATTTCTTTGTTCCACACTGTATGTCACGCTGCCTCAGTACACAGCGGTGGCATATTGGTATCTACTGTCCATTGCAAGTCGGATGTTGTCCTCTTAAACTGCACGTGAGGCCCTAGTGGCTGCTGGCGTGTGCCTACATAAATGTTACACACACACCATGATACTATAAATAAGATATTGTCAAATTTATATGGAAATATGTTTAAGCCTTATACATATATGTTCAGTATGTGTCCTGGGAAATCAAACCTTTAAATAACATTCATCCATGTGTAGAGAAAAGTAACAGTCACCATTCCTGCCCACATAGTAGTGACACAAGGGTGTCAAGAGGATACGATCTTACCTCGGGAGAGCAGACACTAAAATTATACTGCATGTGCATTTAATGTACATGCCAAAGGGATGTCTCAAAGAGAGTACATCAACTGTTTCTTCGGTGTCACTAGCACAGTTTCGATCATAAAGTACACATCTATATATAAGTTGATGTATATATTTGATAGACACACTGTTTAAATTGGTCGAAATTCTTCTTAAACAACTATATATATATATAATTTTTTTTTTTACATATGAACAGATCATAGTGTTATTATTCACCTTCAATCCTAATTTTTACTGAATAGAGCTTGATCGCATTGTAATATAACTCAATGTAACCTCCGTTAGCTAAAAGCTAACGTCAAGTAGTCCTGCTAATTTCCTGCTAAGATGTGTTGTTCCAAATTTAGAAAAACACATGCGAAAAAATGCATGTGTGTTTAACCCGTAGACTGCATATAAGAAGTGGACATAGTCACTGACATTTTGAATGCCGAGTAGCGTGTGAGACTGTGTGTTGTTGTTGTTGTTGTGTAGCATAAAAAAGCTAATAAATGATACGATAGCATGATATTGGCTCGGTGCACAGACTTGCAAATTGCCGATCCAGCATTTTAGGCTACATCAGAGGCATTTTATATCGGTGCATGAACGACTCTTTATCAGGATCCCGATTGAGGCGATTAAAGCTGACGTCGAAATAAAAGATGGCGCCGAAGCGGTTGGGAAATGCTGAATGAGGACTGATCAGTATGAGTGGCACCTGGCTCCCCTTTAATCAAAGTCTTCCTGGAAGGAGGGCAAGCCAGCAAGATATAAGACCAACAGGAAAGTACTGTAAAGGAGAACGGAGTGGGAGCGATTTGTCCGATGCCTCGGGGAGAAAGACGGAGAGAGATGGTCAGAACGTTAGAGAGAGAAACCAATTAGGACAGTGATGGGCACTTAAATCAGGCTGTTATTCAATACCGCACAGCCCGTGTGGGAGTATTACAATACCCTGAAGCTTGATGGAGTATTGCTTGTCTCTAGTTGACAAGGGCTTAAAAGGGGGATAATACTGATTTTTTTAGCTTTGTGTGTTGCTCTCACACTCCTAGAAAACTGTATTAGTGAACATTTTCTGTTGCCTCGTACATCCAGAAATAAGAACAAAGCTCATCCTGCCTTCGCAGCTGTGATGCGACACCTTTTGTACATATATCCGCTCTGTATAACACATATTTTAGAAGATAAGCTTTTATTATTATATTTTTCATATTCTAAACTGCTTCTTTTTAGCACTACAGTATTTAGTCATATTCTTTTAGCCATAGTTATTGCACTAAGTGTTCCAGCAAACCTTCTGTGTTTAATCCATTAATCAATTTTTTGGCCACTTTCGGGGAGCGGAACAAGGCAGAAATACATCATCATAATTATTATGCGATACTAATAATAGAATTACCATGTTAACAAACAACTGCCTACTTACACATCCAGAAAATACAAATCAATGGTGTTTGTCAGCCTTAAAAATATTAAATAAAAAAGGCTTTGTACAGATGATGGAAACTGCAGAGTTGGGTAAGAACTCTCTGAGCTTCTCACCACAAGCAAAAGCTTTCACATGCACCCAGTCACTTGATAAAGCATCAGTTTAGTTAGATTTAAAATAATTGGCTGGTTCAGTTTGCGTACATGTGGGTTCCCTTCCTCCTTTTTTGTTTTACCAACTCATCCGAACTTCAAAGCTTTCTCAAAGTTGCTCCTCTGAAAGAAGTTCAAACTGCATGCAAACTAAGTTGGGACCTTAGTCATTTTGATGTTTTTCTTTCAGTCTTTTGGTTGACAGTAAGCACAACATTATCGCTTTATAAAGTGATGGCAAATAATACAACATAATTCATATTTCATAAAGTGATGGCTGCAAAACTAAAACAACAAACTACAATAAAAGATCTGCAGAGGAAGGTGCTACGTTCATGGGTTTGACACTAAGTCGCCTTCACATTACACACAGTGACGCAACCGATTCACAATTAAAAAAACACTGAAGAGTGCAGCTTTAAATGGATCCATCCTCAGAGTTGATGGTAAAGGGTCGCTGACAATGTTTTAAATCCAGCCTCAATTTGAATCTTTAGACTAAAAGAGAAAGATACAGAAGTAACAAATCCAAGAGGTGGCTTTAATAGCAGTTAGACATTTCCCTAGATTAGAGTACATAACTTTTTTTTTTCAACTTAAACTTAACTAAATTTTCATTTAGATTCCGACACAATAATGTAGGAATTCACTCTGATTTGATAATAAGATGAGATCACATTTACTTTATTGCTCCCTGTGGGCACATTTCCTTGTCGTACATTAGCTCAAAATAAAAGCACCTACACATAGCAAGAGCAAAACACTACAACAAATGTGATCTACCAAAGTGCTAACCAAATTAACTGGCTGCACTTGATATCCATTTACTATATAAAGGTTGTCAGTGGAGGCGTTATACCCTGTAAACTGATGCAATATGATATACTTGTTCACGCTCACAAAAACTGATTACGGTCCGATACCAAAAAAAAAAAAACGAATACATTTAAGAACAGCCCTGTTCCTCTCCCTCATTTTAACAGGCACACTTGGAATACTAATTGAACAATATTTACGGCAGCTGAGAGAATGGAAAGCTGTAAATGAACTGCCAGCTCTGCAACTCTCCCGGCTCACAGCGAAAACTCTGTGATATGTTGCAGTTGTAATTACCTCCAACGCTGATTTTCCCATTGATTACTGCGCCGCACCCTCTCGTGATAATACGGCTAATCCAAATTCAAACTGATATAAGCTTTAATATTTACTACCATTAAAGCTGATGCGCCTAATTAAACGATGCAGGATTCGGTCTTTGTTTGTTCTTCTGGCACTTAAATCCCTTCACACAAACACATCTTCACACACACACACACAGTCATTTCCTCTAGAGCGCTGGTAGAATTACGGAGTGTAAATAACAAGGTATAAAGAGGGAAGGCTTTATGTCCAATCGTCTAAGATCTGGGAGAGGTGGGGGGCGCTATGAAATTTTTATGCTAAAGTGACTTGTGTTTGTGGACCTGCCGCACACCACCTCATCAAATTGATCCGTTAGCGGAGCCAAAACAGGAAGAAGCCGGGACCCTTTGCCCTATTTCAAAAAGACATCTTCATTTGTATTGATTTGACCGTAGAGTGTGCCGGGGGCCTCTCTGTATATATCTGCTGTCACGCATTCCTCGTCTTGTCCTCAACAGACCTGTATTTGGGCGCTTCATTGCATCGGCAGAAACGAATGCAGGAGTTTCATCCGTCTTGCCACTCGGATGTGCCGCCGTAGTTGCTTTGTTAGCAGATGGCTCCTTGCAGACACACACACATAAAACATACACGCACATGAATCATCAGCTTCAGTTTCCATAATCCAGTCAGTAGCTGAAGAAGTAGCAGGAGCCAAAACCCAGAATCCACTTAGACATGAAGCAGTGAGGGTGTTTAGCGAGAGGCGAGTGGTATTTAGTGCCGTTCCCTTTATTCACTAAGCCATTTTTAAATTTGTCATACCTGGCTTGCAGGGAATGATTGTACACAATTATGATATTGCAGTGGCGGGCCGTGCATTTTGTACCTAGGCCTGCTGTCTGATATCGTATACATAAATATGCGCATGACGGGATGCTGTTAGGCGCGCATGTAGTGTATTTGTGAAAAACAATTATTACATTATGAAATAGATATAACTTTAAAAAAAATGTTTAAATAAAAATAGCTATAACTTTATGATCCTCTTTAGGCCAGCAGAGAAGGCTTAGCAGGCCCTGACGGACTGTGATATTGGTATTTAAAGATATTATGATGAGCAGACAAAACCTGCTTGTTTATTGTAATTAGCAATATTTTACTAATCTCGTGACCAATTTTAAAACCAATGTTTATTTTCAGCAAAATAAACAAACTACACTTTTTTTAACACTTAAAAAATTAGTTTTAATTAAAATGTTGTATGCTGCTAGATAACAATATCTCTCCGGTAAAACTGTCACAACAACAAAACAGTAGATAAAATATTAACCACAAGAAGTAAGTTATTGGTAATGCCAACAGCCAGGGCAGCTGAAATGATGTACTCTTAATTATGTCTCAAGGGAAACAAATTTTCTGCTGAATGACGGTTGTCAGAATTTGAAAGGCAAAACAAAACTACAGAATTGTGTGAGCTTAGTGAAAACATCATGGTTTGGCTTAAAAAAAAATCACTTTTTTTTTACTCACCAAATCTATAGCAAAAGTACTCGTTTCACCCTGGAAACAAACAGCAGTGTCCTTGATGATGTGCATTATAATGTAAATTGTTTAAATGTAGCATCATATTACTGATACACTGGAGCTAATAGAATATAAACATGGCTTCCACATCGTTACTACAACAAGTAATCCTGCTGCACAGGGCTTTAAGGTTAGCACGGTTAGCC
Source organism: Taurulus bubalis (assembly GCF_910589615.1). Classification (NCBI taxonomy): domain Eukaryota; kingdom Metazoa; phylum Chordata; class Actinopteri; order Perciformes; family Cottidae; genus Taurulus; species Taurulus bubalis. The sequence continues at coordinate 22,819,484 of NC_136597.1, read as the reverse complement.
TTTGTTGCAACCGAACATCATGCTCTGTAAACATGTGTTTACGGGATAATCAATCTGCGGCTGCGGTGGCATTGTGATCACGTCGTAATAAGGTTTGTGATTCCAGCCACTGACGTCTCCGACGCTGTCGCACACACACAGATCAGACATGGTAATCCCTCAGGGAAAAGCGTCATTATTTCCATTTTAACAGCCATTATTGTCATTGTCAAGGTTACAGCTGCAGCTATGCATGCTGACATGTTGTGTTTGCAAGGTGTAGATGATGCATATTCTCTCTTCGCTGCACATGGTTATTGGATTCCCCGACCATATTTTTTTTTAATCCCCCTGCGGCAAAAGTCACCAGAGGGAACCCACAATTATAACCAGCTGTATTTGCTGCTAGTCCAGTGAGAAACCGCATCCTTTTACACTCGGATATATAGAGCATTCGGCTGGGGGGCCTTGAGATAAATAGCTATATGAGTTTGTTTCGACTTCATGAAACGTAGATATAATCAGTTAATTCTAGAGTGCTCTGAGTATGGCTATATATCTGTCAATCTCCAACTGTAAACTGCACGGCACTTGGAGCCGACAAACTTTAGATGTGACTCATTTTGAAATTGAAAGCCTATAATTTCTTTCTGCAGGGCTTCAATTGCTCCTTACCTGCAAATCTTTGTCCCATTATGATGTGTTTAATGGCAATATGGTGAGGAAGAAATGGAAATATTCAAAGAACACCTTTTGTCCTCAAGATTTTGAATGGGATCATTGAGCTGATGAGGTCTTTATGTCTTCATAATGTTCATAATGTCTTTACATTGTATGGCAGGTATAGGTGTACTGTCATTTTAAAAAGGTACAAGGCTAACAATATCTTCGTCAACATTGTGACTTCAACAGTGTAGAAAAGTACATTGCTAATGGTGACCCATTTTCCCCCTCTGCTTTCAAGTTTGACCACTTCCTGTGCATGGGATTGATTTCCTGCCAGAATCCATGGAATTAAATTAGGAAAAATAGAATCAGTCTACTTAGTCTGAATCAATGGGGATAAGACACCGTTCACTGTTGCTGTGTCTCTTTATGGTTTGTGCTGATGAGATGGGTCCATTTCTTCATGCAAAAGTCCTCCTAGGACAGCCTTAAACTTTATGTAAAGACAAAAAAAAACACATACACAGTGATGTAACATGGCACTAAAGCAGAGCAGTTGAACATGGGTTTAGAGCTTGATAATGAATATGAGACACAACAAGAACAATAGATTAATTACAGCAATTAGAGAGGTTATTTTGAAAGAAAAATCTGACCCTTAGCCGACCCTTGCTAATTGATAATTAACAGTCGCTGTGTGTGAACTGTCCCCAGTTCCCCCGCCCACAAGAGTTAGCAGTCAAGGCGTTGCGTGCATTGTTGTGGACACATGCAGCTACTTTTACCAGTAAGTCACTTCCATTAGCTGAGAGGTTGTCATCTTTGTGTGTTAGCGAGTGTCCAGACAGAGAGACAGAGACAGAGAGAGAGATGATGATGATGAGTATGAAGTTGTCAGTAACGTTATAGCTGTGAACGTGACGGGGAAGCGTGTGTGTGCACTCTGTCTGTTGGAGAATGAATGACTCAAGACCCAAGTTCCCGTGTCTTGATGGACACCTGTAGCCCCAACGTCAGCAATGTCAGCAACTATTCCGCCTCAGCCTCACTTTTTATATTTATAACTGTTTAACTGATAGGATTGATTTAAAAGAATATGTATCATATGGTTTAATAGTTGGTTATTGACATCCAAAACCAAACCAAACACTTGATAGTTTTTGTTTTATCTGGTACCTTTCAAATCTGTTTTTTTCTGCAATTTAGAGATTTTTAAATTTTTTATTATTATAGCATATACGTCTTGGACTGAGGGTCTTTCAAGTGACTCCAACATCAGCGTGTCGATTCTGAAATCTACAAGACGAGACTTCCCAATTTATACCATGTTAGGTTTGCTTTATGCCACGTGAACATATAAAAGTCTGTATAATGGAACTTGTCTGCACACAGTTGGAAGGTCATGAGTTATTGATAGACTGGTAGATTAATCATGATGCAGTCTGGCCCTGTAACAGCCTGTTATGAATGGAGTCTATGGAGATATTTTATAGATAAGCATCAATTTCATGAATCATCAAGTTCATTGAAGCGTCGCAGTTACGAGCAACAACACCTGAGTGACACCACGCTGACGCCTTCATATCATTGCTCATATGCGGCCATATTGTGCTGGAAGAAAGGTTCCTGGAGTTCATGGGAATAGTCTCTTTGAAACTATAGTAAAACGTATGTTGGGCTTATAACCGTGTATCTGTGGCTCTTAGCCAATGGACAGCTGGCAGCGGAAGCAGTTGTGTGGCGGACGAGGTCGACGCGGGTACAAAGCAGATGGTAAACCAAAGTCATTATTTATACCTGCAAAATGTTTAAAGTTATGTGATGAAGCTTGTTATTAGAGCGAGCATATGCCATTTCCCAGTGGGAACGCAGTGAATTCTGAGAAAACTAAGAACATTTTCAAAGAATTATACAAGATGCAGAATAAGCAAAGACCTCCTGAGTCATATAAATGTAAAAAAATAAATAATATCTACCCTCATTTAACACTTAAACAGATGTTTTACCTTCTTTTTTGTTATGTTTACCATCCAGGTCATGGTTGATTTCACAAGCCTCTGGTGCCTGATTAAATATGCACTGCAGTGCGTCTGCCATCCATACGACAACTTTGTGCCTTGATATATTTCCAAAATTGGGGATTTCTATGTCTTTGGCCAATTCCCTTTTGTGAGTTTTAACTCCACTTATTAAGAAAGCACAACCCCTTCCACACTGCTGCATCCTGCTCCCCGCGCTGCTAGCAAAATGAAAGTGAAGCTACTTCCTTTGATGTAGATGTCGAGGCCTGTGATCTTACTTCCACTAATTAATTAATGACATTCAAAGCCTTTCAGTCGTCACCCTGCGAGGTTTACTTACAGGCAAACCACGTTCGGTGTGTAACGTTCAGCAGCTTCTGCTTTTCACTCGACTTCGCCTGGATGGCGATCTTATTTCCGTGTCTCCCTCAGTTCCAGCAGCTGAACCACATTTCATACAGTTAGAAGCCTCCTTCTCCCCACAGTCTGCTGGCTGCTGAGGCATGTGTGAATGTTCAGATGTTGTACTTGTTGGATAAAATACTGATCATTTCATTCAGTGTATATTCACATGGTATGAGGCCCCACGTTTATTCTCCTACGCGGGGCTTTTAGGAGGGAAGAAAGGGCAGCTGCTGTTGACTGGGTGGGGGGGAACCTAGTTTTTTGACGTGGCCCTACTCTGTCAAACCTGCCAGGAAAGGGAGATGGACTCTCACCGCGGCAGGAGTTGCATCCGGCGGGGGTGACGAGGTGGAGCGGATAGCAGACTGACAGCTGCCATCAATCACTCGCCCCACCAGCCAGATGCAGGTGGACAGGAAGGGGCACGTTGGCAAGAATGGCGATCCGTACACAGTTTACCGGAGATGTCTTCTTGCCAGCCGGTCCCCGGTGGAATGCCGACTGTCATTAATCCACCCGACCATCTATCAATCAATCGCTTTTCCAGGGTCAAGCCTGTATGTGACATGCTCCATTTCACAGCGATGCTACGGAGCTCTGCCGCTGCCGCATTGATATTTTCTGAGTCAACAGGCTGCAAAAAAAAAGCATAACTTACCACACAATGAACATTAAGATGGAGATTTTTGGAAACTCTGAAACTTTGTCTTTTTTTCACAACCTCGTGAATTTTGGAGACGAGGCAGCAGACATGTGAAAGTATGGATTACAAAAGGCAAGTGGAGAGTTGAGACAGGATGGACTGAGATGACCTGAAGCTAAATCATGCCAGTCCCGGTCCGGGGGCCGTTGGACAGACAGGAGCGAGCTGCTGCTTGGTCTCTCAGGAGTTTCCATTGGCTGGAGCTCACTGATGCTGAACACTCCAGACAGCTTGAGCTAACGCTCAACAAATCTCATCTTCTCAGACTCAACTATATAGATCATTCTTTTATTTCCGCAAACAACATATATTTATGTTTACAGTCTGGCAAACACGGCAGTGACAAGGTTTACATGCACTAAATATTCAATTATTATTAGACAATGTTCCAACTGATTCCCATGATGTACGTCCTACAACTTTTAGCTTAAATATGATGTTGCTCACGAACAGATATATGGGTTTTTATTTCTTTTCAAACTGTTGGATAAGTAGTTTGTTCCCAACGCACTGAAATGTGTCACAAACTGCTGTAGAAATAAATAAATTTAACATATATTCCAAAGCATACATGACCAAAGAATGCTCCTGAAACCCGAATAATACCAGCGTATCCCATATGTCTTAGTTGGAAAATGCTACATCTGAATAATTCAGAATATTCAGACTGATTTTCTGTTTACGTGTCCCATATCAAATTAAGAATACTGTCATATTCCGAATAATAGTGGAATATTAGTGCGCATGCAAACGTACTCAATGAAATAAATGCATCCAGGGCATGAGAATAAAACATGTGAATGCCTACAGCTTGCAGTATAATGCAAATCTGCACAGTAAACAATCATAATTGAACATTTTGATATTATAGAACATCCAGATAACGTTCTTTAATAATTAATCACATAGTTTAGACCGACTTAACTTCACTGCGTAGCACATCAAATCCTCATTCTCTCTGCACACTTGTTTATTTTAACCCACTATAAATAAACAATAAACATCTTATTTTTCATCCGATGCTCACACTAACCAGGGCGAGCAAAGGAAGATCTTTAGAGGGCGGCGAGGGTTGAATTCGAGCCATCGCTCGATTTCATGATCTCAATGCAAGTGTTCGGCATTCCTGCAAATATGCGTTTCTCATTTGTGCGATAATCCATGTAAAGTCAGTAAAAAACTGCGGGTTAACCTACTTATTCACAAGCCCCTAAACATAAATTGACTGCACCAATCCTGGTTTGTTCCATGCAGACAACATCTCATTCAGATCGATCACTGGAGCCTGCAAATCTACCCGAGGAGGAGGCGGAGAAGAAGGTCCACTTCCCTTACAAGTTGGGGGTGTATATATTGGGTTTAAGTGTCACAAAACACTAAGGTGACAAGCTCTTTGGGATGTGATCAAGCGCAAATATGATTGGAGTGCAGTGGTGCAGTGACTGCGCTGCCTCTGGGATGGGCTTTGATTATGCGTGGAGCTGGCTGCTGAATCAATAGACCCTGACGCTATCGCTGTCTGCACAACAAACACCCGGGCTTTCATGTACCTGTCTTGTCTGGAAGCAGCAGACAATCTGTCCAAACTGACTCACCGTGCTCTGAAATGAATGGTCTCTCCATTTGTAGCGTTTCATTTTCTCTTTTTCCTCGCGAGTTTGGATTCATTTTGGAACAAGCAGCTGGTCAACCAGCTTGTTTTCATCCTAAATGTCGCATCGACTGGAGGTGGAGGACGCACAAATGAAGGAAACAGACTTTAAATGTGCTGCGATTCTGCACGGGCGTTCAGCCATGGCCGGGTTTATCGAGTACCCCGCCGTGTTTGAGCAAAACTTTAATCACGCTGTCTGTTCACAGCTGAATGACGACTTTGAGGGCCCTCGGGGAAAAAACGGCGCAGAACACTGAATGACAGCATGGCACGGATCTTTATTACTTTGTCCTGAGGGCAATTAAGAATATTTACAGTCTTTCTCATTTACTCTGTTCAAATTGTGCTTTTGACAGCAAAAGACAAAGGACAACCTGATGTTGGCTGGAAAATAACATTTGAAGGGCTTTGCAGAAAACTCTTATTCGCACATTTTGTGGTGTATTGAAGAAAACAAATTATTCAACCTGGCCCTTAGTTTTCATCATTTTGGTGATTGTCAGTTATGGTAAGAATTGACTGAGTTATGGGGGATGTGGTGATGTTGCTGCAGTCGTGGACTCGTGCACAGCATCACCACCTCACCCCAAAACATTAGCTCAATGATTCACTGTTAAGGATGTACCAGTAGCTTATAGGTGCTATATAATATATGATATCTGGAGATTCTGATCCCATACTTGATCTAAATACTGAAGGCCCCGGGTCAAAACGATGAACTCAATGAGCTTTAATTATTGATATGGTATAAATAATGTTTTAAATGGGAGAAAAAAAAAAATGAAACGGACGTGACACTGCTAGAGAGAAGCTGCATCACTCTGTTGGAGTTGTAGACAGAAACAGTCTACTCTTGGTTGCACTATGGCGGTTCTTCCCTCACAAAAGGTCTTGAGCTGAGTGCTGACACGGGTTTGCAAAGATAACTCATACTAGGCTAAAATCAAATTAGCGACAACTGAGGAGACAGATTTTTGCATGATTTTGCACAAATATATTCAAACTAGAGGGGGACATATGTTAGAATTTCACAACTGACCACCGTCAGCACAAGAACCAGAGAGTGACCATATTCGTGCAGGGTTGTGTTTGACCCTTTATTCAACAGAAACTAAATAAAACTCACCCAAAGCGTCTTTGGTTATTAGTCTCTCCACTGTTCCAACAATCGCCGACTCTGGTTTGGTCAAAACAAACACTTAATTCACAGAGCTAGATGTGAAAGTACGCTGGCTCTACAAAAATACAGTAATTACCCCGCTTTACCAATTGCACAACCTTAATTCACACACACTTTAATTGAGCCTGGCTGTAACAGAGAGGCCGAGAAAACAGAAAAGAAAGGATCGTAATTAAACGGAAAAAAAGATTGTCCCAAACTCCATCTGTGTTTGGGGACAATTCCAGTTCCTCTGTTTCTCTTAATTATTGTGTATAAAAAGGACATTTAATTGACAAAGCAAAACAGCCAATACATTTACAACGAGATGCATTTTACACATGAGAAAAAAGGTTTAAATCACATATATCGACATCAATAGTCTTGCTCTGCAAACAGAGATACGGCTTTCAGAATAGTGCAGAAGTAGGAGTGGCTGTTATCTGCCAGATGGAGAAATAAAAGGAAGCAGAAAGCAATTAAAACAAGACAAGGAGAAGACGAATCTCAGTGTCTCTCTGACTGGTGCTGCACTTCTTTTCTACTTCCTCCTCTGTTCTTTCTTCGCTGACAAGGTTTAGCAATTCAATTTTCTCTTCAATCTCTTCCATTTCAGCCGTGCTTCCTCTGCATTGTGGGTATTGTGCATATTTGTGTGAGAGCGTTTTTCTCTGCAATAAACCTGGTGCTTCCACAGATCCTTTTTTTACAGAGTCTACAGAGGTAGAAGATAAACCCGCACAGCAAACATTCTAACGGGATACTACTGCATTCCCAAGGTGCCTTTAGACTGGCGAGGAGCTTTATTAGGAGGCTCTGATCTCTTGTTTACACAGTCGAATCCTTTAAGAGCACCACACGGTGTCGGAGGCTGAGCAAAAAGTTACTTATACCTGCACGGATTTCACAACTGTGTGTGTGTCGAGGGGGACGTTGCCAAGACGGCTTCTATAAACTATGAAATAGTGACTGGTAGTGCCATCCTCATGTCCGTTTTGGCGCCATGATGAATCTTCGACCAGCGATAGCCGTTGATTTGAGTCGACGTCAAAGAGATTTGTGGGCAGATTCATCATTGTGACCAGTTGTGGAGCTCATAGTCGTAAAACAACAGCCACATTGTCGGAGAACTATGAATAACAACGTGTCATTTATGCTTTTTTTTTTTTTACTGTGCAGTATCTTGTCTCCTTCGTGACGCTGTTTTATAGAATGAGTGGCTCCGCCGTGTTTAACGCATCATTTCCCTGCTCATTGAGAGTGGGGAGAGAGGGATGATGGGAGAGCGGCGGTGGGGCGGTGGGGCGGTGGGGCGGGGGCCCGATGTCCTTGCGTTTTATTGCCAGGCTCTCGTCCTTCCAGCATGGCTGGTGAGAGCGGCGCCCTGGGTATTACAAATAAGCAAATTCCCCCTTTTTTTTTGGAGTCCCTCTTCTTGTATGACCAAAAGACAGACAGACAGGGGGGGGGGGGGGCCCCTCTGTTTACAGCGTTTTTTTTAATATTTCATCATGAAGGAATGGCTCAGAGGGATAAGCAGTCAGTGATTCATGAGAAACAAGAATTTGTGCAATTAAGAAGTGCAGGATTAGACGCAGTTACTCGAGAGCATTAAAAGGAATTAAACACAGTTTCACGCTCTCTCGGAGAAAGAAAATCACAGAGCCGCTTTGCCAGGTCCGCATCAAGATCACGGGAAATCATCTCCACTTAACCTGATCCCAAAAAAAACTAGGCGATGCCCTATCCAGTTCCTATGTTTAGTATTTAGACCCTCGTCTGAACTTCCGAACCCTCCTTGAACTGGGGATTCAAGCTGGTTTCTTGACTTTAATGAGCCATGACTAACTGGTTTTACATTTCACTTCAATTACTGATTGCTAATACGCCACTGCCTCAAATTGTTCATAGCTGGGTAATTTTAATTTTGCCTTCCTAAATTGATTTATTTAAGCTTAATGAAAGTGTTATCTTTTAAATGCACCATCATCACTATGGCATCTCGTTATGGCCACGCATCAGCGCCGACCAGCAGCGCTCTCTGGGAGGGAGATGCAGTAAGTCAAGAAGAAAACCTATAACTGTTTGGTATTAATATGTCGGCCTGTATTCATTTCATGGCTCTGTTTTCTTTTCAGTAATTCCAGTGCATTCTCTCTGCGGGTTTACGGTCATGATGCCGCCTGGAGAATATTGAAAGAGATAGTTATTACAGTTGTAGTGTATGTTTAGAAGGATGCAAACACAAGCACACATACTTTTTAACACAAATCAAGGCCTAACTACACCGTTAAATAGAAGACTTAACGACAAGATTTAGTGTGGTTTGAAAAGATTAAGCCTGAAATGTCAGTTTAATCACTGTTAATTATATCGCCTGCAATAAAAGTGAGCTTTCCCTTCGCTTTTTATTTATTTGTACCCTATAATTATAAAGCTCAAAATCACACTGAGCTAATTTTTCTTGACTACCAAAGGGCCCCGAGTATTGGTTGTCAATGTTATGGCGAAAACAGCCGCTGTCAAGTAAGTCTTCGGGAAATAACCCCATCAGAAACCCAACGGCACGTGTCAGGCACTCAGCTGACACCTTTGATACAGTACAGCTCAGCCTTGCTGCCGTCATGCTGGAATTGCTTTTAGCGGGGCTGAGGTTTTGAAGGCTACTTTGTATTGAGATGTTTCGCCTCCCCCACCGGTCCCACCCTCTCCGACAGCGGACACATTGATAAGGACGGACAGATGGAGAGACGGAGAGAGGGAAGAGGGAGGGGGTTAGCCCGTGACGAGGAGGTAATAACTCCGCGCCTCGTCGGCGGGAGGAGACATCAAAAGGACTCAAATGAATTCTGACAGACTCTGGGTGCAGCTCATCAATATCCTCTGCCGGCCATTAAATCAACATCCAAAAAAACAGAGCTAGATACCTGCTCATAAAACCACGGTCCCGTGACAAAGGGCTTGGACCCTAACGAGAAAAGCAGGTGACGGATGCACAAATCGGGGGGAGCTAAGTGGCGGGCGGGAGTCGCTAATGAAATGGAAGCCTTTTAAAAAGCCGTAATGCCGCTCGCTCGAGTATCGTTTAAGCAGACAGACGAGATGAGTACGGATGCCAGAGCTGCACTGATTAGAAGATTACACGGGAAACATCTAACAAGATCAGTGCCACTTGGCTGTGGGGAAGGACATTGCATGTTCTTATCCTGCGAGTCCCTTGAATGTTTAGATGCATCAGCAAAGGCGTGTGTCAAAGCGACTCATCCATCACTGTTATGGGGAGTTTAAAAAGATGCCGTCGACCAAGATTATCTTCATAATTGATGAAGTTTCACAGTCCAATAAAAGGGTCTCTTTAAAAAAAAATGAAAAAGTTGTGAGTTACGGCCTCGCTGTAGCACATTACTGCGTCGCCACCCTCCGAAAAAAAACTTTACAAGAACTCAGAGTTCTGCCCTTGTGAAGAGAGGAGGAGGAGGGAGAGGCAGAATCAGTCATACAGACAGCCCATGCAGGACCGAGTCTGTAATGTAGATCTATGATGCTGGACAGGGTCAGTGGAGGCGGTGGAGTATGTTTTAGTGCACCATAACCTCAGACAAATGGGTAAGGTGTGGTAGTGCAATGAAAGAAAAGAAAAAAGAACGTGCCTTTCTGTATTTAAAAACAACTCTGGGGTGTTTTTTTTGTTTTGTTCTGGAGTGGTTGTCTTTCATTTGCAAAATCTTTTATTTCCCTGTAGTTTAATCTGTATTTAACTTAAACGGAAAGCGATCAATAGTCATATTCAGATGATTAGTCGCAGATCAGAATGGGTTCAAATTACCTGGATGGCGACAGTCGATATGATTTTTTTTTGTGTGTGTGTGTGTGTTCCCGGTGCATTCAGTGTTATTTAGGTTGGAGCTCATTGCGTAGACTTCCTGCAGCTAAATTGGAGAAATTAAGCTCTCCAATAGATCCAACTCTCAAATAAAGGCCTCACGCCTGCCAGCGTATCATTTAGATTGACAACAGAGGCAGAAGCAATTGAAGTGAACTTAAGTCTACCCCCTGCCCTATAAATAATATTTAATCCCTCTTTGGAAGGGAGAATTGGTAATGAGTCCCAGAGCCTTTTTGATGCATCACATTGCCTTCAGCTACAGCTGACACCAATAGGATATAAAGCAGACAGATTTCTGTGCCCTACAATGGTGAGGTACGACAGCATTTCCAAGATCAGATCAATCAAATAGTTGAAGTCTGGTTAAATCAGGATATTGAGACTCACTGAGTCTTTTTGTCTGAAATGTGAACGTGAAAGAATGCGGAGAAGAAAGCGAGAGTGTGGGAAACGCTATAAAGCATCGTATCCTCTTGAGGTATTATTAAAAAAACCTAAGAGGTATTAGTTCAGATATTTGAACATCCAGCTAGAAGAAAGGGCAGCTAAATATGAAAAAGGCTTACTCTGCAGAAATCCAATAAAACGAAGGCTAATAAGTATGTGAGCTTAAATTGTTGCACGCTAATGCCATTGGCGGCTCTATTCAACCTTGTTTTCTCAGGGCGCTCGCTGTTTGACGCAGTTTCATGTTTCTTTATGTCTCTTTCTCACATTGAAATGTTCATACGGATGACCATGCTGAGCTCAAGGCTTTACAAAATAATGCCTCAACAAAATGAAATCCGGTGCATTACTAATTACCACAACTGAAACAATAATATGTGTTTTTTTGCATCCAGTAACGTAGCAGCCAGTCTATGCAGAGGAGGAACATGCTTATCTGTTATCCAGCTATTAAAACACGTTGCCAGGCTTAATATACTCTCCCGCTGCTCCACACTGATGCAAAGTGAGTGTAATATTACCTAAATGGTGAGTAAATAGATTCCATGGGGAATAATAGCAGTCAGCAGTCTGATCCAATAAAGAAGTAAGCGGCGAGAGCTTGAAGGGAAGATGAATGAATCTTATTAAAGAGTACTGATGCCTGGTCAGCAGGAAAATGAAGAAACAGCCAGACCGGCCGGACCGCACCTGCAAACTCATGGAGCCCAGCCTCTGTGCCGCCTCGCTCCGGTTTGCATTTAATCAGGTTATCAGCAAAGATTTGACTGATTAGAACTCTAATTAATTCAACTAAAAATAGGTTTATCAACAGACAATATGAACCATTTATTCAGGAGCCTGAACTATTATTTAAAGGAAAAAAAAACACTGTGCCTTCACTTCTGGTGGATTTTATAGAGTTTTTCTGAAAGGAAATACATTTATTCACTTTAAAGCTAGCCACCCAAGCTAATAAATGTGTTTTCCAAATTGTAGAACTTGGTGCATTTCTCCTTTAAATCTTTTCTTCACGTGTTTATTTCCAGACTTTCTCCAAAGGGCTTCTGCAAGAGAAACATGTATTTGTGTGAGACATGAACATTCACCTGAATGTCAGATTCTGTCGGAGTACCTTAGAGCCTTTCCTCAGACTGGACATTGTGCACTCATGCTCATCATATAAGCGGAAAGCCATCATAGAAGATGTACATTCCTAGCCTGACAGAATCCTCAGTAGACCAGAATGCAATTCAGCCACAAGACATGCTACATTTTGTGTGAGACTCTTTTTTTTTAATGCTATTGCTATCAGTCCTGCTCTCTCCACCAACATGCACAACCCTGAAGGCAATACGTTCCCTCCTGTTCTCCGGGGATTCTCAAGTCATACTGAGCAATGCGGGAAATTGCTTACCGATGTAGAAGTGGACAACGTTGAGGCAAAATGCACGGCAACAAAAATGTAAATGACACCATTTCCTCAGGAAAGAACACCTGGAATGCTCCGATCACCCCAGATGGTGATGGCGTGATCATATACAAGTACCTGAGGGTGGACGCTTCCTGTGAGTGCCTTGCCCAAAGGAAACAGTGAGTGTTGAGGGAGACGAGAGTCTTGTTTAGATTGTTATTTTTTTTACAGTCAGCCGATCTGGGGATCGGCCAAAGGTCGTCTAATCACTGAACTACTTCCGTCTCCAATTGAAGGATTTATTTCCATATTAAAGATTAGGTCTCCACTCCGGTGTTTCGGTCTTTTCCTCACGAGATTAGTATGCTGTAAAGGTCATGAGAAGGTCACAGGTGGAAATGACACAATGCTCACATTGCTCTTTAAATCCCAGGCTTACACAGCCGACAATGAGCTCCACATGATATTGTCAAGTTGCTGAAACACTTTTTTTACGCCCAGCTGATTCTGACATCAGGTCCACCATGTTTTTCACTGTGTTGCTTCGTTTTGTGGAGCGCCGCGCCGTTTAATAATGCCGCCAACTGCCAGCGAAGTCAATTCAACAGTGCATCACTATGTGCAAATTCCCCAAGAGGGAAAAGAAAAGTGTCAATTTAGTCAAAACGCCTCCCTCATCTAAACATGGTGTAGCGGGTGGCAGGAAGTGGTTGTGGTTCTTTGAGTTTAGTTGGCGGGCTCTCTTTTCTAATGCCTGCCAGCAGACATGCAGGGTGTCCAGGTGCACAGTCTGCAGACACCCCTCTGAGAAACCAAACCTTCATTATTTATTAAGCTACAAAATGAAGCTGCGAGAGGAGGTCAGTCAGCCGTGAAGCTGGCAGGAGGGGATGTTGCTTCCCTGTCTGCCAGGGACGCAGGTTGGAGGACTGGGCATGTGCGTGGAGTAGCTGCACGAGCGGAAGATGTGGGATTCAATTCCACCCCCTGCGTGTGACAGGCCAAATATAGACCATCAGATGGAATTGTTAGTTTCAAGATGGCATGCCATCTTTAACCCCCCTCCCCCACCCCCCATCCCTCAAGAATCGACAATTTCAGGCCCCCACATAATCTTTAATCGTGCCCACCCATTTTCTCGCCCTACATTCTTTCTCTTATTTCTGCCTCCATACTATCATAATGGCTTGGAACCGGATCCAGATTTTTTTTCTTCTTCTTTTCAAAGCATTTTCTTCGCTTTCATGAGAAATTTTCTATTATCCTTGGCCTAGCCTTATAGGCTCAATAAATGCCATTTGACTTCCTTTCCTGGGAGAGTGAAAAATGGGAAAAAGAAAGCTGTTTTCAATAATCCTGCCAATATGATGATTCAGTAGATTTTCATCCTGTTATACTTGCAGTGAAATTGCATTGTTCCCAAGCTCAGAATCTTTCCATCTAACAATGCATACCAATAGATGCCCACTATGCAGTTCTCACTTGGGGCTTTTAATGTGAACACTGAATCACTACTTAATCTCAGTCCCCTCAAAATGTGTACCTCACCCTGGCAGCCATTAGTTTGTTCTTTGTAAGAGAACTTACAGAACTTGAAGGAACCCAATCAAGCGGTGGAGTTCCACCAAACCTTTAGCTCGTCCACACAAGAGAAACCCATCATCCAAACACAGAGGTTATCACCAAAGGACATGAATAATTCGAATGGCAAACACTGCATCGGAAAACCGCTTTTGTTGTATTTGAAGACCCTCCACCGCGTCCGACTACCACTTTTGCTTGTTATGACTCGACCTTGGTGAGGATGAGTATCTTCTCATCAACTTTCGCCGTGTAGTGTGAGGAAGACAAAAGATAACTTCAAAATACGGGTTTTCTCTTGTCTGTGCTGGAGTTATTTATGATTTATGCTGCTTAGTCATTACCACATTCCACACAGCCTTGGTGCCGTAAAAGGATGCCGTCTGTTTATGTTACATTTGTGCGGCACGGCTGTGGGGAAATATCCACTGATATGATGATAGTTAACCCTCTATATGGCCAAATGAGGCAAAATCAAAATGAAATACCTTGGATAAATAAAATAAACACATAATATGAGCTATTTTACGAGGAAAATATACACTTTAGGATTAATTTGACATTGGTATATCGTGGCAAATAATTTAGCCTTTATGAATAAAAAAAAAATAGGACTTCGTGAAATTAAATTTGATGTCCCCAATGTCACCCGTTTCGTCATCAAGGTTGCCATCATTTGTGGTGTGAAAATGTATCCCTCACTGCTCATGCAATAAATAATAATAATGATAATACATTTGCGCTGTAAAAAAAGAAACAATCAAAGCAATAATAATAAAACAAGGCAGAGAGGTGACATTTTAACGGTAAGCAACAAAACGAAAACATACATAACTAGCATCACAGGTTAAAAGCAGATTTAATCAGATGAGTTCAGTTGTGCAGTTTTGACAGTGGCGAGTGACGGAGGATGTCCGAGGAGCTGGCGGAGAGAGTTCCAGAGGGAGGGGGCAGCAATGGAGAAGGCCATGTCCCTCCAGGTCCGGCAGGCGGGGTCAAGGATCTGAGGTTGTGGGGTGTGCCGGTGCAGGAGAGGGATGAAGGGGCGAGGTTGTGAAGGAAGGGCTTTTCCTGTGATGAGGAGAATCTTGAACCGTATTCTTTAAAACCTCGAAGAGCAAGCCGAAAAGGGGCGAGAGGAACACACGGAAAGGGCAGCAGCCTATAAGGGAAACGTGTCCTTGGTGATGCCGTGGCCTTTATAGTAGAGCCGTATCTGCAGAGGCTGAGAGCAACTCACCAAGCTGTTGGGAAAATGATCGGTCCCTAGCACATCGAACCCTTCTCCCTCTCGTCCTCCTTTCCTCCTCACTCCCCCTCTCCTTAACCCACTACCTCTGTCCTCCCTCACAACTTCTGACTTCATTTCTCACTCTCACCTCCCTCGCTCGCTCGCTCGCTCCCGCCCTCTTTCTATCTCATTGCGTCTCGCTCTCTCTCCCTCTGCAGCCGTCAGTGTGGGAGTAAAAAGGATTAGTCAAACCAAGAGAGGGAGCAGAGCACTAAATGACGGTATTGAATTCTGGCAAAATAAATTTGGGCTTCTCACGCCAAGTGAGAAGTTAAGTCTCAGGCAGTGCAGTTTCTAGCACATCTAACATGATAACAGTGCATAATGAACTCATTTCAGAATGGCAGTTTTTATTAAAAATCAAAAGCCTGCCGCTAAGTCTGAGAACATTCAAGCTCCAACAAAAAAAGAAGTAGAGGGTAATGGTGAGCACTGAACAAATATATTTTAAACTACTCTCTGTAGAGTATTAGGTTCAGTTTATTATCGAATAAACGCATTTCCGCTCTACTATTACAATGGGTATTCATTGCCGGTCATAATAGTGAGGACAAAAGAAAATATTGAACAGTTCCAAAAGGATAAGGGTACAATGGAATCAATAATGCCAACACACGTTTACATTAGTTTTTTAATTTCACTGCATTGAATGTGTATTTCATTTGGTCAATATGGCATCAGCACGATAACAATGAGCTTTGTACATGAGCAAAACTACTCAAAAGAAATTGCACATAAAACCCTAAAAGTCATTAAACAATCTCCCAAAAGTATGTAGTCCAGCAGCAGAAGATGAGGGCGAGAGGCCAGCTCTATATCTATATATCTATATCTCGGATAAACAAAGCATGGACAGCCCTTTATTGAGTTGACCTCCAGATCCTTCACACTGTAGTTAGTTTGAATTTGCCAAGAGAGGCCATCAGTCAGTAATATCAGACTGATGGTGCGAATGACAGTCAACAGTCTGAACCCGGAGCCAGAGCTGTCTCTCTCTCTGTAAGGTTATGTGCCCAGGTATGACAGGCGTGTAATGAAATTCCTCTCCTCTTTACGCTTAGCATCAGTGTCTCTGTGCAGGTCCTGACAGTCAGCACCGCAGACACACTGTCCTGTGACATAGACGACGGACATTAACTGCAGAGTCACAGAGTCAGTAGCTCATATACCAGCCCTGTGTTACTGGCTTTAGGCATTTTATCTGGGTTCTGTACCCAGAAGAGATGTTGCTATATGGAATTACCTTACGTAAATACCTTAATTGAGAACACTCTTGTTTTCCTTTTAGGGCAATGCCAAGATTGTCCACATTTTTAATACTCACATTTTACTCTTTAAAAATGTGTTTTTATTTCCTTTTTTTTTTCAATTCGTAGAGATGCAACAATTACCAACCATTTAAGAACTTTTTTTTTTAAACAATTTATGTTATACATTACCATGTATGTAGGCCCATTACAAGCACAAATGCATTCATGAAGCAGGATCTATTTACAAGAATGTAAAACATTCGTTTAGGAAAAACATCCTGGTTTGGCTTGAAATAATAATGTAAAGTTTTGGGCCCCACCAACTCTTTGCTGGGCAGGTAGCCTACAGTGATTTGAAATAGATGAAAACTGCTGCCTGTAGCTGGTGATGGCGCAGACGACAGCGGTGGGAGTTCACCCAAACCGCCAAGTTTTGAGCTGTAAAACCGGGACAATTTCAAATCAGGAGCGACCAGTCGGATAAAGTAATAATTGTTTATTATTAACAGGTGATATGAGATGATGAAGTCTTGACAGAGTCTTCGGCGCTTGGAGATTTGTAATCGAGGGCAGTCTGCCGCGATCAGCAGCGAGATAAATCCCCCCGCGTAGTCCAGACCTGGTGGTGCTGATGAGGCTGATGGAACGATGAGATGGGGAGGCGGAGGGGTGCGTAACCGCAGCATGAATGCACCGCAGGTAGAGAGACAGTCATATTTAAAAGATCGTAGGCTAACGATGTAATTGGTTCGTTGCGCTTATTAGATAGAGACTCGCTGATTGACAGCCGCCAAATGACAGCAAGTAAATAATGAGTGAGAAATGATTGGCAGAAATAAATTACGGGTTTAGGCATGCAAGAGTATAGTCGTCCAACTGAACGCACGCTATAGAGTAATGATCTGAGGATAACAACTCACTGGGTCATCACTACATGGGACACCTTTCACATACAATACGCAACATGTAGGTACTTTAAGGTTATTGTTCGGATTGCTCTACAAGCGTTTAAAACATGATCTAATAGTCCATAGGCAGCCATGTATGATCTGCAGTGGATTGTCTTTTGTCGCAAAGGATATGCCTCTGCAACCAAAAAAGAGGAACAGGAAGGGAAGGGACCGACCTCTTTGTGAATGAACGGTGTGAACCTGCTCAAAATGGCAGATGGTGGACCCATTGAAGGAACAGCTGTACCCTCCTCGACAGAATGCAAAAAGAGGCTTTTAATGAAGGAGGCAAAATGACTGAAGTGGCAGACCCCAGGGGACGAGCACAGCCATTACGGAGCAGCAGGCTTTCTACCGGACAAGCCAGTCACATTACAATTTGTCTCTCATATTTTGTCTCCAAAACTTTTTTTGGTTTCCACACCACATTTTGTACTTCTGACAGAGTTAGCTGATACCGGTGGGACGCGTCAGCCAGTCTGCAGGATGTCTATTGTGGGTCTTACTGTGGTTTAGTAAAGCGATGAAATGTTGAGATTATTGGCAAGCGAGTCAGGGGAGTAGGTGTCTGCCTCGTGCTCAGATTTCACTTCGTCATGCGTTCCTCAGCAGTTTGACAACAGAAGGCCGAAGCTTCGACGTTTCATATTTATCTGCATTGAGATGTCGGAAAGTTTCTTTTCGAGAATGTATCAATTAGGCCTCTGCCCAATGCAATTAAAATCCCTCTTCCCTCAGTGCTTCAACTCTCCCATCTGTGGTGTGCCCACGGCCACATCAGATGAAGCCCTCAATAATATGAATGTCAAATTCATGCATAATGAGTTTTGGCCTTATGTCAGGCCCCTGATTTGAAGTCATTCTGTATTTTTCTTCTTAAATGCATAGTGTACAAACAATTAAGAGAAAACATCCTGGAGCAGGGAACAGATGGGTTATGTAACCAAGTGTTTGCAAGGGTGAGCTTTTTAAGTTTAGCCCCACCATTAAACCATGAGCGCAATGTGGATATTTCTAAATGGTCGGCCTTGTTAATTCCACTCCATAGCTCCGTAATACAGATATATTCCACTCCATAGCCTCAGCATACAAAGATGAAGCTCAAACCATTTCGGCCCTGACCCATTAAGTTTGCACTGCTTGTTTTAAGTACGCCATTCAGGATATGAGCGGATTCTTGTCACGACTGTTTTAATTTTTGGATTGGAAGGTTCCCAACCCACAGAGAGTAAAATGTGCTTTGCGTGTATGTTTCTCCTTCTGTCCGACTGACTCACTTTGACAAAGCTTCCCTCCACGTGTGAGTGTAGTGCAGAGGCTGCGACAGGAACCAACTGTTGCCGCGGAGGAACACGTGGAAGCGAGGCGAGGCCCGCGAACAGCTTGCGAGGAGGGTGTGAAGGCTGGAGAGGTGCACGAGGTGGGGTCCCTGGGTGCGCATGAGGGTTGGTGGGCGGTGCGTTCGGGTGCTGGCAGGCTGAACGGGCTCCTCGCTGAGTTCTCCTACTGCCTGTCACGACCGGGTGTGGTGGGGAAGAGACGACAGAGGTCACAGTGTGGCAAAATCAAAAGTACTTTACTAATTCAAAGTTAGAAAACAAGGGAACAAACACTAGAAAACTACAGATTGAAGGCGATGCAACATGCAGGTCTACAAGGACAAAACAACTTACAACTGACAAGGGAAAGACACTGATTAAATACCAATGAGGGCGGGGCTTTACAATCACACAGGGAAACAATGAGGGCGGGGCTTTGTAATCACACAGGGAACCAATGAGGACGGGGCTTTGTAATCACACAGGGAACCAATGAGGGCGGGGCTTTGTAATCACACAGGGAACCAATGAGGGCGGGGCTTTGTAATCACACAGGGAACCAATGAGGGCGGGGCTTTGCAAAGTGGCAGCCGACTGTGCTTTTTCATCATTTATTGATCGTTACATTTGTGCTCAAAAGAAAGTCGGAAAAAGAAGGAAAAAAAACAGCAATTAGCTGCTTTCTTTATCAACCAGTCTGTACTACTTTCCTTCCATGACTGCTCTGCGTACTCTATTCCCTGAATGAATCATGGCTTGTGCAAAGCTGCTGCACTCTCCGGCAGATGTTGCTGGAACTATGGAGAGTGATATGATTAAACATGGAAACTTCTGCAATATACAATACTGGTGTGGCCATACTTTGATTGTAATGATATTCATACGGCGGTAAAAGGCAAGGGCTGTTACGATCAAGGGAAGAGTCTTCTTCAACTCCTTATTATGCCGTGACAAATACATTCCTGCTGTTCATTTCGCAGTGTGCCTGTGCTCTTGTGTGCGTACGGTTACCTCTTGCTCGTTAATGCTCTGTGTGATATCCGTACAATGACGTGCGGTGCACTCATGTGTGTCTGTCACACACTGTCACCACCCTCAGATTAGATCTCATGTTGACAGAAAACCTGCTATCCAGCGTTCAGCATTTGAGGGAAAGGGAAAAACTAAAATAAAGACCGTAAATGGTGCAGGCAACATGTCTGCCTGGCTGTCTCATGTGGATGTATTGTTTTCATTATGTCACTGTGGCATAACAGGGATTTATTAAGCCATTCAAGGGGTAGCTGTATTCAAATATGACTTTGGTTGAATAATAGGCTTGTGAGTTGTTGTTTTTTTAAATACCATAATGTGCCGGCAGCATATAGCATCAATAAATATCACATCAGACCTGTGTAGATGCCTTGTGGTTGTGCTATACTCACAACAAAGGATTTCAATCATATAAACCATGTTAACCCGACCTTTAAACTCAGCTCTTCTCTTCAAACGAGCAGGAATGTCTCCCATTTGGGCGACTATACCTTGAATGACACTTCTGTCGGTTGCTTATCCAATGTGTGCTAAGCGTGTCAGTTGATTCATGTCAACCGGAAGCTCGGTGGTGTGTCTCATAGGATTTTTCAACACTGAGCATGAAACATAATTCCATAAACCCCAAACAATCTGCATGGCTAAATACCACCAGAGAGGAAAGGTGCCCTTTAAGAGTGGATAATCACAGTGGGAATCTGTCTCCTGACCTCGGTGACTTTGGCACCATGCGGTTGCCACCGAGCCACTCGGAACCACAAGGTCATGATTTTTGTGAGCCTCACTAACATGATAAACAATCTGCCTCCCCAAATAGAACTCGGCAGCTTTCTGGCTGTGCAGTATCCGTCTTGAATCCGCTGCAGACTTGACGGTGTGTGAACAGAATGAGAGCACAGCAGAGCAGCTTTGGGCTGAGGGAGGAAAACCTCTGCAGAGCTTCTGCACTACCCCTGCCTGTCACCAGGGGGCCACATAGTGCTTCAATAAATGCCCTCGTTTCTTTTTTTTCTTCTCCTTTCCATAACAAACCATGAAAACAGACCTCACCTCCCATCGACTCTGCTGTAAATGTATAGCTTTGTAAGTAGAGAGATAGGAAGTGTTTGGGGGGGACAAAGGAGATTTGGATCTATACGTTTCAAAGAGCGGTCGCCGATTTAGCTTGGCCTCCTTTGCAGACGGAGAGACACGTGCCTCTGCTGCCTCAAAACACTCATTCTCCAACATGGCATCTCTGGCAATGGGAGATTAGCGTATAGGAGAGGCAGGAAGAGAGAGAGGAGGAGAATGACAGGGAAAGTGGAAGGCAGATGGATACAGGCAGCAGGGGGGATCGCGGGAGAAAAGAAAGATCCCAGAGTAGAAGAGATCAAGAGACAGGAACGAGAAACATTTAGATAAAAGTGACTCATTTATGACTTTCTATTGCAGCCTTATTACACTATACGCTACACTATATGGTCCGAAGCAACCGGTTCTCACTCCCAACTCTGTCAGAGCAATTGGCTTAGTAGTAGGCTAGCTTTGTTTTCCAAAACCTTACCATTTAGTATCGTTGAGAGAGTAAACCTAGAAACGGAGTTTGAAAAGACACTGTGTGCATGTAACAAGCAGAAACCGTACATTTCCTGTGAAGCTTATTTTGAAAATACACTTGGCAGGTAAGGGGAGGAAACTGACACGCAGTCCCAGACACGTCCACAACTGATGCTCGAGGGGTAGAGAGAGCGCTGTAGTAAGAGATGGAGGGCTGCTGAGCAAGCAACGCGTTGGGCCACAAAAGTATTGCTCATGTTCTTATGTGTCCTGGGGCTGTGACTGGTCCGATAGATTCTGCACGCGTACTATTATTAACACAGGAGTCTCCTTATCGTTCGGCCATTGTGCTGAGCAGTGATCCTATTGCAACGATGAAATCCTGCGTCAACTTTCAAAGGAGCAATATACGACATTCAGAGCAATAATACAGCAAACAAATATTTGCAATGCAAAGATATATTGTATTTAGTGTCTATATAGCGAATGAAGCGCTCCCCCTCTGGTTCACTGTTAGCTTAGCTTCGGCTGGAGAAGGGACACTGCTAGCTTGATGGGGACACTGCTAGCTCGATGAGGACACTGCTAGCTCGATTGGGGACACTGCTAGCTCGATGAGAACACTGCTAGCTCGATAGGGACACTGCTAGGTCGATAGGGACACTGCTAGCTCGATGGGGACACGGCTAGCTCGATGGGGACACTGTTAGCTCGGTGGGGACACGGCTAGTTCGATGGGGACACGGCTAGCTGAAATGTGCTACAATCGGAAAAACAATTCTACCATTCCTGTAAAACCCGACTAGTCAAACTAGTTAAAATTCTAATTTGATTCATAGGAAGTTAGTGGCTGAGTAAGAGGGGTAAAGAGCAGTTTTCTGGTACCCTGAAGATCCCTGCACTGCAGTACACTGGAGAGACGCACAGTGTATCTGATTCCACTTAGCTGGGTTTCTCTCTGCGCCAGTCAGATGCCAACATCAGTGCCAGCTTTCGCTCTCCTCTCGCTAACACCCTCCCTTCCTCCTCCTCCTCCTCCTCCTCCTCCTCCTCCTCCTCCTCCTCCTCCTCCTCCTGATGCTGCAGGCATGCAAAAGCTCTGGCAACTCCTGCCTGCCTGTGATAGACAGTAAGGAGAGTAAGGTGAGAAAAAGATGAAGCGAGGGGGAGAAACTGCAGAAAGGAAGAGAGGGCGAGAAGTGGGAGTTAGCTGAGGGAGCGACATGGGGGGGGATGCAAGAAAGAGGGGAAGAAACAGACGGAAAACATTCTTTGTTTACCCTCTCTGGTAATGAGACATTGCAAAAGGCGGAATGAAGAGTGTGAGAGAGCAAAAGGAGGACAGCGGCTGGGAGAGAAACGAGGATGACAAAAGGCTGTAGGAAGAGTGAGAGAGGGAAATGGAGAGACGCCGACAGAGAGAGAAATATCTACATGAGCGAGACAGCTGTTGTTTAACACCACAGAAAAAAATACAGGAGGAACAGACACTGAAAAGCAGGTCGTCTGCACAGCTCCAGCAGAACCACTGTTTATACAAATAAAGCCCGGAGGGCTGTTTGAGCGTCTGTGTCTTTGTGTGTTTCTGCATTCGTTTGCGGATGCACATGTGCTCTGTTTTTTGCTTGTGTTTGCATGTGTGTGTTTGTGTGTGTGTGTTTGTGTGTGTGCAAGCGTGGCGGACGTTAATATAATTGTCACGAGCATGCGGCAAAGGGTGGGTGTGCTGTGTGAGGAGGAGCAGCTGTGGGTCTGAGGGCTGACCTCGCATGTTGCGTTCATGCAAGCCACACGCCTGCGCTCCAGCGCTCCCTCCCGAAGGCCCAAGGCGAAGTCACAAAGAAGCTCGGTGAACTTGTGTGTCTGTGAATGTATGTTTTGTGTATCGAGCGAGAGCAAATTATATATTTTTTGTGTGATTCGGGGAGGAATAACGCTGCTCTTTTCTGGGCTGCGTTTAAGCATCGCTTCCTGTTGTTTATGCCACGGGCGACGCGTCGTCCATGGAAGAGAGCCCCGGCCAACTTTTGCTGACGCAAGGTCAAACACACAGGCATGGGCCCCGGGTTGCTTTGAAACAGATGTTACCCCCCGCGCAACGCCACCCCGCCTCCCTCACACCCAAACACCCAGACACAGCTATTGCCTATGACGGCGCTGCGGGTTGGGGTCTGATAGACTTCAAATGACAGACTACACAGATTTCCCTCTCTGACCAAAGTGCATGCCTCTGTGTGTAAAACCATCCTCTGCATCTCAAAACATGACAGGCCTTAGACACAAGCAAGCCCTCCTCTTATTCAGGGGACTGGGTTGAAACGAGAATGGGGAAAACTGTTTTTTAACCCATTTGGTTGGATCTTTTCATGGTTGTCCGAGCAGGGCAAACATCAGAGATGACGAGATGAGTTTGGGCTGCAATTTTATTTTTTATTCCAGTGCGTCTGTCAATCCACATCGATGAAAATGAAACACAAGAGAGACTCGTACATGAGACGGGATGATTTTGTAATGACGACGGATGTTTAAGTGAGATTTCGTTCAAGGTTTTCAGCCTCAGAATAACAACAATTGTACAACAAAGACACAAGGACACATGTAGCAGCTATCGTTAGACACTATCTTTATGAATTATGATACGATGCAACCGACGAGACTCGTCTCCCGGTTGGTTGTAGCTCTGTCCTTCTTGCCGCTGGAGCTTTGATTGCTTTGAAAGTTTTAAACAAGCTAATCCAAACTCGATTCATCCCTCTGTTAGCCACTTCACAGATGAATAAACCTTGGGTGACTTGAAAAGACAAAATGCATGTATAGCATGTGACTAAACACGTATTGAAATGCACAAGAAAGAAACGGGATATTTGTAGATCTTTTAAATTTTTTTTTGCTCATTTAGCCGTAGAAGATTTAATTGAATTTCATCTCTCCAGGAATACGGTGTCCATTTAATAGCCATGTTTCTGCGAAAAGGGCCTTGTGCAAGACACTAACTAACCTTGTACCTAGAAACAGATAAAACTGCAGGCAATGTTAGCAGAGCTGCACGAAAACTATAAATGCAGGGGAGTTAATGTATAACCTCCCGATGTTTTTAATTTAAATTCCTTAAATGTAATTGTTTCCACTTGCCTCATAGCGTCATCAAAATTCATAACAACAAGGCAGTAATCAGGATGTTATAAATGACGCGATGCAAATATTTGGGAGCTAGAAAGCGAATACTTTCACATCCAGGGTTTTTTAAATGCAACTAACTGGTTTAAGGACACATTTTGCAAGGGCAGCTGATTAGTGCATAACTCCCCTCATAGTGGCGAACATATGTCCGATTTTAATAAGATACAAATTCAGCTCTCTGACTGCCGGTGTGCTTCCAATTTTGATGAAATGGCACCTTGCCGTTCACTTAAATTTCAACCTCTGCAGCCAACAAGAAATAGATGACATGAAAGAAGACGTCGACATTCTAGGCCAATCCTCTCAACTTACCAAATCATCATCTCACCACTCATATGAAATCAATACATCAAGATCAATGAGATGAAAGGACGAAGGGGCGGATGAGATATGGGCTTTGGAGGGACAGAAGTAAAATGAGGCTCTGCTTCGACCCCACTGCAGACATAATAGTTGATGAATAAAGCCGCTGCCAAATGCTCACCAGTCCCACCAATCTTCAATCCAATCACCTGTTACGGCATCTGCCATTTGGCGATTATGATTATGAATGAATCCTCGACAGACGCATTGAAAAAAGGGGAGACAAAATGACGAAAGCGACGTGTCGCATCTCCCCATATTAACGGTGCCAGCTGTCTCCTTCAGACAGTTACACGTAATAAAGCATGCTAATGGTGATGTTTGTTTGCCGTTGAGCTAAATGTCAGAGTGTAGACTTGTTGGAAAAGGCGTGTCGTCTAAGTGACTTTGAAGGTAGTCCGCGGCCGTCGCAGAACGCCGCTAACCTCCCGAGGCTTGCGTGTGCTGCAGTGTTTACTGTCCATGGAGGGGACAAACAAAAAAAACAACATGTGATGTTATTGAGTCAGCGAGGACCAAGACCAGCGAACATTTTCAGCACCTTGTTGAGTGCATGCTTCAAAGAACGGAGATAGGTTGTAAAAGCATAAACGGGCCCGGCGAAGTGGAAAACACTTCTTGGTCCAATAGTTTCTTAATACTTAGTGGAACTGCCAGAAGGAAAGTGGTGTGCAGCTGTGAATAGATTCCAAGAGAGGACTGTGTAATTTGGTACTAATTATACGGTAAACGGCGACAGTTTTCAATTGTTACACTGATAATTAATTCCAATTAATATTTGGCGTAGCCTAGAGTCTAATTCTGTTCACAGCAGGGAGTTTTGCATGCTCAGCGACATGTATAAAAATACTGCGTGGTTGAGAATTACAGGCAACATACAAATAGACAAAATACGAAGAACTAACTCTCCTTCACTAAACTAAAGCTTCTTTTTGTGGAGTTTTGAATGTGTTTATAGCAATTATAAAATTATTCAGATATTATAAAATACATTTTAGAAAAAATGTCACAGTTCTGCGGAAAATCCGGATAATCTGTGTTGAATATTTCCTCTGGGGCTAAATTTGGGAACTAAACATAGGTTCTGTAATATTTTAGGTTTGAATAGATTTCTGCCAGTTTTTCCTAGTAATTAAAATTACAGCACCTTTTTTTTTTTTTCCTGGAATATTCTGTGGCCTTTTGTTTCTCACACATCACTCCTTGGCTCTCTCTCTCATAACCTCAAACATTAACCACGTGCGCTGTCACAGAAGCATGTCTCCATTTCCCCTTTTTAATTGGTACCAAATTACACATTTTCAGGAACCATGCAAGGAAATGTTTCAGAAATTACAGGACCGGCAAAAGAAAGCCCAAAGTGATTCACATTTATAACCCCCAGATTCTGACTCATATCTGACAAAATGACAGATTGAGGCCAGAGTAAAGAGAATGTCTTTGCCATGTATTTTGTTATCAATTATCTAACAAAATACAATATTCAAAGTTTGTATGTTGGTCACAGCTTCAACATTATTTTCCATGCGGCCCGGTTTCTAGTATGCTCGGTGAAGTGTTATAGAGTGCTCTCTGAAAAATAAGGTTTTGTATTCACTGAGCTGCATTCTGTTATCTCATAAATGAATAGCCAGAATGAATTGAAATTCCTTTTGTAAGGACTCTCGAGCCGAGCATTGTGCTTCTATAATTATAACTTGGAAGAGGCCGGATGCAACAAAGTGGGGAGGCAGGTTGTCCTTTAAACCTCCAGGTTGGCGGTTTGATCCTCGACTCCATGTCAATGTGTATTTGAGCAACAAACTGGACCATAAGCTGCCCCCCAGGCGCATTATAATAACTCCTTCAGATGCTTTTGATTATTCAAATTTCTCGCCAAAATGACATTTTACATAATGATGACATTATAATTTACCTTTGCTTAAATGCATAATTTAACTTAATGTAACCTCCGGCTGTTAGCTCCATTATTTAGCCAAGCAGGACTCTGCTGCTAACTGCTAATGCTAACTAGCTCTCCTCTGACCAATTTATACACAAACTTGTTCACAATGTAGCATTAGCTTGGATTTGGGAGAAGAAAGCATTAATGCATGTTGCATTTTTGGACTGAATATCAGTCATTCTTTCACCACTGGTAGCGACTCCCCCACTGGAGGTCTATTGGGTGGATCTCTGTTCATGTTGCATGTGAGTCTCGCTCATTGTGCAATTCAATTTAACCAGTTCTGCCACCCTTTACCCTGATTGATTGTGAGAAAAACGCAGCAATGTAAAGTATCGACAACTGATGGCTAGTAAACGTGGATTAAATTTGCACTGTTAAGAACAAATTGCCTTTGCAAATCCTCCCTTTTGTGAGGAAGGAAAGGCCTTTAACATACCCTATGTGTTTATCTCATGGACACAGACAATGGATTTTGGATGAAAAACATTGTGTTTGTTTAAAAGACAATGAAGACATGGAAGTCAAAACATGTAGTATTAACATGATGTCGAAAGGCAGAAACTCAGAGGCGCATGCATAGCCCCCATGAATAAAAAAATAACACAAATTGCCATTCACATATGGGTGAGTAAAACACAGGTCCTAAATAAATCTATCAATAACTTATGTCTTTCAACACGTCCATACCTTCGTGTGTTCGCATTCTGCTAGAATTGACTGCATCGTCAGAGTGAGAAGATTACAGTATGAAAATGTATTATTGGAACAAGTTGCTCTTTTTTTCCAATAAACCCCACTAGTTTAATAGGAAACACAATATGATTCAAAAAGGGAATGACTCATCTCCCAAGCGTGTGTGTGTGTTGGCTTGTCGTCAGATGTGGCTGCACATGAAGCATAAACAAATGCACCAAATGACTCCGCATATGGGAGTGAAACCTTAATCCTATTTCCAGTCTGGCGGATGTTGAAGACACACAGGGAACGGCCATGCCTGTCTCTTTTGCTTCTCGCTGCCACCAACCTGAGCCTCGGCTTGAGAGGGACACTAAAGCAGGCAAAATGCACTGTAGCCCCATTATGTCACTTCTCTTTCTCAGCATAATGTATTCATGCTACACAATGTTGTCTGCTTCCGAGCTCCTGTCTGATATTGTCTACAACACCTACTTAAATCTCAAACACGATGCCAACGCTTCTTGAAATGTCTGAAACCCCGAGTCACGGAGGTGATTCTCTCCGTAGTAGTGTTGTGCAGAACGTTGTGGCTCCATCATGTTACTTTGTGCAAAAGAAAACTACAGAAAACTACCAAGAATAAGATAAGATTTAACTCTATTCAATGGGGGGAAATGTTGTAGAATGAAGAGGAATATAGAGGCGTAGTCAACATGGTCTTAATCTCTTTCTAGTGCTTGCTCAAAACGCACAACGATTTAGTCTGCAATGGATTTGTAGGAGACTCACGTCCGTATTTTCATCTTGCCAGATTTATTATCTCAGCATGTAATTGAAAATGCTGCCTCCATACATGCTTTTCCCTTCCATATTTCTCAGTGTGAAATGCTGTTTTGAATTGGTCCAGTTTTGATGCTGTTTGTGCTAACTGTCGCGTGTCTGGAATTTCTCCTCGCAACTCTTTTACACCCGTCTGCCAGCTATTGTGTCACTGCCCATGCGCGTATGTATTTATGTTCATTAACACTCCGGGGGTCGAGGATAAATGCCACTCAGAGGAAGATGTATACAATTAGCATTGAAAACCTGTCAAAGCATCATGTAATAAAAACCTGAATTAAAATGATACTTGGGAAGAAAAAAAAGTGACCTTCGTTTCTTTGGAGAAAAAAACCCTGCATGCGATGGGCATCATTTGAAAACAACTGTTTTCCAAGGCTCAAATTACTCGGCGCATGCAGTCTGTACACACAATTACACTTTGCCCGAGTATGGGTCCTACTTTTGTTGTTTCATCATGTTGTCCAATACCAATATGACAGTCCCATCAACCCGAGCTGTATTTTATATTCAAGTAAGTGAACTTCAGCATACTAACACTGTAAACTAAGCTGGTGAACATGGGAAACATTTAACCTGCTTTCCCTCAGCATGTTGGCATTGTTAGCATGTTAGCAGTAAACTCATCAACACATCGCTTGTTTTTCCCACAATGCAAAAGCCACCACAAAAAGGACCATAACTGTGTTTGTTCCGGCTTTTCTCATCTCACCTTCATCGTAGCTATACCAACGTATAAATTAATGCACTGTAATTTGTAGATATGATTTGAAATGAATATGTATCTAATCAAAGTAATTGTGAACCAGGAAGTGTAAACACTGCAAAAATCAACACTTACTCCTTTTAAGCCCCACGGGACCTATATAGGTCCTTTTTTAAGATTTTAATTAAACTGTGTAAAACATTACAATAATCATGAACAAATATATTGATGCTACACATCAAATTAAACAAGAGAACCTGGGCTACAATAATTAGTCAGCCATTTCAACACAACTCAAACACCAACTAAAATAATTATTAAAATAAAATAGTTATAATTTTGTCACGAGTCAGCCCACTCTGCATGTTTCCGGAACTAGCAGCCCGTAGCTTGGTGCTATCAGAAAAAGACAAATAGCAAAAAGCAAGACAATTCTACACAGATTCCAAATCTATTCACCAAATCCCTCTGCTGCAAAGCATCACTGAGATATGAACCAAAGAACACAGCAACATAAATCGCTGAGTCAGCAAATTTTGAAAAAAATTGAGAAAATAGCAAATATAAGAAAAAATGCAGTTCCCTCAGTAAATCCCCACTAATACAAGTTTATTGAACATCATAAGTCACAAGTGAAATATAAGGTTTGCTACATGAAAAAATTCAAATGTCACAGATGTGCGGAAATATGCGCAAATGTGCCGAAATGCTAATTTTGCATTCTCGCCTGAATTCTCTCTGTACTTTACCCAATCTGACTTTGTTCTGCTTCACTTTTTCAAGTGAAAACAGTGCAGAGAGACTGTTCACATATTGTGCTATGATTTGGGAGAGCCTCAGGGCTTCTTCTTCTTAGTGAAGCATCATTTCAAGGAGATAATCATCCTGAAAGTGCTTTTTTCTATAGGCGGACCTGGAACTTCTATTTGTTCTGTGTTTCAATCTTCATTTACTCTTAGCCAGCAACATATATACTAATATTTACACATCTGACCAAAAGCTCACAAGGGTTGCCTTTATTATAACACCAAAATTATTAAAATAGCCCTTGTGGTTGCAGAGATACACCCTTTTTAGTTTGGGTATGCTATTTCGAGCTAAATCCTAAAAAATGCCTTGGTGCTTAACGGGGCTTAATTGGTTAAGTCAGCGATGATTTATTTGTCACGTAACTCCCATACTTTAAGTAATCCCACTTCTGTAATTATGTTAACCCAAATTTACATCTTTTCCTAAACCTAAACAAGAAGTTAAGTTGCATAAACTTAACTAAGTTGGTTCCTGAGAAGTCAGACTTTCTTTGGAAAATGGCCAAAAAATTATCTTTGGTAACTTTGCAGCAGAACATGTTCCATCGGCAAGTACCAGGGGACTTTGCTGACTTGTTTTTCATCTTGAAATTGCCAAACATCTTTGCCACACAACTGATTCAGATTCTGCGGAGGAGCTCGGCACCTGAGAGTAACCTGCCTGTCAATGAGAGGTGTAAATGTGGCCCATTTCCACTCTTGATTGACGAGTCCGTCGGCGAGAGAGATGACGAGCAGCTTGTGCTCTCGTTCGACGTTTAGAGGAGCAGAGAGCGGCAACTTGCTTCTGCTGATCTGAAACACAGTGACAAGTGGGGGCATCTTTGAAACAGTAGGGCGCTCACGCAGTGCGCTGCCTGCTTGTTTGTGCGACATTCAAATAGCTGGGGAGCGTGTACACGTATAACACTATTGATGTGAGTGCAGTAAGTTGTTGTGTGGAGGAAGTAATGAAGCAGCCAGGGTTGTTTTGACTTCCACTCAGTGAAGCAGACTGTGAGTTGGGATTTTCACTGGTTTGGAAAACACATAGCAACATGTGAGTGAGCGCGTGAGGACTGGCAGACACTTGCAGCGCTGCTGGAAATCAGATTGAATACCAACAGCCAATGCTACAGTACCATTTGACGGTCACTAGAAAGGCTGAAGGGTGGAACGTATAGGCGGCATGTTTCTGCAGCACAGCACTGAAGGCTAATTGAGACCAACGTTCGCAGGAGGGGAATTCACACTCCAATAAATTCTGAGCACGACATGTAAACAGGATTTATGCAACTAAGTTCTTAGCCAGGCAGAAACCTACGGGTCTGAAAAGCATTCAACTTGCATTCTTTCTAATGGCCATCAGGGGGCGACTCATCTGGTTGCAAGTAGGAAATCTGGTTGTATATGAGTGTATGAGAAAACGTCTAACTACTACCTACTTACCAATCAAGAGATTCAAGCCTTCAGTACAGCATGAGGTTCATTTCGTATATGATGGTCCCCAGACAAGAAAGCAGGGTGTGCTTTAGGGCGTGGCTTCCTTTCGATTGACAGGTGAGGAACGTGCAGTTGTCCAGTCTGGGTGTCGTCTGTGTTTTCTTCTTAGAAGAACTGTCCACTGACATAATTAAGTAGCACCAGATTTCAAGCAATCTTAATTAGTGTTTCCATAGAGAGGTGAATTGTATCACCAGCCATTGGACTGAAAACATCGAAGACATTTGGGCAGCAGCGCACACATCCCGAACAAGAGAGGCGAACAATAAACAAGTATGGCGGTTGGATTGGGAATAAAACTAAACAAAAAGCTGTCGAGTGAGTGCTTGGTCAGCAAATACGTTTAATGTTGGGGTCCTTACTGTGTTATTAGTGTTGCGAAATATGTCACCTAAAAAAAAGTTCCTTAGGAAATGCCATTTATTTTATTCATCTTTCATTTCCCACAATAACCATGTTCACTACGTAGTCTGAGTCCAAGACAGTGCAACACATCTGCGGGTCTCTGGTATAGTTAGTGTTTGATGGCTTGTTATGAACAGAAATATTGCATTTACACAACAGATGAGTAAGATGCCCAAGTGATAAACAATATAGAACAAAAACATAATCCATCTTAATCCTTGCAACATCGGTCTTTTGGTTTTGAATTCATGTCCCTTTCACCTGTTGTGTCCTGGCTGAGGATAATGCCCATAACAGAACCACAAAATATGGAATATGAATGTGTGCGCAAAGTTACTTTGACAACCGAGTTTACAACTTTTAATCATGTTGTCGATCTCAGCTAAACTGAACACGTAGGGCTGAACAAAGGAATTGTGTTTTTGAACTCTCATATGAGTTGTTTTGGAAATGACTCACAGACGACTTATCTTGTTATTCAGGTGAACTAACCTTTGCAAATGTGTTGTTCACTGCTGCTTGAATGGAGGCGGAGCAGGAGGTGGAGCCCAAGGGTGTGGAGTGTGATGGGGGAGGCTGACTGTCATTACAAAAAGTACTGCGTTCAAAACATCGTTTTTACAACTCAGCAACAGCTTTCAGTGCACATGGGGACTTTTATATTGTGTCTTTTATTCCATCAGTCATCCGCCAGAAAGTCTTATTGTTGCAGAGTCCATTTATTTCCAGCCAGATCCACTGCAAGCTCCATTTACAATTTACAAAGCGGGACGCAAAAGCTCACTGGTGGAATGCAATGGCCGTAAAGGAGTTTGATATGTTTCCTATTCTTTGCACTCTCTCGCAACCTCATGCGACCTTTGACTTTCCATTCTGGACTTTGAAGGCTAGTGTACTGAATGTAATGACATTTGTTTACTAGGTGTTGTTGTCTGTGGCATTACCACACCACAAGAAGTTTATACGGGTCAATTCAAAGGATTTTACTCCACCCACTGCCGGCCTTTTTCTTTCCTCATTAGCACTTGCTGTGTTGTATAACCGCTTTGCTATGGCATAAGCATGGGCAGGGGGGTTTGCACCATCTTTCACTCAACAATAGCCTGAAACTTAGAAAAATGTATAAGAGGAATACAAAAATGTTTTAGAATAGTGGAGGAATGTGTCAATATGCTTGCACACCAAGGAAAGCTTTACAGCTCTTTGTTGGCACATCTATTCATTCTATTTAAAGATATATATTTTTTTTTAATTGTAAAAATAAAAAGACAATACATAGACATAAGGACGACAAAACAGTGAGACACGAGCCAGCAAAACATCATATATTCAAGTACAGCATGTGGTATAGAAGTACAATTTATTATTTAATCTAAAGATAGTATTTCTAATAGACTAATATTATTAGTGTGATACTATTTTTGTAGTTTTTGGAAACACGAATTAGAAACAATCCTATGCAGCCACTGGAATGTAATTCAACAACCAGACTGATAGAACGGATGTCCGCACACTTGGATAGTTCAGTTTGAACGTTTTGAAACTTCAAGAACCTCATTTAAGATCAAGCCATGTGGAGCAGTGGTCATCCTGCCAGAAAAAAACAGAAAAAAAACAGATACAATATTCTGCTTCAATCTATATTTGTTGGCGTTTCGCCTTTCACAAAAAATATTTTCAATGCGGTTTGCTAAAAAAAAAAGAAAAGAATAACGTCATATATTTAGAGTTAAAAGTTTCATTCAAAAACTTCAATAGCAGACCTAAACAGACCTTTGATACAGCTGTAGTTTGTAAATATGTCGATCTCAACAATTTGAAGCATAGGTATTACTTGATTTTTAACTAAAAATAAACGACAAAACGTGTCTGTTCATAATGAATATTATTACATGAACACATGTAACCTGAGAATACGTTCCTGCAGGTCTGTGCTGTGCTTTGTGAGTCCGGTGTGAGCTTTCCTCCCTCTCTGGACTACCTGCCTCATTGACATTGACTTCCTCTAGCCTTAATTCGCTCTGATGGCTGAGGCCAGCTGCAGCCAATCCATGCACCACAACTTGACAAATGACTCAAAAAACAACAGAGGGGAGTCATTAAGAGTAGTTGTTTGGTTGACATGTTATCAGCATCGGTGGCCGTAAAACCAGGTCAGTGCTTTGGCCCCGAATTACAATTCTGAAGAGAAAGAATACTTTGTTTTCAGTTTGATTGGATTATTTATTTTTTTGTGTAAAAATTGGATGCATCAAATTAGATTGTCATATACAGACAAATTCTTATCCAATTTATCACAGTGAAGAGGTGGCGCATTAGCTGAACAGAGTTTGCTGTTAATGCCGTTTCCCAATTTGCACCTCTTTTTAGAAGAAGTCACTCATAATCAAATCAGAGCCAAGAGCATGAGTAATTTATTATATACAGCATCGGAGTCATTTGGATGCCAATGTTTTTTCTCCTGAGTGGGCACAGAACAAATTTAATAAAAAAATTACACCTGTTTTCATCCATGCAAGAGACATATTGAATCTCAAAAAGATGAGTCACAGCTTGAGTCATGGCTTGGAAAGTGTTATGATTTTGATAGCTCTATATGGTAAGAAAAAAACGGCATGCCGTAATGGACATTAAACTAGCAATGGAGACCATAAACGTGTGTACAATGTTAGATGATGTAATAAATAAAGAGGTAGAGTAATCTTTCTTACAGATTATATAATTGGACTTCTTTTTTGGAACCAGAGGAGAGAGAACCCTTGTGGCCATTTGAAATAATGCAAGTTTAAAAGGCACGTTCACATCGGCTTAATTTTTCAGACCCGGACTTATAGCGATCTCAGTCATGGTTTGGGAAATGTTAAAGTTCAAGGGGTTTATGAAAGCCAGAGTGAGTCAAACGGACATTATTCCTCCCGTTTGTAGTGGGTATGTCGCAATCAGCTGCTGGTGAATCATCGGCGCTCGGTTTAGCATAACCTGACACGACTTCTGAAGAGTTTACTGTCAACTCGGATCAGGACCTGACATTTAAAGCATTACATCCACTTACGGATTGGACATGCCTTCTTGCTCTCGGCTCTGGCCGTCTTGTTTGCCAGCATCGTTTTTGACAATGTCACTGAATCCATCGTTCGGAGCCACGCAGTCTAATTGTTGTTCCGCTTCAGGTTGATGAAGAACTCGACTTGACCACTACCCTCCCCTCCCCCCTATAAGATGGACAGCAACAGTAATGGCCTCAACATGCATGGGAGCACAGGGCAAGCTACACGCACTGGCCTTTCCATTGGGTAGCACTGCTGACTTGTTCTTGCACTGTCAGCCCAAATAACGTCTTTGTCTTGGTCATGCAGAACTGCTCATCTCGGTTTGCCTCCCATTTAAGTCCGACGTCGGGGTGAAGCGGAAGATTATTTTTTTTCCGTCTTACGAGGTCAGACTAAAATGCAGATTGTTGCTTTGGCATTCGCCATCATCGGACCCGAACCGTGAACCATGTGAATGGGTAGGGGGTGGAAAACACAGAGGAATGACTGAGAGCTTATGAGAAGATCAATGCATATCTGTGCCTGCGACTTAAACTACGCAACCACACAAATAATAGTAATTATCCTGAGAAAGAAAGCTCCAAGTTAGCTCACAATGCAGAATCAGCTATTAGCACCAGTAAGCGAGCCAGAGATCTGGGATTGTGAAGGCGGCGGAGGGTTTTTAATTGAAACGCTTGTTTTTAAGGTAACGCAATAGAACAAACTCTCTCTCACTCACACACACACACACACACACACACACACACACACACACACACAGCTCAAACCATTACTGAGTGTTTAAGGCCGTCTAATGAAGAGTGCAAATGTTTGTCGATACCTTGAAGTTGACTTTGACATGGCTTTCCTAATTATTCATAAGACAGTCATGTCTAATATGAGTTTTTGCACTAACAGAGAACATCTGGAACCGAGCAAACATTGGCAGACAGTGCATCACATGTTTTCCACATGTTTTCCATCTCTTCCTGTCATGTTTTATCTACCATAGTGGGGTCCGAGTGATAACTCGGCTGCGTTTCTTTCAAACAGGGAGGAGCAGCCATGCATTTCCTACACTGCTGCTGGTTGCGCATGTATCCTTGATTGTTTATTAACAGGAAACCGGTCTATAGGCAGAAGGAGAAGTAGTTCCCTGAGGAAAGTGACTGAATTACAGCGACACAACAGGTACTTCCGCAGTGCCATTTGGCTCACCGGCCGGGGCCTAAATCTGATTTTGCTCCGCCTGCTCCTTACGTTGGGAGTGTCTGCCACCGGCGCCTGTCGAGAACATGCATCACACTGAGCAAGGAACGAGTCGAGGCGCTGACACGGCACCATCTGTATCTGCAGGTGGCAATCTGTGGCGTCCTTTTTCTGTCCTGGCCTGCAATCAGTGTCTCCACCACGCCGCTTATTGTTTAAAATCGGCTGTAGTTTCTAAAGTGAGCTTCAAAGCAGAGACTTGCTCTCTTGTTTCTTTCTATAAATGTGCCTGGAAACGGTGAAGGTGGAGATGCAGTTAATGGAATATTAACATACAGTACTAGATATAGGGTACTACACTGTACTTACTAAATATTATATTTATTTGGCATTAATCCCAAAAAATCCCTGATCATTATTACATAAAATGTAGGACAATTGTGAAAAATGTTCATCACAATGTCCTCAAGTCAATCAATCTACCAATTATCCAAAATGAATCCCAAAGATATTTAGTTGAGTCAATCGCCAGGACATGAACACCTGCAAAAAATCTGTATTTATTTTTGTAGTAAACCGTCATTTTCACATATGAGGAATTCATATTGTTGAGAGATTGTGCATCAAAATCTATGCATATCCTCCGGAGGAAAGAAAAAAAAGCAGGCATGCTTGGATCAAGATATTTGGAGCTCTTAGATGTGAGAACAGTTGTGACATTAATTGATGCCACTTGGGGGGGGAGGGGAGGATAAATAAGCCGAGCCTGTAGCCTGCAGCCCTGTAGCCCTGTCCCCTGTAGCATATAGCCTGTAATCCTGTCGCCTGTA
Source organism: Taurulus bubalis (assembly GCF_910589615.1). Classification (NCBI taxonomy): domain Eukaryota; kingdom Metazoa; phylum Chordata; class Actinopteri; order Perciformes; family Cottidae; genus Taurulus; species Taurulus bubalis. The sequence continues at coordinate 22,782,727 of NC_136597.1, read as the reverse complement.
GTCCTGTAGCCCTGTCCCCTGTAGCATATATCCTGTCGCCTGTAGTCCTGTCGCCTGTAGCCCTGTCCCCTGTAGCCCTGTTGCCTGTCACCTGTAGCCCTGTTGCCTGTCGCCTGTAGCCCTGTCGCCTGTTGCCCTGTCTGTCGCCTGTAGCCCTGTCTGTCGCCTGTAGCCCTGTAGCCTGTCGCCTGTAGCCCTGTCGCCTGTAGCCCTGTCGTCCTGTAGCGTGTTGCCTGTAGCCCTATCGCCTGTAGCCCTGTCGCCTGTAGTCCTGTCGCCTGTAGTCCTGTCGCCTGTAGCCCTGTCGCCTGTAGCCCTGTCACCCTGTAGCGTGTTGCCTGTAGCCCTATCGCCTGTAGCCCTGTCGCCCTGTAGCCTGTTGCCTGTAGTCCTGTCGCCTGTAGTCCTGTCGCCTGTAGCCCTGTAGCCCTGTCGCCTGTAGTCCTGTCGCCTGTAGTCCTGTCGCCTGTAGCCCTGTCCCCTGTAGCCCTGTATGTCGCCTGTAGCCCTGTCGCCTGTAGCCCTGTCGCCTGTTGCCTGTAGCCCTGTTGCCTGTAGTCCTGTTGCCTGTAGTCCTGTCGCCTGTAGCCCTGTCGCCTGTAGCCCTGTCGCCTGTAGCCTGTTGCCTGTAGCCCTGTCGCTTGTAGCCCTGTTGCCTGTTGCCTGTAGCCCTGTCGCTTGTAGCCCTGTTGTCTGTTGCCTGTTGCCTGTAGCCCTGTCGCTTGTAGCCCTGTTGTCTGTTGCCTGTAGCCTGTAGCCCTGTTGCCTGTAGCCCTGTTGCCTGTCGCTTGTCGTCTGTAGCCTGTAGCCCTGTCGCCTGTAGCCCTGTCGACTGTAGCCCTGTTGTCTGTAGCCTGTAGCCCTGTAGCCTATAGCCTGTACCCTGTAGCATGTAGCCTGTAGCATGTAGCCTGTAGCCTGGTATCGAACACAACACATGAAGCCGGAGGAGGTGACCGACTGAGAGGCTACACGTGTGCCACCGACCAGAGATGCTTTCCCAGGAGATGCGGTTCAAGTGGCCTCAGTGAGCAGGTTCTGCACGACTGCCTGGCGGAGCACAGCCGGAGTGCATGAGAGTGGTGTGAGAGTGGCAACTTAATATCTTTCGCTCTGGAGAGCCTCTTTAATAGAAGCTGTCTGTCCCAGAGAGAGAGAGAGAGAAAGAATAAAAGACGGAGAACAACAAAACATGCTCTGGCGTCTAATTTAACCGCTGTTACGTTTCGTCTGTTTATATTTTCAACTACATGTAAAGTGAAGTGTCTCTTGAATGCTTTGCTGGGGTCAAACAAAGGTCACCATTCAGAGACCATGTAATTGCGCATAAGGAAATTGACTGCGTTGTTTCCGCATAATCACATTTCCATATAAGCAGAAATTGCTGGCTAATGGACGGGGGTTGTACCATAAATGTCCGATGAAATCTCCTGTTGGGTTTGCTCTGAAATATGAATGATTTTTCAAACGTGCAATACAATGTCATAGGCAGCCCGACGCGGAATAAATGATTATTGTTATCAGCTGAAGCCGTTCTTTCGACCTTCACTGCTATAAATTATACATCATGGCCGGGCAAGAGACAAACAGATGTGACATAGCAACACATCACCTCGGCACGCGCCATCACTCCATCTTAGAAAGTGTCTCTGGAGCCTTTCAAAGACATGCAGTGTTTTCGCCTCGCCAACCATGAGTTTAGGGCAAAGATGGGGGGATTATTAAAGTGTTATATGGCATCTATTAAAAAGTACTAACATTTAAATGTTCAGGGCAGCACAGATTATGTTGGTTCAAGTAAAAGAAGAACATGAAGATACCTGCTGGTAAAAAGTCACTCCCTGAACATTTATCAGCATTAAAAGCATTAAAAAAGGGCTTGTTTATATATATAAATAAAAGAGAGGATCCTCCAGAACCCCCTACCAAAACCGCAGAGCACCCCACATAACATATCCCAATTTACACCCTGATTAACATGTTTGTGCATTATTATTGACAGTAGATCATCATGGAAAAGTTGTCACAAACTATAAAAAATAAAAAACCTTTGCTCATGCCCAGGTGCCAGTGCATCATGCCATCATACTGTATACCTGAACAATTGTGCCGGCAGGTCAGAAAATGCTCATGTCGTCTTGGAGCTCTCATACTGTCTCATACACATTTGACAAATGACCTTTTTGTCATCTGGGTTAAGGGCCTGCTGGTCATGCTGCGCAAGAATGTTCTAATCCTCTCTGTGAGGGGATTTAAACTTGCTTTCCATTATATTGCTCTGGGGTTAAGAGGCTCTCTGATTTACCTCGATATTGATCCAATCTCTTTTCCTGTTGGTTGCCAGTGTTCTCCTCGGATTGTCACACTGGCTTTTTTCTTCCCTTTCTGAAAGTGCCTCTTCAGGACAGTTAAGGTTGAGTCTACTGCTTTGTGGAGACTCTGCCATTTAAGATGGTATCTCTGTCAAAGTCTTGAAGCACATTATCCTGCTCGTCTCTGCATCGTGAACAAAAAGAAAGTGCCAAGTCATGAAGGGGAGGGGTCCGGGAGAGGAATGCACACGGCACAAACGCTGAGGGGTCGTGTCCTTTATTCACTTGGATTCAGCTTGAGTTTTCCCGAAGTGGCAGACGCCCGTGTCTTTCACATGCAGACGGGGCTCAGACTGGCCTGGACGCAGAGAGACAGGTTGCAGTGTCAAACGGGCTTTAGAGAAAGTCAGCCAGACACACGGCTCTATAGTTTGGGGACTGCGCTTTCAAACGGCCTGATGAGAGGCCTTTAAAACAAAGACAGTGCTATATGTCATCGTTGTTTGCGTGGTATTTCAAAGTCGAAAGGGACTTTAAAGTGATGTATTTATCTTTGGTTGGCCATTTTATATTTCACAGAGTGCCCACGCAGAAGTTCAGGTTAAGTCAACGTCAAACATAAGCTTCCTTCCCTCTTTATTACCTCTGACATTCAGATCGTCTTCCTTTAGCTCTTAAAGTGTGAGTCAAAGAGTGGAATTACTTATTGAACAGGTACAATTCAGGGGACTGAATTTAATGACATGGACTGTGCGGAGGCTACTTTTTGTTCTGACTGTGAATTCGTAGAATGGATTTGGAAGAAAGGAAATATCTGAATATGGAAATACTTTCTTCCAAATGTCAAAAAGACAAGCAATACAGCCACACTGAAACTGTTTCTGTCTCCAATGATATATATATATATATATATATATATATATATATATATATATATATTTCTATACAACTCGCTTCTTTTTCAACCATTAGGTTTTAAGTAGATACACAATTCCTGTCTGGATTATGTTCCCTGGCAAAAAAATGCTACATTTATGCATGGCACGAGTTGTTATTGGGAGTTGTTTGGGCTAGATGTTGAAAGTATGATGAGAGTGAGTAAAATACTTCAACATCGAAGACAAGAGTCTGCATCCCAATTTGTGTTGAGCTTTTTCGTGAGTGGAAGTTATGGAAACGACTGTGGTTTCCATTAAATGTAAATAAAGTATTAACCAAGCAGCTTCTAAACCATAAAAAAGGTTGGATGTTTCAAGGAAAACTCATGAAGACATGTAATTTAATTCATGTTTTCAATGTATCTTTTGCCGCATTGCATTTAAAAAACAAAAAAGTTTGATTTTGGATGCAGCTTAAATTTGTTGTCATTTCACGTTTTAGCTCTTTTGTCATAATGTGTAATAATAATAGTTTGGAGTTGTGGTGTGGCTGTGTGAGCCTGTCTCTGGGTGTGATGAGGGTCTAACATTGTGTGTGTGTGTGTGTGTGTGTGATGTGATGAGGGTGATTTCAACTCTGCTCCTTCTTGCAAGAATAACTGACCGACTTCCTGAGCAAGCAGTTGTGCAAGTTTGACTTGGACAACCAGACTTTTCTCTGTGAAACATCATTTCTTAGATAGGACAAATGCAGGTGGCCAATGAGAATCAGATGCTTCCTCAATGAATGAAAGCCAGCTGAGAAAGGCAGTTCAACGTCTCATAGAAGATCTGAACAATATGATATTCCTGATGCAGGAGAACAGTGAACTTCATCTTCTCAAGTTGAAGGACACAAATAGCAAAAAGAAAACCGTGTTCCCAAAGTCGATTAGGTTAACTAATGGTGCGTTCACACCAAAGGCGTTGTAAAGTGAGTTTACTTGCCGGACTATTTGTGGTTATTCGCGTCATTCACGCTAGAGAGGGGGCGTGGCTTATCTCCATGGAATAATCTATAATTTCCGTGGAAGAAGTAACCACTATTTCAGCTTTGTACATGTTGTGGACGTCCCACAAACGTCGGACCATCTGACGCCCTCGTGTCTGGGTGGATTTCACAGATTCTTCCAGGAACAGCGTCTTCATGGAGAACCTTTGTTCCACCAGCTGTGTGAATAAACATTGTTTAAAAACGTTACTCCTATTCGGACTTTCTTTCACATATTCTTTTGCTGTCATGTGTTCGTCTCCCGCCGTATCCCCTAGACGTAACACATTTCCATATGTGGGAAAGATTACTGTAATAACTGTTCAGTGAACCCGGCACTTCTCCTGGAAGACCCCTGGAAGGGAGCGCTGCCGGAGTGCCCTGAGAAGATACACTACCACCGAGCCACTGGATGGCCCAACACAGGATGATGGATCGGCTGCGAGATAGCGGCCTGTAAATGAGCAGATAGGGTCCTGGTAAATGGAAAGAGAGAGCAGGAAACCAAAGTGAATAAAGATGGTAACGCAGAATATGTGGGTCATCCAGCCTGCAGTGAGCTGTCCCTCAGGCACGCACCCTGATGGAAGACTTTGAAGAACTTTAAAGATGGATGTCGCAATGAAGACCGCAGACTTGCCAGAATATTGAGGGATCTATTTCTGAGAGTACAGAAGGAATCAAGATGGAAGGAGGGAGGTCCGGGCCAGACTTATCATCTCTTGAAAGAGTGCTGATCCGAGTTTATTGGCTGGATCTCCCCATAATGTGATCCAAAAGGCAAAAGCGGATTTAGAATCGCATCATTTGTTAATGTCTTTGACTCAGAGAAAAACTTTTTTATTTGTAGAATGAACTAGAGAAGTTAATAGCTGACAGATTACAATGTCATGCCGTTGACAAATGTGGTGATTAGACCCGATTTATGATCATTTGTTTCTTGATTCTTGTAAAAGATGTTTTGCAAGGAATTATTACATCTTCTTAAATCTTCACTCTTGTGATTGCAAGAGATCCAATATAAATGTCTGATAGTAATGTATAATAGATAACAATCAAAAACATGAAACATGCCTTTTGGATCTTATTTTCTGAGTTTTGTCTTATTTTTTTTATTTATCTTATTTTCACAGCTTTGCAATCATTCCAATCATCTATGAGTCCGGACAATTAGTTTATAATAATTCAGCTTGATCCAGTATTACAATGTATGCCATTGGGTATAATAATAGTATAATAGAGGAAAGACATTTGATCAGACAGGTTTGCACAACCCATAATCTAAACCAGAACTCAAACCTACGCTGAGACAAAAAGTTGATAATGCGCAAAATCCAAGTTCAGGAAACACATTTTTGAATTAGTATATTAATTTTCTTCAGCAAGTGAAGGCTACTACAATCCCTTGTTAATGTGTGGGGAATATCGTGATATAGCGACAAAAAAAGTCAACATTTCATGTGATGTTCTACGACAGCACAGAACTCTGGTCCTCCAAATTAAATGATAAAATATTTCTCTGGAGTCACACTTTCACATCAAACAGAGCTACCGTATCAGATCAGAGCATGTTTGCAGATACATAATATAACATAAAGGAAGTTTTGGCGATAAGATGAATCCCCATGCAGAGCGTCGAGAATGTTTTAGAACAAAAGCTGCTTCTGTAGCGATCGCTGCTGCTTTTGGATTTAGCGTGTGTCAACATCTCCAGAGATGCGGCGGCTCGTGACACAGCCGAACAAAAAAAAAGCCAAATTCAGAGTTCAGGGCTTGTTCACAGAAGGTTTTACCTGTCAACTTGCAAATGGTGAATGTGTAACACCTGCCCCTTTCTTATGAGAAGAAGAGGAGTTCCCTCAGCAGCCAAGATTGCAGGTCAATTCACTTTCTAATGTCTTGGAAACAGCGTGTTGCAATTACTAGAAACCATTTCGCTTTTTTCTCTCGTAAATAAAATAAAGATATGCCAATGCAGGGATAAACTCTTAAAATACACCATATCTCTAACCAGCAATTGATCAACTGCATTGTATTCCCAAGTGTTCTTGCCCAATTTATGATTGGGCTGAGATTCAAATGTATATGAACACATGATCACATGTAAAGTTCCCAATTATAATAATCTCAAGGTAATCACAGAGCAGTAAGTAGGCGTCTAATTACAGAACCCCTCTGGGACTTTTTAAATGACCCCCTCTCTAGGGGTTGAGCTAACCTGCATTCAACCATCCCCGTCAAGCTCTCGATACGTCACTTGGGCGTCCCATGAGAATACAACCATTAACAGCTGAAGATTCGTTAATCAAGGTGTTTGTGCTCTGAGGGGAACCTTGAGGGCGGTTCCTAATTATGACTCCACATAAGCAAAGCTTAGAATTGAGGCCACATTTTCTGTGTTTGAGAGTTCATAAGAATGGCGTCTGCAGTTAATGGTTCCTTATGTTGTAACCATCACCATGAACCGTCTTCATGTTGTAGGTTTAATGTAATTGAAATAAAAAAAAATACTTAAGGACAGGAGAACCGTAATAACTCAACAGTGTGGACTTTAACTATCTGACCCTACAATCTTCCATAACGGCTGTTAACCCTCTGCAGTCGGGGGTTATTTTCTTGATTTTACATAATTTCTTAAAGTCACTTGCATATGATAGATACCCATGTGTTTTACATCTAAAATTGCAGAACAATCTCAGCTCTCTATATAATGAGGCACCATTGTCATAAGGCAAAAGTGTAAAGAGAAATATGACTCTTAAGATGAAAAATTGAATCTCAATTTTGGAAACTCATATCTCTTGTGGAAACATAGCTTTACTCAGGAGGTCGAACTGTTTTGGTGCTTTAAATGAGTTTACCAAAGGTCTTAGGTTCACAAAAGCAGTGAAATATCTGAATAAAAAAAATGCTCTATTCAATGGCCTGACATTATTTTTGCGAATTTTGTTTTAAATTTTTGGGTAAGGACAATTACAGAATAACTTTAATAAAGCTGATAACAATTTAAACTTAAATATGCAAGAAATGTCTTCAACTAGAGGTGCACACACTTCTTTTTTCTAATTTCTTATACACCCCCACATATAGATCCCTTATAGACTAAGTTATGAAATACCATATTATGGTCATGGCTTGAATCGGAGCAAATTCCAGCCAAGACTGTATTTAGTTCAACAAAATTGAATAAAAGCTTTCTTTGGGTCATTGGACACTAAGTGGTTCCCATAGTTCAGATGGTGAGATACGAAGCACTGAATAGCACCGTGACCATGATTACAGCAGATGCTCTGATAAGGCACGATGCGCGACGAGCACCCGCGGGAACCAGAGACCAGAGGCGAGCGGCGCTGTAGCGATCCATCTGCTCGTCTCTGCGGAAACCTTTTGAACCCTTTTCAAACGAGGGTCCACTTCTCACAGCCCCGGCTCTCTTGTCGTCTTTATTTATTCGCCGCTTCCCCCCGGAGGCCAGTTTAAATGTCACGGACGGGACCGCGCGATTGAGGTCCGCGTCGGGGGTCACTGTCATCGCCTTAAGAAAGTGCTGCGATAACTTTGGCAGGAGATATGAGAGTTGATGGCGAGTGCAAGTGCCATCACTGCAGCCAGAGACGGTCAAGTAGATGGAGAGTTGGAAGGCTGCAAGCTTGTCTAAACGTTTGTGGCACAGGACATAGGATAACTTATTTGGGGAGACAAGATAATATGGAGGGGAAAAATACATTTGTGCGCCTTTCTTTCAGTGTGTATTGCTGTGAAAGCATTAAGCATACAAGCATTAATAAACGGATGGCTTCGAGTGCGTTTTACAGACCGAAACCTTTTATTTCTTTTGACAAAATATAAATGTCAGCCTCTTTCTTTTACTGCTGTTTTTATTTTTTTCTTCTGAAACATCAAAATAACGAGCAGTAATAATAAAATGTTTTTAAAATGGTAAACATTATGGCCAATGTCAAGGCAAGCAGAATATAAAGTATCTGTTAGAAACCCTGAAAATATAAATAATCCTTGTTGATGAACAAGTATGCAATACAATAAAGTCTGATAGTTGATGTATGTACAGATTAGCTAAAAGGTTGTTATTTTATTGTAGTTTTAGTGTATTTATATATATATATAAATATATATATATATATTTTACTGTATTTTAGTTTAATTTTGTATATATCTTTCATCCCTGTTGCTTCTTTATATATTTTATCTTGTGTGTTTATTTGTATCTTCAAGTTATAAGGCGCTACTACGACAACAAATTTCTCCTTGGGGATTAATAAAGTGTGTGTGTATATATACATATATACATATATATATATATATATATATATATATATATATATATATATATATATATATATATATAGATGTACATCTATATATATATGTATATATATAGATATATATCTAGATATATATCTATATATATATATATAGATATATATCTATATATATATATATATATATATATATATATATATATATATATATATAAGGTACTCATCTGAAGTGAAATGGAGATGTGCGTTCATCCCACAAGTTTTGAGTGACATCATGGAAATAAATGAACTGTAGTCAGGCAAATAAAGAGTGATAGAGAGAATAAAGAGTTTCAGAGGAAAGGAAATCCAGGAAAGTATTGTTTTTCAGGAATTACATCATTCCTGTGCTACCAAATGCTAAAAATAATGAAAACTGACAAATGGTTAAACAACTCCACTAGTGTTCAGTTCATGTTCACCTGCCTGTATAGTGCAAACAGATCCAACGAGGGGTGCTAAATATGTCAGGGGTGCTAAATATGTCAGCTTTGCAAATACAGCGTTAACGTCAACGGCAATTTAGAAATGAATGTAATGCAGTGTGACTACATTAAACCCAACAAACACAAAGGTCGGAGTAACATCAAAGGCTCGCCTCCATCACCTCAAAAGTCATTAAACGCAGAACATATGAAAACATTTTAAGTCTTAGTTCAAGCTGTTTATTACAATTATTCTTTGCAAGTGTACTCATTTACCTTATACTGTCAACGGGATAGAAGAAGCATCGTAGGTTTAAATGGAAAAAAAAACATACAAAGTCATAAAAGCTGCAGGGTTTGACCTTTTTAAGGAGTCTCAGGATGAGGAGACATTATTTCTCCTCACGCAGCAGCCGTCTGCTGGAATGCCAGCCAGGGACTGTAAGGAGACAGATAGCTGCCGGTTTCCACCAGAGATGAACAGGAGAGGAGAGCGCCGTCCAATCTGCCTTGGCCTTAAGACCTCGCCGGTCCCTGCTGATGAATTTTGCCATTATCAAAGGTGAGAGGTCTGCTGAGGGAGGTCTTAAATGAGCGGCGGGGAAGGAGGAATTCGGGTTGCCAACACTTGGAGCTGGAGGGAAATAGAATGCTGGCAGAGCGGCCACGCCCAGATAATCTTATTCCAATAATTGGATTTTCCAGGAGAGCTGTTTGGGGCTGGATAAAACAAGCGGAGAGTTGACAAATCTCTTAAGCCCCGCTCCTCGGTCTATGTAAGCTAATTATTATCACTCAATAAGACATTACTTTTGACATTTCCAACTTCTTGAAAGCACTTCGGATGTGCTTTTATTTAAAAGCCACCGTGTTGTGTCATGGTCACCCTTTATTTGTTAAGTACTGAATGCTCTTTCGCTAAATCCTGTTCCAACACGTCTCCGTCTCCCCTTGAGGTATTGTAGAGTCAGAAAACCGTAAAAAAAATAAGGTTGATAACCCAACAACGTTTGGATCAATATTACTTTTATTTTATTTTTTTACTTATCCGCTCTTTTTATTATATTGTATTGAATTACCTTGTGTGTGTATGGCTCATTTTGCATTAAATAAAGTTTGACTTGACTTGTTCCCGTCTCCTAATCTGGAACGCAATGCCAAATAAGAAACTAGATTTAGTTAAATTTAAGTTTTTTTAGTTTGTGGACCATTGTTATTTGTAAACTCTTCATGTTTTTCCTTGACACTGGCGCAGATTTTTGACAAAATTTTAGCTGAATTCTTTCATTTGAAGGACTGCTTTCTTAAGACTCCTTTAGATTTCTTCTTTTGTGACAAATGAAATGATGGCTGCTGCTTTATGCTCTAATACAGCGCACAAAAGCACATACACCCACTTACACTGCGTACCTCCTTGAATAATAAGGATATAGCAGTGTGTTATGAAAAGAAGAAAATCTTATTTTGCACTTTCATTACCAGGATTCCATTACTTTGTATTTTTTTCTTTGTTCACTTCTTTTATACGAGTTTCATTTAGAGATCCTTTGTGCGTTCGGCTATGGGTCGACTTAACATGGCAGAGGAGAGACATGACCGGCACCACTATACCACTTAAAACCATCACTATGTGTAGGATTTGAAAGGGTCTGACTTCAGTGGCCTAATCACAAACGCACTATTTCAGACAGCAATGCACATCGTGGTTCCATTATTCTGTTTTAATCAAGCAGGGGACACTGGGAAGAATCGGCTGAGCAACACAGAGGCTGCACCAAATCTCTGTAACGTATTATCAGAATGGTCCAATAATGACTAAAGCGGGAAAAAAAAATCTAAAATGTTCCCACACAATGGCACAAACACACCCTCACACAACCTAAACCTGATTCTAATCTGAATCTACAACCAGGTCTGGACTCTTAACCAGGCCTTTGACGGTCCCGTCCTAAAAGACCGCCTAAATATCTTAGGATCTCACAAAGATACAACAACAGACACACACACACACACACACACACACACACCTCTAAGTAGATCAGCCCCACACCTTCACAGGTGACGGCAGAGCTCTGCTCACTTAATCCTCCTAAAGACACGGGCTGCTAATCAGTGTGTGTGTGTGTGTGTTTCATCAAATCAGCAGTTACTGCTGTCTCTGGTGGGTGGCTGCTCCGGCTGCGCTGTCGTAATTCACCCAGCAGGATGCATGCAGACGTCGGCTACTCTACTGCTGCAGGTTGGCCCATAAAGATGTGGAGGGGCGGGCGGGTGGGGGTTGATCTACGGTCCATTCCTCAGCACTCCGTTTTAGGAAACTTCTCTAATGTACCTTTCCACCCCCTCCTCCGGTTGTTGTTGTTGTTGAATAATTCACCAGAGAGAGAGAGGGGAGACCGAGCAGGGGGAATATGGAGAGAGAGAGAGAGAGCATGATTCACGGGTCATGGCAGGGCCTCTTTCCTGTCATATTTCATAGCCTTTGCAGGTGAACTAGACACTCCACTCCACAACACACACACACACAGGCTAGATAGAGAGTTAAAAGGTTCACACAAGGTTTTTGTTTCCACGGACAAACTCCTCAGGTGGTGCTCATTACTCCTGATTACTTATCCTGTCCTCATTAATAATATGGCAGCCATTACCATTGATGAAAAAAAAATGGAAAAAAAACCCATCAAAAACCACTGGGTGGAATTCTGCTTTCAAATATCTGCTGCATGACAATATGTGTGATTGTTTGATGATCCATTCAAAGCGGCAACACACAGTGCGTTGTCTAGAATTGTGCAATTTGTGTGTCTTGGCGCAATCTCACATGTCGGCCTTTTGAGGCGTGTTGTACGAGGCGCTGCTCTTATGACAGCTGGGAGTGACGTTTGAAGGGGACTTATCGGGCTCTTTTTCAGGTTCATGCTTCTATCTTTTTCCCTCATACCGTCTGTCTGAATATACCAGCATATATCAGTCTGAGCTCCTCTATGAGCGGCTCTCTCTCCCGAAAATGTTCGGACTGCTCTGATTGGTTCGTGTACTCTGTCAGTTCATTAATTCTATTAAAATGTATGTGACAGACAACTACAGTAATATAGGCCCAAATCATTACTGTACAAGACACACATCAGAAGTGCTGCATAGACTTCTGTCGGTCACCAGAATTTGGGTCTCTTGTTAATTGTGTAGTCTGTATAACTAAACTATACCTAGAATATGCAATATATAACTTTTTCCCCTCGGTTCGGGCCAAATAAACCCAACTACACCTAACAGTGTCAGGCAATCCATGATGACAGTCTGGAAATTGGTAACTGCTCTTTGTAAACATGCTGATTACATGAACACACACCAGCAGCCAGGGTCACACAGGTGTAAAGACCATGATGCACTTTGATAATTCAGTCAGCAAACTAATCCTGCAGCTGACATTTACGCCGTACCGTTATGCAAACACAAGGCCTCCCAAAGGATGTGCTAAACCGCCACCCAACACTGATACATGAAAGCGGAAGCCTGCGTAATCGTGCTCATAACAGGCCTCTGACTTATCATGAGGCATGAAGTAAAAGAGGATGTTTCTGCCTCCAGTTATCACATGTTGACTTAATTAAAGAGCTGTCACTCTGAAAAATGTATTGAACACGTCCCATAAATGGGAGACCCTTCTGTAAATTTGTGCATATGATCGTGTTTGACGATGAAAGTTGCCGACTCGTTGTGCGGTATGATCATTGTCGGCATGGATCTACTTTTTTCCGCTCTAACATTTTAAACAATGTGTTCTATTGTCTCCAAGAAAGCGTGTCAGTGACTGACCCAGCTCTGGTAAACTGGCCGTGTGGGGAAGTCTGTAAGAAAAACAAAATCCCGGTGCCTCTTTCAGCCGTCTCTGTAACTCCATATCAAGACTCTACAGGTGAAGAGTGATAATGATCGGTTGGTGGGCTGGAGTTTCACCTGCAGTCACTAATAGCTTCATAATGTTGCGGGTCCTTTTCCCTTTGAACGTCTACATAATTCAAGTGTGATAACAGCAACTGAAGGCTTTGCGACCACGCCGGTGAGAGAGATGGTGGCAGAATCTAAAGCCCCTTGCTTGGCATTCCTTACAAGCACCTCCATCACTCTGCCCCTCCTCTCCGATCCGACTCTCGGTTGATGGAGAGCTTCTTTCCACCTCCTCAGCAGCCTCAATGGCTGCCGCCTGCCTGCTTCTAATTCTGCTCAGGCCGGGGGTAAAGCCGCGGTTCAGTGTTTTAGTGCGCGTCTCTGAGACAGATGTCGGCTTCCTACGCAGGTGTTCCCTGAGGTGCAATTCCTAAAATCTGGAGTTACCAAACCCACAAGTTTTATTTGAGAAATGCATTCTCAATAAAGACTCATCAGCCCCACAGCTGTACGATGGAAGCTCGGTGGGCTGGGCGGCGTGCTTGGGTCCATAGGGGCTTATTTTTTCTGGGCTGCCAGATGGATAGTAGCGAGGACAAGCATCAGCGCAAATCTGTTCATCTTTCAGTACTGAAGGCATTCGGGAATGTGTTGTGTAAACATGAGCACCTTGCTTTTGATGCTGTGGCACACTGTCAGGACCCAACGGACTCCTCCACTTGGGCCACGGCCTTTAAGGGCATTCAGATTGGTTTGGCTTGAATAGTCTCTTCAAGAGATGACTCTTGTGTTTCTAAACACAGCTCGTATTTTCTGTAAAAGTACAAGATGTACACATTTATCACAACAAGATACTATCGAGTGGAATGCTCTTTCCTCTCCCCGGAGAGTTACTGAGAAAGTCGCCTTGCAGGATTAAATGGTCTCCATATTTCAGCCAGATGGCGGTTCAAAGAAAATGTGCAAATAGTTGACAAAAATAAGTAAATATTGCTGGTGACAAATGCAAAACATGACCTGTGCGTGGGCGCAGCTGAAGCAGCCATCCATATGCACACTGAATATAACCTCCATGAAAGAATCAGCTGTCCTATTAGCAGCACATTCTTTCAGGTGAATAAATGTCCATGTCAAATGTCAAAACATAGAACTTCTAGGAGATACATAACACTCACTTTAACATTTTGAATGGGCCACTAACATAAATAGGTGTCCTTAGGTTCACCAACAAACTATTTATATTGTATATTTAGATTCAAAGTTAATGGAATGTTTGTTCAAAGTAGATATTTTGATTTCCCAAAGCAGAAAAGCCCAAGTGTGACTGATAATATTAACAATGGCTCTGTTCCATGTAGGTGTACCAGATTGCTCTGCCAGTGAGTCAACATGCACAATGTCAGTACCCAGAAACTGGAAAAGATAAAATAATTGCCATTGTTATTAGTTAGTTACAACTGGGTTTGACGAGTCAATGTGTCCTCTGTGGGGTTCGGCTTGTAAAACTCTTTATCAAGGAATCTGTGACGTACATTTCAATACCGTATCTCGGAGAGTCATTAAGAAACACTTGTGGCCGGTTTTATAGACTAGACACTATTTTTAACCAGTGAAAATCAAAAGTCACAGAATTCCCTTATCTTCCTCAAAGATTTTTTAAATATAAATAGTTGGGTAATTATTTCCAGCATCACAATGGCAACGATTATGGATGTGCTTTTGTTCCAGACTGGAGTTCCTGTGTTTGAGATTCATAGATCAAGTTCAACAAATGCATTCCCAGTAGTTCTTTTCATGCAAACTGAATATATTTCAGTCCATGCGTAAGAGAGGTTTATTTCAAATCTTTTAAAGTTGAATTTGTTCATAGCATTTCTTGGGACATGAGAAAAGTTCAGCAGCAATTATTGTTGGCAATGTCCAAACTACAATGCATATGTACTCACCTGCAGAAAGTGCAAAGTCAGGCAAAAATACCTAATGGTTTTAGGTCAAGTATCTCATTCCATTTGTGAATGTATTCAAAGTCAAAGGAGAGATAAACAATAATAGAACAACATGACAACAATTTAGGCCTGCTAATCTGTGTGCTATGATCACTAACCGGTGTTTCTTTATTTACCTAAGTAAACACAATAGCTGTGTTCAGCAGTTAGAACACCCCCGTGCTCAATTAATGAAACAATTTGCATTTTAATGAGCAATTGAAATGTACTTAGTTAAGCAAAGAGCTCAAGGAAAACGGCTATTACCCATTCAACCTCTGCCTCTGAATCTACAAATTGTAGCAACAAAAAAAAGATTCAGTCAGTCGTGGATGCAACTGACAGGTGTACAACCATCTGGCCTTATGGACTTCACCTCTACATGGAAGTGTGGGATTGCAATAAATGCATTATACTGCTTCTTGTCCTTCACATTAACTTCGTTGAAGACCCCCCTTTTGGCTTTTTTCTTGATAATTTAGAATCGGGCACAATATGTCCAGATTTGCGTAAAACAGATGTTCGGAGAAGGGAAAGTGGTATTGAGAGAGAACAATCCAGTAACTTCACACAGTGGATGTAATTAACGTATTGACTGAGGTCTAGAGGAGAATGAGGCAGATGGACACAATGACGGACAAAATCAAGGTAAAGCCTTTTGACAACCTGTTTATGAGGTGTCAGCTTGGATTTGGATCAAGGCTTGTCGGGCTCCACAAGGGCAAGTGCCAGCGGATTGTTAGTGGCTCACGAGGCCCGGGGCTCTGCTGCCTTTTCCTGCAGAGCCGCTCGGATGCTTAGGCGAACCAAACGAGCTGAACGAGGGAAGTCTGCACCCTGCACAGCAGAGACGGTGGTATGGTGCCGGTTCAGCGCCGGATATCGCCTGTTGATTGCAATGGCAGAGGATTTAATTACTTCAACTTCAAACGATAACCAGGAACACATACAGACTCAAACCACAGAGGCAGCCGAGAAATAACCAATACCACATGTTTTAATTCTAGCATATCGATGGCCGATGAGCAAAACCTCCTATCTGAAAAACACACTTTTTTGAGAATACTAAACAAAACTTGTTTTCTTGCAGAATGCTATTTGTTAAGGATACCCAATACATAATAATAAAAAAATACAGAGAGTGCAGATGGTAGGTTTTTCCCTATCTTTTCCTGGATCATTTTGCAGATAGGAGGTTTTGCACTTTGGTCATCGATATTGTATATATACTGCATATATGTTTCATATCTAGCATTCTAACCATAGCTGTTTTACTCATTATTATGTAAAACCCCCTGGAACATATAAGTGAAAATATAGCTTCCCAATTCCATATACCATTAACAAGCTACCGTAAAAGCCGGGCTACAAGCCGCTACTACCTTCTGTGGTTGTCCCCGCTGTAGAAAGCTAGCGCTGCTGCTAGCTCCCCGCTACTGCTGCTAGCTCCCTGCTACTGCTGCCACTGCCCGCGTCCCCTCTGCCCGAGTCGGGGCTGGTCCCGCTACCTTCGGTCGTTGTTGGGGAACTAGCGAGAGCTAGTGGAGAGCTAGCGGGAGTTAGCGGGGAACTAGCAGCAGCGCTAGCTGGCTACAGCGGGGAACCAGCGGGGACACCCACCCAACGTAGTAGCGGCTTGTAACCCGACTTTTACGGTACATGTCTTTTGGGACAGAGCAATGGTGTTGCAATAATGCATCAATGCTGTTAACATTAACGTTAGCTATCCTCACCAGCTGGCCTCCTCACATGCTTTTCTAATAACGTATTCAAAGAGTTTGGTTTCCGGGGTTGGCAGTGCTGTGAACATAGATAGACTAATTTATCGGAGTCTGTGTGTCTGTGTGTGGAGAGGCGTTCATGGTACAAACCATTTACTAAAGATGGATTCTATTCAGGAATTTAGGCCAGCCGTCTGCTCTGTGGGGGGAAATCCATTCCTCCAGCGCAAGACCATGTTTTAAATTCAATGTGTTTTTGACTTTTTGATTTCAATGTTGATAAATCAATGTCGAGAAAAAGCGGTGGGAAATTGCTCGCGAGTGAATTAAGGGATGTTGTTTTCTCAGACGGATATGAAGATAAACATACAAAACATATTAAAATGAGTCGCTAAAGATACAAAGATGTGTAGGAGACGCTGTCTGTGCAGTGCTTACGGAGCCTTTCGTTGACTTTATAATTCATTATCAACAATCTCCACAAAGTTGTCGGAGAAAACAAAAGCAACCCAAGCCGACAATCCACCGTTCTCTCAGTCACCATCGTAGCAGCAGCCTCGATGTGTCGTTACATTTATATTTAAGCGACAAATTAACCCTTTACTGCTCAGAAGTTTTAACTACCGCAACTATACAGCGTCCTCTTTAGGGCCCTTTACTGAAGCTTCCCCAGAAGTTACTAATAAAGCAAACACTGTGTCATGTAGATTTTCTAAAGAGGGCACTGAAGCTGGAAATCACGAGCCACCACACAGTTGTATTTCTGTCAGAACGGATTAATCCCAATAAAATAAAATTCCACAGCCATAATTCCCTGAAAGGAAACATTCTCTCGACAGTCATTTTCCTAATCTTTGGTGTCCTAAAGGCGGAGTCGGGACTCTGGTGTGACTCACTGGCTTTTCCAAGGGGACAATGACTGCCTGCATTAATATTCCAGCCTTCTGCCTGTGCCATTCTTCAGATTCTTCTTTCTGTGTTTGCCTCGGTGGCGCACTCTTTCCCCTTCTCCCCCCCACCATCTCTCATTCTCCCTTTTTTTTTTAGTTAGAAACGCTAAGTCAGCTGGATTATTTGCGCAGCCCTTTTTAAAACGAAAGCCTGCTTCATTCCTTGTGACACATCATTTGTTTTGTTTTTGTGGGAGTTGCACAAATGCTGATGCTCCTCTTCTGGGCCCAGCCACCCCGACACGGTAGTATTCTAAGCAGCATGTTCATAATGCCCGGTGTGTAGACTTAATTACGGTTTTAATTAATTCTCCATTTGGGTCATGTGTAAATTCGAGCGGCGCACAGATTGAGCCGCGCCCACTGCCCAACGTTTGTGTTGCTCCACTTGTGGTGGAATAAGATGAAATCTTGTGGTCTAATCTAATAGCATACTTGTTTTCTACTGTGTTTACCATATGCAAATTCACATTATACATTCTGATTAATGTCTGTCTTGTGTGCAGACTGTGTGCGGGGGGAATTTAGTTGTGATGAGAGGAGAAAGAATGATCTGATTTGCCGAAAGCACAGAGAACACCTGTACAAGCAGCTGGCCTTGTGTGAATGCAGTCAATTGAGTTTCACCTGTCTCATCTCATTCATAACTCTCAGACTGATAGATAGGACTCCAGCAGATTGCAAGGGCTATTGGGGCGACTTCCTCACGCCGTGCCTGAGCTATTTGGTATTCTGATAGTTCAGAGCATCCCCCGAGGCTGTCTTTGGCACTCAGCTCAACCTGAGAAAATTCTCCTTTCTGTTGCTTTCTTTCACGGGGAGGTCAGAGGTCAGAGCAGCCTCCCTGGAGTTGGTAGGGATTCTGAATCTGCGCAAGGACACTTCAGCAGGAACTGACGCTGTTGACACAGAAGCTGGAGCGAGTTTGAGTGATAGTTTCACTCTTCACAACCGCCCTTGCAGGAAGAAATGACTGACACCTTCTCAGGAAGTAGTCGAAAGCACGCTGAACCAAAATACCACCCATAATGTGTATAACATATAAGTATACTTAAGATATATAGTGACAGCAATGACAGCTTGACAGTAATACATAGTTATGTTCTATTCTATTTGTGATGCAGTTATTGTTGTTAATTATCGTTTTTTGCTGCCATTAAAAATACTTTGTCTTTCCATCCATCTGTTATGTCTTTTAGGTGTAAGGTGGTGTTGGGTACTCAGGTGGCACCCGTTGAAGAGGAACACTGCATTCGTAATTATGTATTAAAGTAGATAATAAATACTAAAAGAAGACAGGAACTCTGGTTATGGCTAATGGATGGAAGGATATTTACTTTACCAAACTTGTTTCCACTGTACTACCAAAAACAAAACAATGGACATTTAATTTTACACTAAAATATCCAAATAACCCAATTCAAAGTGGGAAACTAGAGCTGGACTGGTTTCAGAAGCCTGTATGTAATTTAAAGGCCCAAGTTACGCTTGGCAATAAACTGTTTTAGAGCGGCGGCCATTTTGATGTGTGCGTTGCCACTGGAGCAGGATAACTTCTGTGTAAAACGACTTGTTCATGTCATGGATTTCATGCAGAGCCGAAGTCTCATGCGTATGCGTGTAGAGGTAGTGTTCAGATTGTTTACTGTGTAATAGGTGAAATGAGAAGTACGGCAAAAAGACTAAACCTTCTACTTCTATTTATTTCTATGGTTTTAAAGATTTACACACAAACTGTTCAAATTAGACAATAGACAATGAGTAATCACATATCCTAATATGTGTGATTATAGATGTCAATATGCTTTACACTGTGTTTTCATAACCAGCAAGAGAAACAAAGAGCTTACCTGCTCGCTGCAGAAAATCAGTTAGCGGACATGTTTCTCTGAGTAATTCCGTTAGCACTTATCTCCGGTTTGATTCATTGTGTGTCATTTGGAGGCATTTCATCACGCTTTTCTTTGATATCACCAAGGTTGGCTCTGGGGCAAAATAACATTGGATGGATCCACGGCTGTAAATCTCTCCCTAATTCTTTTCCTCCCTCTCTCCAGTTGTCTGTCCGTGCGGCGGAGATGATAGTTCAATTTAATTGAAGAATTGCTCAGGGAAGAGAATAGGAATTAGACGCGCCTCCTTCGGTGTCTTGTTTCCCCACCAAATGTCTTGTGCAAACCCCAGACAACCTTTGTATTTCTTGGTCCTCTGATTGGGCGACTATCAGATTGTCCTTTAGGGTACCTCCTACACGCAAGTGGGAATTGCTTGTGACAAGTTATCAGGCCTCAAATGATGTCTATAATGGCGGATTAGCCGTTGACACAGCCTTTCATGAACAGCAGAGAGGGGACTGTCATTGTATTTAATGAAAGATTGTATCTGCCGTTACCGCTGTGGCTCGCCGTGACGTAGCTCTGACTTTAAGAAGCAGCCATCAAATTGTCATAAATATCTTATTGCGGCCTGTGATTTAGCATATTGATGGGGGTGTTGCAGTTTTCATCCCTGCCTGCATGTTTCACAGGCTTCATCTAAACAGCCACGTTTGACATTGATCTCAAAGCTACAGATCTGGATGGCATCTTTAGTAGCTGGGATGATCGCCTACTGTGAAACGTTTAAATGGTGATTAAAATGCTTCCATAAGGAGCGCATGCAGATGGATCATGTGTTGTCAAAAGGCCTTAGTTACTGTTGCTATGTTGGACAACTCGCCGTCAACAATATCCGGCGTCCAATCTGTAGAGCACCTACTGCGGTGTAATAGCCTGTAATTTGTGGGAAACAGTAGCCGACAGCAAGGGATTTGGTGCGCCATTAAAGGCTTTATTCAAGATGGAAGAATCACATCTGCAACATCCAGACAAAAGAAAATGACTAAAGGCAAAGTCAACCAAAAACACAGGAAAAGTTTCTGAAGTAGAGACAGAGGAAGATGATATGAGATAGCATTGCTCTATTACGTTTGAATGCCATACTTATAGGAATGGTGTGTTGTTTAAATGCTTTTCTTCCCTTGGATACCTTGTGATGAGACTCCAGGCGGTCACTGCCCCCATCCAGGAAATAGTCTGTAGCACTAAACCCCCACAAACACTGCCACATCTCATTGTAACAATTGGCCCAGGCCAGCTGTTTCCTGTCTTGCTGCTGAGCTAAGCTACCTGGCTCCAGGTACAATGGACAGACGTTAGAGTGTTGGAAAAGCATATCACCACGTCCAACAATTATTTCTCCGCAATGAGAATTAACGGCACAAGGTCTTGAGTCTTTTTTGTTTGATATTATGAGTAAAACTTCTGACTTAGTAGATGGTTCTTCAAACACTCAGTTTTTATTTAAGTGTTATAATACTTTTAATGCACGGTAAGAACATTTATACCACAGCAAAGAGTGCATTATAAAGCACTAACGTATATGAATAGCTGCAGTTAGAGTAGAGAAGTGCTTGTAGTGTCGTATATTGTTAAATTTGCTCGGCTACCGAAGTTTTATTTTGGTCCGATCACAGCAAAGTGTTTCCAACTGAACGTTTAATGAGTCCTGTATATTCCTTTAGTCTTGCCTAGTAGAATATGTGCATGCCTGCTGGTTTTGTGCCAAGATCCACTGAAGCACCGAGGTGCAATTTACAGATTGCTTGTTCATTGTTGTCCAAGGAACAGTTCATTTGACTCCAGACATTGTCCCTGGGTTGCATTTGGACAGCGCCTGACGTTATACAATCACAGGAGCTACCGGAGGCCAGAAGGCCAACCGACTGGAAAACCGTCTCTGCAGGCTTCTAGGTCCTCCGCCGCAATATCTCTTCCGTTGTCTGAACCTCTTTTCCTCTCTTTTCTTTGGTTTCTGTCTTCGTGTTTTTGTTGAGCGGTGGTTTGGGTACTTTGCAACGATTGCTGGCCTAAAGCTTCAATTATCTGTCGAGTTCTGTCTGACTTCTGAAATCCGTGCAGGCGTTTCTCAATGTCTGAGGAGTCGTTCAGTGTGCATGTGACTCAGAGGAGCAACAGCATCAGGGTTGTTCAATCAGGCGGTTGAAAGCATGAGACGTCTCAGCTTGCTGTAATTTTCCCCCAGTAATGTAGCAATTATTGCAGGTGTAGTTCATAGTGCATCTTTACACACTGCCTCGAGCAGGCACCTGTAACTTGTGAGCGCCTCAGTTTAAAAACACACCTGGACCCTCATCTCTGCGTCTCTTCCCCAGTGTTCTTCCCGGCTCGCTGCTCTTTTTAACGGCGTACTCATGAGCCCATTTTTCAGCATGTGATAGAAATGTGCCGACATTAGACAGCATCACTTTCTCTGGCACCTAATCCCTGCCTCGCTGAAAGCTGTTTATATAATTACCCATTCTCTCAAAAAGATGGGATGAGGGAGCTCCGCGCCTATGTGTGAAAGAGGGGGAGAGAGAGTGTGTGTGTGTGTGTGTGTGTGTGTGTGAGAGAAAATGAATTTAAACAAAAAGAGTTAAATATATGGTATCAGACAGACAGACAGCCGGCAGCAAGGGACCAAAGTTAATGGTATTTTATGCCACCGGGTATCTCGGATTGCAATGAGAGTGAAGAAAAAAAATAGGAAACGAAAACAAAGCCATAACTGCGGAGCATAATTTAATAATGTAGAATAATAAATATTTGAGGGGAGTTATTCTGTCACCATTTAAATTGTGGATAGAACATTTTTTCGCTATCAGTGATGAATTTGCTTTGGTGACTAGATGGGAAAGCAATGATTGAAATTCATGTTAAATTGCAAAATGCAATTTCAGAAGCTATTTTCTAGCAATTTAGTGCACAATATATAAATCAATAAAGTTACATGATCTATGACACAATATATATTTCAAAAATAATCTGGCCCAGAACTTTACTATTGTCACGGTGTGAATATAAATATGGATTCAATGTGTACGTTCAGTGATTCAACCTAAAACTTAATTTCTCTATGGATTATCATATTTTTTTCATAGCTTTTTATGAAGGCAGAGCTCCTACTAGAGTTCATCAGCTTGTGTAGACTGTATATATTTGTTTTAGGGGCTCTCAGTTTGTAAAAGATGAACAAGCACATTGCAGCTGTCATTTCTGGTAAAAGTTGAAAGATATGTTCATAATGTCTGTTTAATACTATGACATATCTTAATATTGTGTGCAGGAGAGCGAGAGATGGTGAATTAATGCAATAAAGCTTCCTGGCAGGACTTAAATTGGTAACATTGTGTTTTATGCTCAGTGCCTTATTCCTCTTTTAGAATTATAAAATAATAAAATATGCAGTTATTAGAAGGTTATTCAAAACAAAATCAGCAAGGAGACAGTTGTTTGACTGTTTTAGTCGCGCTATTATGCATTTCCAAGGCATGTACACCTAACTCTACTCAACTTGCTTTTTATTAAAAGTTATGGATAGAACCTGATACCTGGAACTTTTTCTTAGTACCATCTGGGTTAATAATCGAGCAAGTTAAAACACTGGAGACCAGTAATTGATCAACCAGTAATTGATCACTTGTGTGACACGGGACAACCTGCACAACTCCACCATTTTTTTTAAAGCCAAGCGTCTACAAATAGTGACCATAATTATTTAATTCACGTGAACCAGCTTTTTTTTTTTATGTCCGTACACACTGCTGGACACTACGCCATCCACTATGTAGACTATGCTGTACAATTTGCATTATTTTGGAAGCATTTGCAAAGAAAGTAGGTCCAGTCTTTCACATTTTGCATAATGATGAATTCTTTGTTGACTCATCTACGATGCGGATTGCAGCAGATCACATTTCCACCTGTTCAACACTTCAGTTCAACACAATATAACTCAGAAACTATAAGTTACGATAGAGTGTTCATGCAGCTGCAAGATGAGTTCATTACAGTTGTGGCTGACACATTACACCTATATGGTTGAAACGTACAGAGACTGAGTCGGACAAGCCGAGTCTGCACAGAGGACAGCCTCATGTATAATGCCTTTCCTCTGCTGCTACTCTCTCAAGGCAATTTTGTTTTCCGGTAATGAGCATTAGAGCTCATTACTGGAGCTTAGAATTACTTTTGTTCCACTTCAGGATTCTCTGTTGCTCCCCAGTGCTTCCATGGAACCAGATTCTCTGGTGATGTTTTCCTTCAAGAGGTTACTTGTGTTATAAATGTGAAAGTTTTTAGTTTAAACCCTTTAAAATATATATATATATATATATATATATATATATATATATATATATATATATATATATATATATATATATATAACATTATCAACTGCTTGTATAGAGCATGTAAAGTGTTGACATTATGTCAGTATTGTGTTGCAGAGATAGAAATGAGCATGCTAACTGAATAGCGCCGGCATTTTTTTTATTTTTTTTAAACATAACTGACTTCAAATTGAGATTGTATGGCCCCAGTAGAGGTGTGATGCTGGCCCCTATTTGTTTGGAGCGTAGAGGCTAAGGATGACACAGTGCACCTTTAAGTGTTCTTCTTCACCTTCCTGACACATCCTCCCCTCTTCACAACGCCTGGGGGAAGATGTCTTGATGGTGGGAGAAAACCAACCTGGAGGAAAGCACACAAACACAAGGAGAACGCGCAAACTCCACACAGAAAGGGATCGAACCGCCGTGCCACCCACCAGTTCACCTTCAACCCCAACGTTACAAATAGTAACACCATCACTAATGTCGGGTATATTTTACCCGATATAATACAATATATTAAAATACAACAATACAAGGCAAATTGAAGTACTCTTCTTTTATTTTACCCTATAGAACTTCTCATAAAACGAAAAACATCATGGGGGACCTAAAAAAAAAGGCGGGTACAAAATCAATGAAACATGATTGAAAATATAAATAATGGAGCTATGAACTTGTTCTTGAAGATATTTCTAGAATCAGGAAACCATATAAAATACAGCCCCGTAAGGAACCTACCATTTCTAGAGGAGAACAATGACCATTTACGATTTATTATCAATTTACAGTTCATCACAAGATATTTTAGTTGCAGCAAAACGGATGAGTATTTAATATATTTGTGTCCACAGCATGGGCAACAGGTCTTTCAGTGAAGCAAAGAAATGTCAGGATCGCACAAATGAAACGGCAACACAGATCGCACGAGGGGTTGATGTGGACCTAATCAGAGAGACTGCAAGTGGCCGAGCAAACAAACACAGCCCTTTGATGTAAGGCTGGCTTTCTTTTTGCCCCTGCCATTGAGATTAAGGGAAATGAGATTGCTTTCATGCCTTTGCAAATATCTTCATGTTAGGAATTAATTTTCCCTTGGCCCGAGATGCAATGAATAATAAATTGGCAGAAAAGTTCCCCATCTGTGAAGATGGTTAGGAAGCATGAATCTCTTGAGGGAAAACTTTAAGACCATAAAGTCTTACTGACTGGATATATGCAAACTGTGTATATCAGAATATTAAGTATTATTTATGCCCTGTTCGATAGTGGATTATACAACTGTGAGAGTGCTGCTATTACCTGTTGATGAAGTAGAAAACACGATAATCCATTTCAGCACACCAGTCATTTTAGTAGATATCTGACAATACTGCCTTTTTATACTTCCCCTTTAATTGTCAAATGTTCTCAGAATGATGCAAATTATCCTGTGAATCATTTCAGTCCCAAACACAAGCTGGATTACGCCGGCCCTCGTAGGTTTGTTAAATCTGTCTGCTGGTCAAAATGGATTTCACATTTTAATGGGCTTATAAAACCACTGGGCAGTTTGTTTTCCCACAGTAGCATTCTCGTTGTGTACGCTAACGGGGATGCCACTTAACACCGTGGTCTTCATTAGAGTGTATAATTACTGTTAATTTGCCCTGGAAAAAAAAAAAGCGTGATCTCCTGTGGTTTTTGTACACTGTTCCTATTAGGGCCCATTCTAGAGCAATGAAACCGACCAACTACTGTGTGAGGAGGGAGAGCATAGGGCGCAATATAAGTATCATAACAGCGCTGAATTATGACTCTGTTGCAGTACTTTAGTCTGCATTTCGTCCCGCACTGTCAGCAACACTGAAGTAAATATTATTGATGGCTTTGCTGGCGCTAAAACAAGAACAATTTTTGTCATATAGTGGCTTGCTGAGCGTTAAAAAGATAAACCATTGATTTCCCATTGTGCACAGAGGGAGCTGACAGTGGGCATAGTAAACAAAAGGCAACTACGAAAAACACCAGATTTTTTTCACAAACAATTACCGTAAAAGTCGGGTTACAAGCCGCTCCTACCTCCGGTGGGTGTCCCCGCTGTAGCAAGCTAGCAGCAGCGCTAGCTAACGCTGCTGCTAGCTTCCCGCTGCTGCTGCTGCTACTGCCCCCGTGTCCCGGGGCTGGTCCCGCTACCTTCGGTGGTTGTCGGGGAGCTAGCGGAGCGCTAGCAGGAGCGCTAGCTGGCTACAGCGGGGAGCTAACCGAGAGCTAACCGGGAGCACTGACCGAAGTTAGTAGCGGCTTGTAACCCGACTTTTACGGTACTCCAAATATTGGACATAATTTAACCCTTTTGATATTTTCACTTTCTCACTCACAGAATAGAACCTTTTGATTTAAATTTTCACCGTGGGATTCAGAGAAGAAAGATTTGTTTGGTTCCAGTGAGATATCTATATATGTCACATCTTTTCATATGCGAGTCGCTTTGCAGTGTCAGCAAAGTGAGCTACGCCTGGGAATATATTTTGTAGCTGGCAGAAAGAGCTTTCTCAGTAGTTGACTTTTTGTCACATCTGTAGTACATCTATACAGAATATATTTGTTTTGTTCACCTCCCAGGAGGGAAAACCTACTTGAACTCTTGGTCATGAACGTGAACGTTCACAGCATCAGTGTGCAGTTTTTCATTTACAGAATGCGTCCCTGCTAAAAGCCTGCTCTGTTTACATGGCATGCAGACAAAGCAGATGTCGGAAGCATCTGCTGAAGCGTTTCACCCTTTAACAAGTATTTTACTCCCAAAGACGTGAAAAGTGTTGCCTGTAAACATCATTAAATACATAAAATGTTCCAAACTATATATTTCCTCTAAAAAATATAACTGTTTTAACATATTGACGTAAAAAACAATGTATAAAATACCAGACTGGCTGATGGATAGTAATGTAATGATAGTTAATAGTGACAGTAAGTCTTATTTCTCCTGGATCTTACTTTGTTAATGGATCATATTGTAATTAACATGATATAGCAACATTGTGCATCACATGAAATTGCATACTGAACTAATACTGGACTCCAAATTGCTCCTGAAGGCTGTGCCATCGCTGTGTGAGCGTGAATGAACATTACATTAGATCCTGATGAGCAGTTTGGGGTTCTTGTGTGTGTGTGTGTGTGTGTGTGCGGATAGATGTTGGTACGTCGGGTAAAGGGCTTTGAAAGTTCAGCAGGCTTTAATTTACCAAAATGGGAGACTCTATTGTCTGCCACACATTTGTGAACTCACCCCATCTGCACATTTGTGTGGGCTGTAAATAATTGTATTGATTTATCGCCTCATTGATTTATCACAAGTCTCAGGTAAGCCAGCTGTGAAGTAAACACTGCGGGTTGTGGGTGTTTCAATAATGATGACTTACGCCTTTTGGACGATCAATAACCAGAATAACGGTGGCGCTTCCTGAAAGAGTTTCTATGAATGTGATCCGCTCCTCAGTTCCCGTGTCGGAGCGCCGCTGGGCTCGACTTTCGAAACCCGAAACATCTGTGGCATCCATCAGTGCTCCGACATGACTTTGTGTCTGAATGCGGTTTAATCACTGCAATCCCCCCCACCCTCCACCCCGCGGTGACTCATCCTTCTTGACTGAGACCTTCTCTCCACCCAAATTATAGAGCTACGTGTAATTCCCTCTCGCAAAAATGCGGATCAAAAAATGTTGTCTTGCTGGAAGATATTTTTATCCAGCAACCAGCCTGAGTGTTAATTATAGTATAGTTAAGTAAAGCACTCTGTGATGGGAGGGTGCAGCACCCAGCAGTGGCAGTGATGGTTCAAGCATCCCAGTGGCGTGACCTCCACATGCGAGGTCACGCTGAACCACTTCTCCTTAGCCGAGTGCTGGAAAATGGGCGTAATCAGGATTTCAGAGGGTGATGAGTGTCGCGGAGCTTGATGTTTAACTCTGTGTGTACAACCCATATTTAATAACTGAGTGGAGCTAATATTAACAGATTAAAAAAAACACCAGCAGCTGCTAAATAGTGTGGTGTGGTTATGCCAACGGCTTGATTGGTTGATTGATTGATTGCAGATGGTGTCACAAGAGGCTGTTTGTTTACACAAACGAGTCGGCTCTTCGGGACCCCCGGAGGGAATTGTGAACTGTATCGCATACCTTGTTTATAATAAGCTGATTAATATTTAATAAACCATGCATGCATAAATAACTTGTTGAGTGAGCTGATAGTAATATCCATTGTATGTTCATATTTCTCAAAAAAAAACAAAGGGAAAGCTCACTTAGTGCAAGAAAAAGTTCAAATTGGCAACGATTATGAACAACAATTACAACCTTCATTATGTTGCTAACTCCAGTGTGCCAGAACAAATGGTTACCCATGAAGCGTGTCATCACGGTTCACCATAACCTCCTCATTCTGGGCTCAAACTTGTGGCTGGCTGGCATTGAGTTTCCCAACTTTTATTCTTTCTGGGGACCAAACCTTTTAAAAATGACAAACGTTCATGACTTCACTTCACCACAGGCCTCATCTTTAAATCTTGAGATACAGAAATGTGCAGCATCACCTTGTATTATCTGCAATGGGTAAAACCAGCCCTTTCAAAGAGATATATGTTTGATAAATTACTTAATTTAAGCATGTGTTATTGAAAACTAATAGGTGTCAAATACTTTACACATGAAAGAAAAATATGAGCAGACTGGACATAGACTAGCCGTGTTTTAGATTAAAAGTTATATATAAGCGACAATTATCAGAAGAATATGAACATTTAGGGTCCCTCATATGTTACGATATGTTACAGAGATCGAGGCTCAGAAGTCAGCAGTTTTACAGGTATATGGTAGTAAACAATTGAATAAATCAAAATGTTGTTCTGATAGATGAAACATCATAGATGCCAGATCAGAAGAAAATTCATATTCAAGTGAAGGCAATTGGCTCAACCTCAACCTCATGCTGGCGCTTGTTGGATTAGATAGTTGTGGAGATATTTCAGTCTGGACCGTCGTGGTGGACCAACTAACTAACTAACATTGCCATCCCTACATCCACGCTGCTAAAAAAAAAGAAAAGAAAAAGAACGAAACAGAGAGCCATGTGGGAATCAGGGAAAACATGTAGTTCTTTATTATTATCAATAAGCAGCTTTATATAAGTTGGTGGAGGGATCGGTAAGGGAGGAAAAGGGAATTTTTAATCAACACCTAAGGGTTCAACACAAAGGTTGTATAATAAAAACCCGCTGTAGATTATAAATGGCACAGTCTTGATTCTAATCGTGCCTCAACGACCGCACACTCAAACATCATGAATGTCAAGAAGCAGCTCATTAGGACTTCAGACTGGACAACAGCTATTTTAATAGCTCATAATTGCAGAGTGAAGTCGTTGTGAAACCCACCGAGTGAGAGGAGAAGATAAGGAGTGCAATTACTGTACAATGAAGTAGCCCGACGTCTACTGTACAAAAGTCCTTTATCCAGATCTTTCAATCCGCCGCCAACTAATTGCTGTTGAAAATGACCCCGCCACTGGCAGATTGTTTATTGAGCAACTAATCTGTGCTCTGGAGGAAGAGGGGACTTGATCAATGTCCCATCACTAGCCTGGATCTTTAAACCACAAATACAGTATGCAGTGGACTCCACCCAGCACACGCTTTAACATGTGTTAGAGACCGTCTCTCCATTAATCAATCCCATTAGCACATGGGGGGTTTGGTGACATTGAAACAACCCAGGATAGGCTGCTCACAGTATGAGGTACTTAAGGCAATTCTCTTTGAAGTTCTATTACGGGTGTAAGTTTCTGTCTTATCTGTGAATGAAATATTAACCCCCAGACCGTTGGCTTAAGTGTTTCATAAATATTGCATGGTGTGGAAGAAGTAATTGGTTCCCCCATCTATAACGGCTGTCACCCTGGCAGACATGAATGGCTGTGCTGAAGATGGCAGTGAGGCTCATAATAGAATTTCACATAACTCTGCTGCATTCTGTATTAAAACCTCAGCGAGGCTCTCTCTGGCCGCTGGTTTGTAATTGTAGAGTTATTGTCCAAAGTGCAACATATCCATTTCGGGGGAAAAACATTACCTGTAATCTGACAGCTGGGGAATTTCCATAACGTCTTTCAAAGTGTCTCAGTGAATAATTAGATTATTTGTATTTAGTCACTTTGTGGTAGGATATATGCAAAATGTTTAAACTCATTTAAGAGCTAAAAGGATTATATTTTCTTAAAATAAGGAAAAGCTTCTGGCTTAGTTTAGTGCTCCAGCGCTGGTGAATGTGTCCTTGTCACTTCAATAGTGCAGATCAATATTCTTACTGCAAGTGGCGTTTCAATTATATCAAGGCTTGGAAATCATTCTTTAACAGTTTTTTTTCTCTTTAGCTTCACTCTCAGTTAACTGAATTTAAAAGATGAGGTTACAGAGGGATTAGAGAGCTGGGGACCTGGTTATGGAAAGATCAGGTCTCTCGTAATGTTTACAGATCACTTGCAACATCTTTTTCTGAAAGAGAAACCGAGCAAAGCGGAACGTTGATGAATTTTTTCCATCAACGAAGTCGTAGCGGCATTTTCGGGACAAAGCAGAGAGAGCTAAAGGGATAACAACCACTTGCCAAAATCCAACCAAAACGTATAAAACTCCAAATCATAATTATCATGGCTACACGACTCTATGCTATTATACCACTAATATTTCGCCATTCACAAATAACACGGAAAAAATGATGAAGAAAAAAAAAAAGCAAAGGGTGTACCGTAAAAGTCGGGTTACAAGCCGCTCCTACCTCCGGTCAGTGTCCCTGCTGTAGCAAGCTAGGAGCAGCGCTAGCTAGCTGCTAGCTCCCCGCTGCTGCTGCTACTGGCCGCTACTGCTGCGTCCTCTCTGCCCAAGTCGGGTGTCGAGCCGGGGCTGGTCCCGCTACCTTCGGTGGTTGTCGGGGAGCTAGCGGAAGTTAGCGGGGAACTAGCGGAGCGCTAGCTGGCTACAGCGGGGAGCTAAAGGGGACACTGACCGAAGGTAGTAGCGGCTTGTAACCCGACTTTTTCGGTACCACCAATGGCGTCACATAATGCCCATAGATAGGGACAATGTGCTCACAATATAATCAGCCTAATCAATATACTAAAGTGCTGCCTTTTATGTTTACTTTGGGCCAACTCAGGAAATATCTAATTTCCGCCTGTACCATAGTGTTGCTGAGAATAACCATGGTCTTTTTTTCTTTTTTGGTCTCCCGGGCTTTTGAGCGTTGCATTTTTGTTGGCAGTTGTATTAATCAGAGTTTTCATATGAATTAGAAACGCATATTTGTTGTAAAGTAAAATAAAAGCTAGATAAATACAAAATATTTATAAAAAAGTTTACATAAAGGAGCAGGGCGAGGGTGGCAATATTCAGAGTTCAGAGATTGAAGTTCAAAATTGATGAGAGAAAAACAGAGTGGTAAATATATGAATAATAACTCACACATTTACAAGTATTTTTTTTCCCTCTGAGATTATTAAGTCATACATTTGCTACTTGTTTGACAGTACAGTCTGTGGTGTGATGAGGATGATCCTACCTTGCAAAGTTAAGCGTAGTGCTTCCTTGACAAAAAAAAACCTGTCTGGTGTTTTTTATTTATCATTTAATATTCTCAGAATATTTCACCCCTCATTTGGCTCTCCAATATATACTTTGTTCTTTACCTACAACGGCCCTGAAACGTTATAAATTTGGTTAAAGGAATTTGGAGAAAAAAAAGTCAACACAGACATTCAAGTATAAAAGTGGTGGAAAATAAAACATAAAAACAAAGAAAACCATAGAACAGAAAAAGTTATCATCCTGAATTAATGTTGCCGAAGCTTCAGCTCACAGATATGAAAACAACACAATAAATTATTAAAAAATAGGACTCTATTTGGTCATTAAAAGAAAAATACATTAATACAGCACTGCCTGCTCTGGACTCTGAATTAAGCTGTTTTTGAATAATATATTTGTAGCTGTACTTGGCTGTTTAAATGGCTGTTTAAAATCTCTCTCATGGCCGAAAAAAAAAAGCATCGTTATGAAATCACGCTCCGGCTCCGCTATCTCCGTCCCGTAGATTATCAGGAAGGCATCGGCACACAGCGCGGGGCGACGTACTCAAAACTCTGCAGTTTTGTAACCAACAGACGGAGGCCTGAACTTTTTGGGATGGAGGGGATTACAGATCTGGGCTCAAAATGTCTGTCGGAAGGAAGTCTCATCGGTGTCGAGCCGCACGCAGCCGAGAGCCGGCGTGAGAGCTCATCCTTCTGTGGAGAGTTTTGGATCCAGTCCTGTCTTTTATCTCCCCGCTTGCAGACGCCTCCGTCGACGTGAGGATGGCGATCTGAAGCTCGGCTCCAGAGCCATTTGTTGTCTGACTGCCAATATATATTAAAATGAAACCTGCTTGCACAGAAGTCCACAACAACGACAAATTAATCAATAATGACCATAACAGAATACAAAATAGGGGGTGTTTTTTAATTTAGCATGAAAATAGAGAATATTTCAGCGGCTTACGAAGGATTTTTGTTTCCAGGCTGCAGAGCAAACATCACCAATGTTGAGAGATTTGTATTCTTCTCCTCAGGGAGCGGATTCAATTTGTTGTGACGGACACCGCGGTATCAATCAATACGTTGCTAAATGCTACAGAGGATCCAGTGCGTGGGTGACCCGCAGGGCGCGCATCAAATAAGACAACTCTGTGCCCCTTTTCCTTCGCGGATCGCCGGCCCCGGTCCGTCTCGTCTTCCATCTTTCATAAGTGCAGCGCGGGGTCAGTCCAGCCTGACCTCTGGAGCAGCGGAATCAGCGGATGCAATCGCTTCCGTATGTTATTGCGCAAAGAGACTCCTCACATCTGAAAGCTCAAATCACACAGCGCTCAGCTGCATATATTCAGATGAGTATTAGTGTGCGCTTGAGTGGAATGTAGTATTTGTTTTGGCTTGAAAGTGCAACCCAAACCACTTAATCCCTTTCAACGCAACTTCAGTCCTATAGGGTATGAATGGAGAGCTGTGGTGAAAGCAGCTTCCCACTCACTGCTCCACAGTGTGCTCCAGGGCAAAAACATGCTCTTTTTTCACATGACAGAAAACATCTTGACAGATATTTATCGTTTCAGTAAGATCCCCCCCGCTTGAGATTTCCATGGAATCCCCCCAGCTTCCTAAAGTGCAGACAGAAGATATGGATTCTTTCTTTTCCTCTTAATACTTAAATGGATTCTAAAGCGCTGGGGTTATGTGAAGATATATTACACAAGGCTTCCTACAATATTATGGTAAAGAAATTGGGGGGGATTTGTGATTTAATCAAATGAGCGATTCGTGCACATGAATTCAAATTCAGAATTTCCAACTCAACATGACTAATTATGAAAATGATCCCCCACAATTTGTCTTAAATCCATCTATAAAGGCCTTAGTCAATTTATATAATATTGTATCAACTGCTGGTTCAAAAGACAAGGAAAGAAAATTAATTATGGCGTGAAGTGTGTATTCATTATCATTAGGCAAGCGACTTATTAAATTTGCCATAGATCCTCCTTTGAAAAGATTGAACTACCCATGGCTTAAATGAGGACAGAGTTATGTGGAAGTAAATGACAGTACAGTATTGGCATGGAAGTGCCTCCAGCTCCATCTTATGTTTTAACAAATGTTCTAAGGTTTTTGACAATTAGCTTTAAAAATACCTTTAATGTGTTTCCTTTAATACATTAGAAATGATCATGCTATAAGTAGTCAGCGTTTCCATCTTGGATGTGAAGTATGTAGTTGTTTTTTTTTACACTTCTACACAATCACAAGACAAGAACTAGCATGTTTTTTTTTAAATTTTGGATCATTTTAAGTGCACGACAATAGGGCTAAACAATATGAGAAAATAATAATAAAAAAATTCAGACTGATATTGTGATTGGAGATTCAGAAGGCATTTTTTAAGTTTCTTATCTGTAGGTAGGAAGTGGTGTGATCCCTTCTCAAGATGGTCTTTTAAGTTATTTAGTTGAAAAATCCTTGAATCAAAGTAAGAATATTATAACTCCACTCCTCTGAGAAGGTTTTTCTCAAGATTTAGGAAGCTGGCTGCAAGGATTTTCTTCTTATTCAGCCACAAAAGCAGGAGTGAGGGTTGTGCTGAGTGGTGAGGTCTGAGCTCCCAGTTCATCCCGAAGGTGTTTGATGGGGTCAGATCAGGAAACAAATCCCCTGTGCTGGGCGACCATGAAAAACAACCCTGGAGCAAAAGTACTCAGAAGTAAAAGTGTGAGGACACGCCTGTCCACACACATTACACCAGACAATACCTACATCACATTAAAAAAGTCATCAGGTCATGTGACTTTGGGCCGCCCCAACAGTAGCAATATGATGAAAATGAAGTAGCCTGAATATAGTGAAAGCGTTGGAACAAAACTGAGGCAGTGGGATCCACAGAGGGCAATTCACTGGCTTTCCAATGTCAGATCTGACACCCGCCATGCCAGCACATTTCTATCAGCACCATCATGCTACTACCGCACGAGCGCTGATTGAAAGAGACTCCAGCCACACGCTTATCTGATGAGCATGCGGCGCATGTTGAACCGATTCATAAACTGCCAAACAGAGCTGTCGGGGGATAATAATGAATCATTTCCCCTGACCGTCACTTCCCCTCCATCCACCGACACCATCCCGACCACCAGCAGCCTCCTTGATGTCACCAAGGAGACGGGCCGCGAATATATGATCACGGAACCAAATCCAAGCATGTCGGGGGACACGCGTTTCCAATTTCATAGATATTTACCCCATATACAAAATCAAGTTAATGTGTTATCTTGTCACTCATCTGTGGAGCATGCTTCAGGCGTTATTGGATATTATACATACTGTTCACTGACACAGAATGAATGAATTCAATATAATCTACATTACAATAATTGCTCTCAAGCATCTGTTTTTTCCACTTCAGTCTCATACCTAAAACAGCCTATACATATATCCTGAGGACTAATATATGGATAATGCATGTAAAATACGGATGAATAATAAGTTAAAGTTGATGTGAGGAACTTTCAACTGGTTATGAATCTCAATGTAGTACTGATGCCTCTAAATGACCTCCATACGTAAAAGAAAAAACACCGTAAGCGTGAAGCTTGTCTGTTTCTATTTAGTTCTTCCTATGGCTTGTCATCAGTGTCAGCGTCAGGTTCCACGCAAAATCAGATAAAATCACATTGGTTCACCAGAATCTCCCCCTAGATCTCACCCGAGAGAACCAGAACCGTAGCAGACGGTTAAACTCCTGCTGCAGTAAAACAAGGTGGTTTTCTGAAGGGACTCTGGTGCTAGAAGACACGACCACATTCGTCCACAGGAACCGGCAAAATCAACAGAAAGGGAGCGTTTTTTATCGTAACTTTAAAAGAAAAGAGCAACTTGACAAATCCTCCGAAACAGCGTAAATCTGATGAGCAGTCTTTCAAAAAGATACCTACACATTTGATGATGATGATGGAGAGCATGGTTCAACTTGTGGGTCCAAAATCTTCCAAAGCAGCTCCACTGGGTTGTGATCTGATGACTGAATGATCCCTTTATTTAAAGGTAAAAACTATAAAATATAAAAGGGAGTTTTGAGTTTTTTGGTTAGACTCAAAAAACCACAATGGCTGTCAGTTTGCAGGCTCGGTAGATATTACCTCATCAGCTGCAGCACATTAAACAGCATGTAGTCATAGAAGTCACTGAGACCCTTTTTAACTACTGGTGTGGTCCTTATTTTTTCTGATCTTTCATTCCATGGGGCAATGTTTCCAACTGTTCTCTAGAGGCTGAACGGAAAAAAGGACCCATCTGTCTTTTCTCCTTTTTAATTATGATTAAAAAATACTTTCTTTTTGATTGTAGAAGGGAATGACTAATTCTGATTTTAGTTCTTTCAAAAAAAGTAAATCAACAAATCCGTCTTAAAAAAAAAAAAAATCTTATATCAAAGTCTTTTTGATTGATGATAACCCAGTCAGAACGATAATGGGACTTTATCTCCTAACGCTGATAACTGTGTGGTTCCGTCTCACGTTGTGAAACACAAACACTGCCATCTTTATTGAACCTTTACTTAATCTTCCAGTAAATGGACTGTGGCATCATCAGAAGTGAAACACAAGTGATGTAGTGAAAACAAGGGACAGCGGAGGTCAAGGTCATCCTGTCATACATATCTGCAAGCTTCATCACCCTCACAAAACACTGAGAAATAATGGCATGAAATAATTAACTGACTTAACATGATAGTCACTTAATTATTTGTCTGTTGAAGTCTGAAACTTTTGTTTGTTGAGCACTTCTTCTCCATCAGAAAAATTGTCTGTTTGCTTCACTGAAGGGAAACGTTGATCTATCCGAATGCTTGATACAGAGTAGTTGATTGCGTTTGGGTTCATTTATGACACAAAGATTATTGAATTTAAACGTATTCACTTCCTGAGCTGGCGAAAATATGTTTTCGCTCCTAAAATGGTCGAAATACCAACAAAGAAAATGCATTGAAAAGTCAAATTGCTGTGACAAAGTCCACATTTTAAGTTTCCCATTTCACAAACTTTATTCTTCCCTCATTTTCAAAGCTGCAGTTGTGTTAATGTTCCTTTACAGCTAAGTGTTAGTGGATACTGAGCCATTTTTTACCCACAGTTCAACCTCCCAGTCTCTGCTCTTTGCACTGTGTTACGTGACTGCTCTGTTAAACTTGAGGTCTTTTTTTTTCTTGTTTTGAGGAGCGAGATAACCCACTGGGACATGAGGAGAAAATGGCAAAGACTCCTTCATTCAGGGGTCCCCCTCATTATAATCTGCCCTCGAGGATTGAAAGTCACACTGTTTGATTTTCTCTGATGAGCATTTGGGGAATACACCTTTTGCCTCCTTTTGGGAAGGCTGGAGCACACACACTGTTGAAAATGTCAGATGAATAATCATTCCTGATGAATGAACTGCTGGGCACAGTCAAAAGGGGAACTATACCTTCAGGAAAAACGAGAAAATGTAAATCAACTCGTCATATTTTTGACAGTAAGATTTCCTCTGCGTATCAAGAGCATCTCATGCCACGCGCTCGGTCGAGTGGCCGTATTTAGCTCGCGTCTCTGGGCCGTCAGCGGAGTGTTTAAACATTTCAAAAAGCAGGCGACAAAATAATAAAAAATGAAATTTGCAGCAAATTTTAGACACATTTTGGATTTTTTTTGTAAATTCTTTGCTCAAACTTATCACGAAGTAGAGCTCTAACAATACATAACAAATAGGACACCTCAAACCATACAGCATGTATAATACAGCATACGTATAATGCACATGTATAATGTATTATTTTTCCATTTAACTGTTCCTCAATGTGGACAAAAGAAATGAACGAACATGAATACATCTGGGAATCCTGCACGATCTTCCAGTTAGTCCACTCTTCTCGCTGGTCTTGAATCCAACATATAGGCTGTTAAATATAATTGATATAGCGGTGAACTTACATTACACCACTCCTCACTTAACATATACATTCCACTTAATGTACAGCAACGCATACGGTGTCACAACTTTGCGAAGATAAAACGTGTCCAAAGGGAACGTATTTGAATTAAACGCTAACAGATTCGTGCCTATTAGTGAATAGAATAGCTTGATGTATTTATGCCTTTAGGGAATTCATCTCTCAGTTCTTGTGCGCGAGCAGCAACCGCTAAGTATGGACTAAATAATAAGCAAAGACTAAATATAAGTAAAGACTTGTAACACCTTATTGAATGTTGCACGTTTCAACACATGGCAAGTGTTGTTAGTTGTTTTCCATCTTTTCTATTCAATCTTTATGTGTCTGTTGTGGTGTGACTTCACAGTTATCTCCTTCCTACTGATGGCAGGAGTCAGCAGGGATTTTTCTTCTTCATATTACAGATGCAGTGCGCCAAGGGCATGTGAAAATATCTGTAATACCAGAAAATTGAGTGTTATTCCCCCCACGTCAAGGTTAGAATTTGCCTATCTCCGTATTTTGTTGGACATGTCTTAATAAGCAGAAAGCGCCATCCCAGGAGCGCATCCAGCAGGAGAGTGCTTACCCAGCACTCATATTAGTGTGCGAGGGGACTGGGGAAGAAAAAAAGATGCCGACGAGAAGAGTTAACATGAGGTTTAAACGAGGGTTAGAGTCGTACTTTCGGCAGACGTGTCTTACATTGTCTTACATTGCTGTCATCACAGACAAAACACACAAGTACGCCGCCTGGGGAGCTAACTGGTGCATCTGGGACGGAGCGGTCGAATTGTTGCCCTTTTTGGTCCACTATATGTGCATGTACATGCAGCAAATACATTGTAGGATCTGAGTGCCTCGTAGAACGCGTATCCAGCTACTCCTAACCTTTCACTTGACAGGGTTGCTTACAGGAAAAGTGCTTTGGGCCCGTGCTGCAGCCACATGGGCTTTGGGTTTGTGAAACTCTCGGGATGTCTTCTGGTTAAACCACGTCAACAGTTTAGTGGCTCCATTGCCTCCGACACACTCGTGGATTGAGGTCACTAATATTGGTAGATTGCCTTTTGATTGAATAACAATTGAAAGTCGGCGAAAACAGTTGGCTGGTTGGTTAAAAACCATGACTTTCCTTTTTTCGAATTCTTTATAAACTGGTTGGAGATGAAAATGGAACATTATATCACTTATCTACGCTTTGAGACATTGCTCTGCTTCTTGGGTGTCACATTGACGTGTGCCTTCTGCATGGGCATATTTAATAAACCCCTGCTGTCACTTTCTGTGCTTAGTTGCCACTTAACCAGAGCTATTTCTATACGCGTAGCCACTACGGCAACAATCCTCTTGCCCCTTAATACATACCATGATATTCTGATGGTAATCTGTGGATTTTCATGATAAAACAGTAGTGGTAACAATCACTCTAAATCCTCTTAATCCTTTTTCTTTGTAGCGCTTCATAATCCTGAATGTCATGCTCATTGTGCGAATCAGAATCGTCCATTTCACCGACACACGGCACTACTTGAGCACAAGGGCCACCGAGTCGCTGCGTGCCCCCCCAATGGAAAAAGAGAATTTAATTAGTTGCTTAAATATTCAATAACCCCCTCTCATTACTAAAACCAAGAGGCTCTCTGTGTGGATTTGACAGAGTGCACGCCTGGCAGTTGAAGATAGTAGCGAGTCTCTGCCATTCAACCAAGACACTGAGGACGGGAGGCAATACACCAGAGGGACAGGCAGCTGCTGTTAATGAAGCATGATTTGGGTATTAAACAAGGCCCTTCCTTGTTAAATGTTACAGAAAGTGACGTCAAAGATGTTGCGAGTATATTCTGAAGTCGTTTCATCACCCTCGCCCGTCAGCTTAAGTGGGGCGAAGCTAAATATGTAGCTCACCATTCATTATCTTTGGTCCAGGAGTTTTGACAGAAGTACATGAAAGTTGAAGAAAGTTGTCATAATTCATTCCAAAATCTTGAAAGTTATTTCACCCGTCAATACAGACAATTTACATGATGTGCTCAAAGAATGAAAGAAAAGGAGACAGAGGAAGCTTGTCTTGAGAGCAGAGCAGGATGTCGAATGAAAGTCTGTTCTGGAAGAGTTCGTCTGTCCAGGACATCAAGGTCCTCACGATGAGGCAATTTGAGTTGGTTTGCAAGTGTTCAAGTTTGCTATTGTAGCGACACAATCATGTGTTGGTCAAGATATATCTCTGCAGAGGGCACTATTTCAGATGTGTAGCCCATGCAAGCCATGAGTATGTTAAGCTGTGTGTGTATGTGCATATGTCTATGTATATCAGCAAGTGTTTGTCTTTCTACAAATGTTTGGTCATGTGACATGAATCTATTTAGAAGTTATGCATCAGACTTGTAGCCCATGCAAGTAATTTAATAAAAATAAAGGAAAAACTCAACAAAAGTAAACACGGACGTAAATAATGCAGATTTCTAAAGTCAAGTTTGTAAATGCTAAACAAAATAAATGTGTCAGTTCCAAATAAAACTCTGTAGGGTGCCTTTACATTAGGGCTGCAACTAACGTTATTTTAATAATCGATTAATCGGTTGATTATTTTTTCGATTAATCGATGAATCGGATAAAAAAATCAAAAAAACGTTACTTTCCAACCCTTTGTTCAAAACCAGAAGTGACAGTGCAAATTCACAGTGCACTCGGACAGTAGCAGCAGCAGCGAGGAGCTAGCAGCAGAAGCGGGGAGCTAGTAGCAGTGCTAGCTAGCGTTGCTCCTAGCTTGCTACATCGGGACACTGACCGGAGGTAGGAGCGGCGTATCACCCGACTTTTATGGTAATCAGTTGCTTTGGATGTAGTCAACCAAGATGGCTATTTTTTTTATAATTCTTCCATGCTGAATGAAATATTTCAACGTATGTGTACATCTCTGGAAAACACAATTTAAAGTGGTGCTTTTGCCTGGTTCTTTGCGGAGAGTCTGATATAATTGAAACATGAGTGTTATTTCTACTCTCAGTTTTCAATGTCAGCAAACGCAGCATTACCGTCCCACCACATACTAACTATCTACCATTATGAGGAATATAAAGCAACAAACAAGAACACACACAGAGCCGACTGCTGTACTGACCTCCATCTATAGTACATTCAACAATTGAGCGTCTCCCGCCTCGGCACTGCATGGCAGCATTGCATTTTGCTGAGTTTTATGGCTGATTGTGTATCGCCCGCCCGTGGGAAGATAACACTGGGAGGAAACAGGAGCATGTGACTGTTGCTTTATTTGCTTTAAATTAGGTGAAAGGAATTAACAGTTTAACACAAAGGATGTCATCATGAACATTCTGAGTCGAGAGACTAAGACCAAGATATACACTGACTTGTTCTTGAATAGTTCTCAAGGCTGAATGGAAAGCCTTATTTACATGAACTCGACGTTGTGACCTCATTTTCTATCCTTTCCATGCCTTTAGAAGTATAATTTTTGAGAATACAAGACCCTACCTGCAGAGCCATTTTAAGGACCGCATCCTTCCACAAAACCCCCCGAGAGCAAAAAGAATATAGATAGCCGTCTATATGCCTAGACGGCTCTGTCAGTATGTAGATTAAATGTTGTTTTTCTTTTCAGAATTTCACCCCGGTCCATAAGCATCACATCTATGAAATGCTAAGACCTTTTCAGGGGCTGTTAGCATTTTGAAGGAAGTAGTATTATGCAATGTGTTTACGCTCAGAGGGGCTTCTCCCCGTATCCTCTGAATTTCCATTAGCTTGGAGGCGGCAAGAAGAATGTGAGCGTGGTCTGAACAGTGAATACTTCTCATGGAGATCCGCGGTTTCTTGACGGCCAAGAGCTGACACCATTTTGCTTCAGATTCACGACCAGTGCATGGTGGAGAAAACAAGCCACCATGTTGGAAATCGCCCCGAACCAGAGGGCCCACCGGTAATCTTCATCTTGTCACACGCTTACTGTGATGGTCAGTTGTACTGATTCCCTGAGAAATTAGCTAGATGATGGTGTTTAGTCAGTGTAAGAAAGACAACATTTTCCCCCATTTTGTGTTTTATCAATAAATTGACCTCATTACTCAGTGCACCATGGTTCCGAAATGCAATGCTCAAACTAAACACAACTGGATAGGTTTAAACCAAATTGGTGCTGAGAGTCTTTGGGAATATGTTTCTCTTTCTCTTTGGGAAGTTCAATTGCCAATTACTTCCCAAAGTGTTGAAACATGTTAAGTCTTTCTTCCACTGAGAGAGAAAGCTAAAACACAAAATGGGGAGAAGAAAAATACAATACGTGACTGCTGGCTGATCCCGGCTGGCTAGCATGTTAGCGGTTAGCTCATCAGTCTCTGACAATTTGTTAAAGGGCCAGTACATTGTTGAAACATGGATACACTGCCCTGCCTACGTCCAATACAAATAAATAAATTTATATTGCAGACCTGCATTTTTTTCAGTGAATTGTGCCATTTGTGTTTTTTTAACAAAAACAATCTACAGTATATCAGCAGAACCACTCTGGATTGCATCTTTATGATCTTTATCCTTTTTTTCTGATTAGCCTGTGTGTGTAAGTGGCCATGACTAGCAGAAGAAAACACTCATCAACTCTCCTGGTTTACTCGCAGCCCAAAAGATACTGAGGGATTTGTTTCTGTGGTTAAAGAGCTGTCACTGCCTCTTCATAGCGGCGCAACATTAATTAGGTAATGTTTAGCTCGGTATTTACTTCACCTTTCATGTTTTTAACGGTGAAAAGATTTTTATTGTCGGCTTGTAATGAGCTTTTGTCAAATGAATGAATATTTGTATAGCCCATTAATCATGACGTGTAGGAAGGAGGCAGGTTTGTACAATTTCTCCAGTAATTAAAAAGTACAATTAAGAAATTCACCATGCTGTGTTTGTGACAACCACTAAAATATACTTGCTTACTTCAAAGCCGCATTTTTATATCTGCGAGGGTGCAGACAGATTTAAGTGTGTCAGCAAACATTTGCTGTTGTACACATTCAGTAATTACTGATGGAAGCGCAAAAAACATTTTATCTGATGTAAGGGAACCTGCGTGAACATCTTAGCCCTCAGCAGATTTTTTTACATCTCAATCGCTATTGGTTACAAGTTTTATTACTTTGGGCAAGAAAGGACTTGAAGGCCATACAATCTTCATTTCAACCGGAAAGACACGGGGCAACAACCTCATTTCTGCCATTTCTGAGCTCTCTGACCCATTGGCAGGCGAGGGCACGACAGCCATTCATCCCTTTCCGCTGATACAGAGCCCCTTTCCCATCACATCGCTGGCCCTTCTTGCTCCACCACCACCACTGCAAGACCTTGAACTGGTTCCTTAACTTGTTTCTTCTCTCTCCCAGTAGCCAGAAAAAAATAGCTTTTGTTTGGTTGTTGCTGCCTACCCGTCCCTTCCAGCATGCATTACAAATATAATCGTGGTCAAATGTAGAGCAGTGCGTCAGCTAATACGCCTACGCCATTGTTTAAAATAACTTGATTTATATTAAATAGATATATACTTTATTAATCCCCAAGGGGAAATTTCTTGTCGTAGTAGCGCCTTACGACTTGAAGATACAAATAAACACACAAGATAAAATATATAAAGAAGCAACAGGGATGAACGATATATACAAATTAAAATAAAGTAAAATATAAAGTGTGTATATATATATATATATATATATATATATATATATATATATATATATATATATATATATATTTAAATATATATATATATATATTTAAATATACACAATAAAATAGAATACAACTGGAATGAAATATATTTACAGCCGCAGAGTGTATTAATTAATTAAGCAAATTAAATGTAAACAATATATAGTGCAAAATGCAAAGTATGTTTGTGAACTGTAATAGCATACACGTATACAGTGATGAATTAATCCACAAAGGATCTAGCAAGCGGTGACTTGTTGTAAAGCCGTATTGCCGTAGGCAGGAATGTTCTCCTGTAGCGGTCCTTGTTGCAAACTAATGTCATTTTTTAACATAACCTACAGTCCAGCCTGGTCTACTAAAAGTGATGCAACGAAACAGCGATTGTCAATGTCTTTTTTTTTTTTTTTGTGGGAGAAACACATTTTGCCCCTGAATTACGTTTGTTTTTGACATATTACGAATATGTCTTTAATTAAAGGGCCGGTAAGTAGGTGGCTAGTGTGGATGGAGAGGTCAAACAAACAAAAGTCAACACTTATTTCAACTCAGGCCGGTAACTAAAGCCACCTATCAAGCATATGCATTTAAAATCAAACTATGATCTTTTACAAAGTA
This sequence comes from Taurulus bubalis, assembly GCF_910589615.1. Taxonomy (NCBI): domain Eukaryota; kingdom Metazoa; phylum Chordata; class Actinopteri; order Perciformes; family Cottidae; genus Taurulus; species Taurulus bubalis. The sequence goes on along the minus strand of NC_136597.1, from coordinate 22,739,093 downwards.
GTTTTTTTTTAAATTTTGTTTCAACTCACATTATATAAGTATTAAAAACTGCAACCGTAAACAAGAAGGAAATGCATTTCCCTCAAAGTAATTGAGAATTCACTTTTGTTATGTAGGGATAGAATTGTTGTCAGACAGCAATTAGTCTGTCGTCTCCTGCTGCGACTCAATTAACCATTTTGGGAAATATGCTTACTTGCTTTCCTTTCGAGAGTGAGATGAGCAAATTGCTATTTCTTATTTTGTGTGTTAAAAGATTACTTTGCCAATATCCAACTGGATTTGCATCGTTGTGGTGTGTGCACAAACTAACGGGTGATGTCACAGTGACGACGCCCACTTCTTATATCTAGTCTATATAACTGTGCTATAACACACAATGTACCGGGTGGATGGATAAACTGATGTCTGACTCAATACGAGATTGACATGAACCTTTTCATCCTAAAATGAGAAAGAAAGCTAGACAAATGTATTTATTGTCTCTTATCAAGAAAGACAACTTATTTCTCACATTTCTGCAAACAGCAAGATGATATAGTTGTTGCACCAGCATCTATTTTAAGGGTTTCTCATCATACACTGCTTTGATGATATTATAGCAGCTAAGCTGTACTGTATGTTCAAATACTCGAGCAGAAATAGAAATGCTCACCAAGCCCTGTGATCTCCTACGGTCTGTGCAGCATACAGAGCAGATATATAACCCCGCTCCATTCCTCTGCACACAAGAGGGTTTTATTGTGTAATTCTACATCGAGGATCCTTGTCTTGTCCTCGGTGGATGGAAACACTGACATGTGTTAATACATGTAAAGCCTGTATTAGCATTTCCATAAACCTATACTGATGTGCAGAGAATACATGTAGATAGCATTCATTCACAAATCCATCTAAGCTCCATTTTCAGCAGGAACTTTGGTGATATACAGTCTTTCACAATGGTATTGCCTTGTCGTGTTGGAAGAAACTTCCCACTAAGTTTAACTTATGCAGAATAGAGACACTTATAGATTTAATGAAGGAGAAGACAGGAAGTAAGGCGGTCGATTCGAAATGAATAGTTTGAGTGTTTCATTTTAAATCTGATTTAAAAACTCTCTGAATTCATGCATGAAGTACTTTGTAAAGAACAGAGACGAGAGTCAGTTTGAAAAACGCAAGGACATTTGACAACATAGCTGCGACAGCCTACGCACACACACACACACACACACACACACACACACACACACATGCACTCACATGCACTCACACGACATACACCTTACAAACACTAAAGGTTGTTACAAATTTCTCTCTTTTTCATTTTTGAAGCTTCTATAAAAGTTTTTTAAATTACCTTTGAATGGCTGTCATAGCCCAAACAAAATTATCCTTTTTTGACCGCAGTCAAGATACTGTTTTTGAAAGGCTAAATAAACACCAACAATTATGGATTGCAGTCGAATATTTTGTTTGATTAAAAAATGCGTTATTCATTTTGGAAATGTTCACATCTATCTTCTTGACAACACTCTGAATTATTGGAAGTATTAGGCTCACAAATCTGAAACGATTCTACACAGCCACCAATGCAGTAAAATCCTGATAATATCAATGTAGCCTGATCTTTATCTGCAACTGGGCAAAAAAAAAGAGATAAATAAATAATATAATATATATATATAGAATATAATAATATATAATAGAAGCCTGATCTTTATCTGCAACTGTGCAAAAATAGATAATAGATATAATAGATAGATAGAAATAAATAATAGAAGCGGTGCAAACTGCCAAAGTGTTTTTGTATAAATACATGTGTATGTTAATCGGTGTGTGTATGTGCATATATGTATGTGTATCTGCAAGCGTTTGTCTTTCTACAAACTTTGGTCATGTGACATGAATCGATTTAGAAGTTATGCATCTTTTTATTATAGTCTGCTTCCACTTCTACAATTCCTTCTTACAAATCGGTTGCGCTGTTCTTTGTGTTTTTGTGTCAACAGAAGTTTCATAGAACAACTTTGGTGCAGCAGAATTAAGCAAAAAGCCAAGAAATATGTGATTTAGAGTCATTTTACATTTTTGGAAAATACTGAGCATACGATTGGAGAAATGAGACTTGGATTATCCTGCTCGAGTTGTCGTAGTTGTAGTAGGAGCAGCAGTAGTAGTTTGTAAATGGATATTTGTATTTTGCTCTTGTTAAACGCCGTCCCCATGTACTCCAATTCATCAAGACCTCTGTTTGTTTACCGTGGAGGCATGAGAAAGACTCTTAGAGGTTACACAGGGTGAGTAATTGATCTGTAAATGGTCATTTTGTGGGTGAAGTATTTATTGTTATGCATGAGATCATTTAATAATTGCTCAAAGACGACAATACTATTTCTGTGCTCCACAGTCTTCAGCATGTGTTAGTATCCACTAAACCAGGAGTCACACAAAGCAGGCAGAAACAGAACGTGACCTCATTCTCAGTCTGGAAATACAGCCGGGGCGCCCCCCCACCTTGTCTGCAGGGCGTCGCCTCGGTGAGTCTTTCGGTGACAGAATCTAATTCTCGGCACATCAGTCAAGAGGCCCACAGGAGGGAACCGGCCACCGGGGGAAGGTTGCACAATTAGCTGAAGAGGTCTGATTTCCCCTCGGCCTTTACCTCACGCCCTTTCTGTGGGGGTCAGAGGTCAGCGCTGTGAAATGTGTGCCGATGGGCTGTGAGCGTCTCCAAGGGAAGACATGATGTTTCTTTGATATGTGCAGGGCAGTCGTCAGTGGATGGTTCTTTAATACAAATCAACTGGATATTGAAAGTTTAAGCGTATGCATTGTTGCTATTCGACTTCTTTTGCAATATTTAATTGTGTTTCTATTCAACACATTTTACAGTAACCTCTCGATCTGAAACGTAAAGCCAAAGAGGGAAGGGCCTTAAACTTGCATTCATTTAAAATTGCCATCAGTTGAGCAACTCCTGTGGTTGCAAAAATAAGTCGGATCTCTCACTTAATTAATTATCTCAGTAAACATTGTTTCTGGTCTCAATCGCTAGCTTCAACACAGCATGAATTTTGGTAAATTATCATCCCATTTAGAGGAAAATAGACAATGAAGCAGGATATGGTTTAGGGCGGGGCTACATTGTGATTGACAGGTTGCGACCATGTAGTCCACTATGGGTGATATCCGTGTTTTTGCCGTACAACTGTGCAACCAAGGTTGTAAACTGTAGTGCACAGAAATGGAAGCCTTAGAACTACTGTTTCCTCTCCCCCGTTTCTTTTTATTTCCCAATTTTATATTCACACTTTCTTTTCATGTTTGAACTCACTGTTAATACCCATTGAATTATAGGAACAAGTTCATTAATTGCAGTTTGGTGCATCAGACTAAACAACGTCCTGCTGTGAGACTCAATTGGTTCTATGTAGCAGCACAAATAATTTCCCCAAGAATAAAAGACAACATTGTTGCTGAACAGTGCAGGAATAGTGCATTTGTCTGGATAGATGGGAATTTTTTTGTATCTTTGGAAAGTAGCTGCGGTGTAAACAAGGTAATAACCTCTGAGGTCTTCTGTTGTCAAATAAATAATGCTCTCCTTGGAGGCAAAGAACTCCCTCCAGTGCTTCTGCGTCAAGTAGACACCTCAGAGGGTGTTATCGTCTGCCACCCAAGGAGTGGAAAACAAGTATTACTCAATCTGAATGCAGACAACTCAAAATGGCGATAAACTGAAAGAAGCTCCCAGCTGTAACAACAACAAGAAAAAGAAGAAAAAAAACATTAAACACTGGTCTGAAATTAATTTCAGACCAAACTGCCTCGGTTTTCTGAGGGAAATCTTTTGTTTTCTCGGCATGAACAGAACTCTAATCCCTGCAGCCTCCTTTGTTTCTGGTCATGAAAAAAAAAATCAGAATAGAGGAGAAGATGTTTTCATAACGATGATAAATGTGCATCTTCACTTGCAATGAGATGCCGTCGGTGCGGCACAAACAGGTTTCTTGAGATCTCAGCTGGTATTAAGGCCTTCAAATGAATACAGATCAGAGGTTGAAGCGGATCTGACAGGTGTCGACAGAAGCAGCTGGTGCCAGAGCTGGCCTGTTGCAGCCGGGACATCCATAAACAGAGATCGCTGCAAGATTAGGATGACTTGAAATGTGTGTGTGTGTGGGTAATATGTATGTGAAGTTAATACGATTTTTTTGGGGCGGGGTTTGTAACTGAAAATGAAAACATCTTAAGTGATTAGATAAATTGAATAAATTGCAAACAAATGTACAAATCTTGTGATTCAGCACCTCAAATAAAAATAGCTTTTCAATCACAGGGCACATGGAGAAGAATCAATATCTCAGGAAATAACAAACCCCCGAAGAGTATATTTAGCTGCATGCAACCTGACATCTGTTGTGCTAACAGCCAGAGAGAGACTTGCTACCCACAATCCCCTGTGTTCAACTTCAAATGGAACCAATTATTTGACTGTTTGCTTTCTGCTTCTACAAAGTGGTATAAGACAACAGACTTTAGCACATTGTTTCCCTCCGCCCCCCTAAAGCTGCAGTAGATAACTTTAGAGTGGGAATTGGTAAAGTAAAAAGAAAAATCAAAAAATCAAACCCCTCCCTTCGTAAAATGCCAGGTTCAAGTGTATGCATGTGGTGAATTTATATAAACGCAATTAATTCAGAATCTCTTATGCACAACGCGGCTCTGCTCGCTCAATCTGGCTGCAACTAAAACATTCATCAGCTAAATTAATTTTGCTTTGTTTTTCTAACGCACATTACCCAATACCGCAACAACACATTGTGATCTGTACGGTGGGGAATCAAGCGTCGCTCTGTATTAGAGATTCATTGCCGCTCCACTAGCGTTAAGCATATCAAAAGAAAACGTTCATGAAAAAAAAGTTTTGTTTTGCGGATAAACATTGGCAGCTAATTAGTTGGAATGCTTCATTCTATTTGTTACTTAAATTCAGCTGGAATAGAATCTATCAGATACAATCTATCTTACATTACACTTGTTTAAAGTTCTGTTATGTTTGTCTGTGCACTTTTTTTATATTACTATTGTAAATTAAATATGTATAAACATGTTTCGACTGTTGTTTATTGTCTAATATATGCGAAACATATACCTGGTAATAAACTGTTTCTGATTCTGATTTGGTCGGACTAGATGGAAAGACAGGAGATTAGCAGAAGATAAATGTCTGTGCAACATTTTAAAGGAAATCCTCCCAATAGTTGTTGGCATATTGACCGACCGACCAACCCATTGCCGTCCCAGTAGAGTTCTGTTGGTAACTGTGACCGATAGTTTCCCATCGGACCCTTTTCTGGCCGGCAGAGACGTTCATATGCATCTTAGCTGATGCTTAATTCCAACTTCAGTCTCAGATTCATTGAGAAACTCCAGTTCTTTCTTCGCAACCAACGGCATATTTCTTTGAATTTGATTGCATTGCACTTTTGGCGCTCATCCATCTCCATTTTCATAATGACTATAGACGATACGCAAGCTCTGCTGTCCTTACGAATGAGAAAACAGCGAGAAGAGGAAGAAGCGAAACGACGCCAGGATGCGAGTGAGAGATGTGACCCATGACCAGATTATCATAATTCTTAGCGCAGCAACAAAACAGCCTCAAATCATCATGGTGAACACATAATGCGACACAATGTGCATTCAACCTGCGTTGGACCAATTCATACGAGTCAGACATTACTCTTTACCACTGTAGGGAATCTAGTCTGCAGTGTAGTTTATACACTTCACTGAAACCTCAGAGGAACTAGATTTCATGTTCAAGAAAGGTTTCGCCTCACGTCAACACTTCAGTCCAAACATACGCACTTCAGCAGGACAATTGAAAAACCACTTATAAAGCACTTCCATGTTGTTGTGCACAATACAGTCTGCATCACAAGAAATCTAACAATGGACTAATGATCGCAGTAGGACCGGGGAAGCGCTGTAGTTTTAAACTTTATTTGTATGTATTGCCTGGTTTAAAGAAGGGCTGCAGCACCTTCAGCACATTTACTTTATGTAGCCATGCAATGTCCATAAATAATGATATAACATAAGAACATATATTTATATTTAAGCCCTCCTTCCCCCGGACAGAATTTGAATAGTCTCAAAGGACTTATTTGTGGAGCAATTTTGTGACGGCAGTAGAAGACTTTCACTCTTTGTAGCACCAGCGCTATGTGCAAAAAAGAAAGTACTAAAAAAAGTAGTAAATACTATGTGGTGACCAGGACAGTTTACTGGTAATGAGGAACAGACTCAACTGGGTCGTGTTGAGTAGCTGACGGGCAGTTGGCGCGCCTCGAGGCACGAAGCTTGTGAATACAGAAAGATGAAAACAAACAGGACAAAGAACGCAGACTATCATGTTTACACTCTAACTCTGCCCTCTGAAACGTGTGGACCATGATCTTTCTTATTTCAAGCTGTCCTGGATATCTTTCCAAAACATTATATAACTAAGCTTTTGCTAACTACTTTGACATTTTGTAAAATACATTAATTAAAAGCATTATATTGGATCTTAAAAAGTCTCCCTGAGGGGTTTAAAAGCATATGAAAAGGTGTTGTCTTTGCAATACCGTGTCACCATATCCACATTTGTAGTGTAAACGCTCTGCAATTCTCTTGAAAGTAGGTCAAACTGCACAATAAGAGACACAAATATGTAGTATAGCATCTCTCTCTGTGAGAAACTGCACCAGAGTATCAGACCTTCAGTGCAAGCGTTGCTGTGTGGCTTATCACTGGGAACAAGATGATGCCTTGCTAGTCATTTCTTGTACTTTTGAGACAATAGCAAATACTTGTCTGTTTTACTCACCAGCTAGTTTTAAAGAATACCCTGGAAATAAATCTAACGTAAATTAAACTGATGTTTGGTTTACACAACCGTTATTTCTGTATGTTTTAAAATATGTTACAAAGTTAGTGAAGCTTTATTTATTCAGGAAATCTCATGTAGATCAAGATATATTATTCTAGGAAAAACCTGATAACAATTTGCAATATCATAACACAGTTCAGTCACCAGAAACGTCCACTACATTAAGCAGTGGACGTTCCAGATATCTATAAATATGACCACAGGATTTTACTCATTCTGGGAGCTGCTGTTAAGTGTCCGGGGAGAAAGCTGGGGGTCAGTGTCTCGTGCAAGGACACTTAAAAATGCGAATGGAACCAACAAGTGTGTGATTAAAAGTCCCATGAGCCGCATCCTCATTCTTTTGGTCACTACCCAAAACTCATAACCATAGGTGAGGGTCATAACGTAGATGGATTGGTAAATCGAGAGCTCTCCCCATGGAGGGAGACTTTTTCCATTGTTTTCTGCCGGATAACCGTTTCTGGCAGGTAACCATGGCCTTAACTAAATGACAGCTCAGCATCACCTGCTTTCACCATCATCCAGTATCATCACCGTTGATTTTCGAGACAATTTCTCCCTGAAAGATGCTCTTTCCTTCGAGAAAGAAATGCATCATGGCATCAACATATTTTGACTTGGGATAAACAGTACTTAGCATGAATGACAGAAGCACAATAACATATGAATATGTGAGGACTTCACATCCTTATGCAGGATTGATAGTGGAGGGTGCCTCCTTTTATGAAGTTCCATTGGCTTTCATATGCATATCAAACTGTAAATAGCCCTACATTTGTTGCAAATTAACATTACCCCTAACCTAGATGTACAATCCCATGTCTTGCATAAAATCTGAGTGAAAACATTGTTGCATCAGAAGTGACCATGTGCATTGATGTCTTTCTTTCCGCTCGATAGTTAGATGCTAATCTAGTTCTGTTTGGGCCGCTCTCGTCTAATTAAGGGGCCTTATTGACTCCTGTCTGTCTACATGTTTTCCAGCAATGTTTGTTTATGCTCATCCATATTAAAATGAATCGTATGCATGTTACCAGGCCTGATCCCTCAAGATCAATATTTCATGTAGATTCATGAATTCAAATGTTTCATCTGCACACCAGCCTGATGCCTATCTGCCTCGCTTAAAAAGCTGAAAAGCATTGTATTATTACATTTTCACCCCATTATGATAATTTTGATCTCATTTCAAGTCAGTGACTCAGTTTTGCGCAACTGTATGTTGGAATCTACAACATGTGATTCACTCTGCTCTTATGTATTTCCAGTGACTATTTAAATTGTTGCTTCAATTAATGCATTGGAAGCCTTTTTCAAAGCAAACTCACAGGGAACATCCTTTTTTTTTTAACATTAATCCCAGGGTAATTTCTCACTGGTCTCAAAAACTCAACTCATTGGTTGTAGATTGAAAAACATTACACTTCGGTTGTTTCCCTTCTCTTGCAATGACCTGAATAATCCTCATGCACAAGCCCAATGGTTTAGACTATGCAGAGGCCGGCATAGAGACAGTTTTTTGTCAGATCATTTATGTTAGATTGCTACTTTAGCGGTTGAGCCACTTTCACGCTTGCACCCTGTTACTCTCTTAATCGGACCGCTTGCTGTTTCTTGAATTTGTTTACCTTCACCGACTGCATGACTACCACCACTTATAGGTCTGTTAATGTGACCTCTGGAACTTTGGACGCTGCCCTCTTCTCTGGCAGCGTCAGGGTCTCCCTTTTTTAAGTTATTAAAAACACGTTTTATATTACCTAACTGTAGTATTTATGTCTTCATTGATCTGCTATTTGAAATGATCACTGTCACATTTAAATGGTAAAAATAAGCACATACAACAAATAGAGCATGTGTTTTCTAGAGCTCCTGTGATGTGAAACCAAAATATAAAGGATGACTTACATCATCGAGGACAACTCCTTGGTTATCTCCAGAAGTCTTTTATGCGTGGCCAGCTGTTAAACAGCTGATCCACTGAATGCACAGGTAAAAAATCCACAGTCCGCCACTGGATTATGCTAATATTAGGATTAAATCCCCTAATATACACTGTATGGTATATTTTGGCCTTGACATATTCTTCGCGATAATTCTAATTAATGACTATGTTAAAGTAGTCGATAGAGGACTGACAGTGTTCCAGCTGGGGAGAATTACGCCAATTAAAGATGCAGCTGAATAGTCACATGGGTCCTCACTTAACTGCTTACTGAACATTATTTCAGTGTGCACATACAGAACGGCCCCTTAGGAGAAATAAAATCATCCTCCTCAGCCAAGAAGTTTCATCAAAGTTCGCTGGCAGGCGTGTCCCTTGTTTTAAATCCATTTCCCCGCTCTGTAAGACGCTCTCTATTGCTCAGGAGCAGACTGTTGCAGCGTAAGGACATTCTAATGAATATTTATAGTATATTAAAAAGTTGAAATACATACAGTTACAGAGGATACAGTTTTTACCATTCATGGCCCGGGATGAAATTTGGGTCATATTTTAGCGACTCTCTGAACTTTAAAAATATTCAAGCTCATTAACTGCTAATCTTAGAAAGTGCGCAGTAATAATTTCCTTCATAGTGCACTGGGAGACTGACAGTTTAAGATTCATGAGGTTGCATAATTCCTGGTTTATTAAACAGTTTTGGGACATTCAAAATGATATAAACAAAATGGAGACACATTGGAGACATTTTTCACTCTTTAATTGATTAACATAGTGATAAACAGAGACGGTTAAGCAGGATTCTTGCTAATTAACTGACATATTGTAGGCTGGACTGAAATCAGATTTTCAAAAGCCTGATTTGGAATTTTGTGCAATAACCATGTCTTTAAATGCAAGTGAGAGAAATACATGTGTTCCCTTATGAAATAACTTATATGCCTAATTTAAAATACACATGGTAAATTGGTGAAATAAAGGGTTTTCTTTTTTTAATAGCTATACTTTACCCCAACCACAAAGTGCCTAATCTTAAATATAAATCATCAACTTAATATTTTTTTTTATTGGTATTATATTTGTAATTAAGCCCCCCTACACCCTTCCATAATTGCATAATGATGTCATATTTCCCTTACAAGTCAATGCACCCGCTGATCTTACCTCTGTCTCCACGGTAAGGCGTTCTTTGCCCCATCTGAGGGCAGCTCTTCTCTTGGTGTCATTAACCTCCCTCTCCCACTTTATATTTCCAGCAGTAGGAGGTCTGACGTCCCAGAGAGGGACAGTGGGTGACAAACAAAACACATCAAAGTGATGCATAAATCCACATCATTGCTTTGACTAATGTATGCAAACTGGATGTGCTACTTGCACGACCACAGGGAGAACAGAAGGGAGCTCTCATGCATTCTAGTAGCATGTACTCCATGAGAAGAGAGGGCTTTTGATTATTCTTCAATAAATGTGTTAATTTTAAATGGAATTACACCTTTTTGGGGATTTTCTGCTAAATAATTCTCACAATGACAACTCTTTGCACATGGAATTAGCTTCTGCAGCGCTGACAGGTAGCCCAGCTCGAAAAGCCTGTCTCTTTATCAGTTTACTTAAGAAAATGTGCAGTGTGTGCATTATTTTATATGCCGGAATTACTGTTGTGTGTGTGACTGGACAAACCATGACATGCCAATGTAGTATCAAGAGTACAACGATGATGTCCAACCACTGTAAAAAAAGCTCCCCTTTAGTTCCAGTTTTAATACAACAGCAGCAAGATTCTGTTTTTGTGGCAACAATTTGATGAATATTCTCTCTTGTTCATACATATGAATGCCCTCCTAATTCAGGTCCATAAGGAAATTGCTTTTCAAGTTTGGTGTGAAAGAAACCTGACTGGCTGGCACAGAGTCCTGACCTCACTGCCATCCAGCACCTTTGGGAGAAAGTGGAATTCTGTGATTCAGGCCTCATCGCCCAACAACACTGGCTGACCTCATACTGTAACGCTCTTGCGCTTGAATGAAAGCATATCTCTGCAACCAAGCGGCAAAATCTTCCCATAATATTGGAGGCTTTTTTTTTTAGCAGGGCACAGTTGGGTTAAGATGTTCTGCAATCATATATTGATGTAATGTTCATGGTGTCAACATTCCTTTGGCCGAGTGTAAGAACATGTAACGTTAGCAGCAAGATAGCCATTATTGTCTGCTCATGAACTCTGTCATTTATTTATGTGGATGATATACAATTCTCTCCATGACACGAAGCAAGGCTATTTTAGGTGTAAGCATAAATAATGTGTGCAATGATTGTCCAAGATTCCGCCTATTTTAAGCAATAAAGATGACATTATGACATTGTGCAGGAGCTCTCTGTGCTTCCTTCAGTCACCCAGAGCTGGTGCAGCCTGCAGGCAGCAGTTTGGAGCTGCCTCTGTGGAGCGGGGAGGTCAAGAATCACACAGGTCTTCTTTGAACAAGGACACATCACCGCCTCTCCATGTGTTTGAGAAGGCCATCAGGAGAATTCTTTTGGTGAATTGGGATATGTCCAATTATACGCCAGACCCACTGTGGCTCTGGTGCGGCTCTGTTGTCTCGTTGTCACCGGGAGAAATCTGTGTTCCTCTGCCTCCCCAGTCACTCGCAGGTTTGAGGCTGTGGCTAATGAGGCTTAGCTGCTATATAGGCCAAGTCAGTCTCAGCACTGCTGATTCCACAGGCCCGGCTCAGCCAGAATCAGACAACAATTAACGGCGTAATGCGGAAATCAAAACTCGCCTGTTTACTCGCGGCAAAGAATTTGCGAGATTCTGGCAAATAACACGCCTTGCCTCTTTATTTACAGTACCGGGTCTCCGGTGCAATGTCTGGTGCCAGTGCTGAAGTCCCTTGTCTCTCCGAGCAGGACATGAGAGGTTCCAGTGAAATCTCATTAGTTGCTCACAGCTAAAGCGAATTTTTGCCATTTTTTGGGGGGTGGTTTTCTACACAGATGATGTCTATATCAAACTGAACATAAGCAGGTTTGTGATGCTCAGCTGTAACTTGTGTGTCCCAGATAGGTTTTCCTGTGGAAGAAGGACGGAACACAGTCTTAGGCTTTTGACATAATCCAGAGTACATTCATGAATAATCAAGCAGCATTCACAGCAGCTTCATTTCACAATACTAGAGTGTAAAAATTTTCACGTTTGAGAATGAAGATCTCAAAAGAAATGCAGTCTTATGTTTCATAACTGTTTGTGTATTTAGGTGGAATCTCCCTCCTCCATTTTGTGCCACTTAGACGCATTAGCGATATAAATGAAAACAGGTGGTTGACAGGTTGAATGTGACACATGGTCGCTGAGCCATTACAATAAAAGCTAAAGATCCATGGACTCAAGTTGCTTAGTCATTTGAAGTATGTAAATGAAATGACACTGATGATCTGGAAAAGGAATAGTAATAATGCATGTGGTAATCTTATTACACAACACAGGGGAACAGTTCATCCTCATCCTCCAGCCCTTTCTTCTAAAAGTAACCCATGCAACTGAACTGCTTTGTGAATTACATTTTTAAATAACGTATTTCGTCGTGGATTACGTTTGCTTTGGAAGTATCACAAATAAGTTTGAAATAGGTCCACGGAAGTTCAAATGGAGAAGGTTGGGGTTAGGAAAAGAGCGTGTAACGACCGAGTAACTACCGGCTCACGTGACAAATGTCAACATTCAACATCATTTAGTTTCGTAAGGGACATGAACAGAGGCCTCCTGGATGAAAGTCCTGTCCTGTGTGTTTCAATTTACAACAATAACCACGTGTTCCTAACTGTTACTTCATATTTTTATTCTCAGGGAAGTCCTATTATCCATTACAGTGGTGTATAATGACAAATAAGTGAATACAATTTTAAAGTAAGAGCAGGGAAAACAAATAAAGATATGAAAAGTGAATTAATTACATAAATATTTATCATCTAGTTTTGGGGTTATCACTACATTAACTACCCTGTCGGGATTGTTGGGGTTATCAATGTATCGATAGGTTTTATAGGTCAATCTCTTATAAAGTTCTCCTTTTGTAACGTTAAAGAGAAGGTTATCTGCTTCTAGATGTATCACCAGATTATTTTGGTCCACAGAGAAAAGCATTTATTAATACATAATTAATGTCTAATTCAGCTCCAGCAGCAGAGAGTCACTGAGTTGTTTTCTTCTGTGACAAATATTACATAATTTTGCCATAAATGTAGAAAACGTGTCAGGATACGAGCCACTGGGTGAGCAGCTGAATAATTTCTACCCCGCAATCTTTCGTTCACATAATAATAAAGTAATATTTCATTTTCACACCAAAAATACAGCCTCAACCTTGGTGCCTTAATGTACTAAAATACTTGACGCCAATTAATGCAAAAATTATACATCGTTTTTCTTAGGAAAGAAACAGGAACCTGATAGGAATGTGGTGACGTACAGTATTTGATTTTCGGATATTGCATTATCTTCACTTTGCTGTAAACATAACCAGGATTTTTGTAAATTTCAGCGACATCCCAGCATACACAAGAGCCAGAAGACAGGAAACGAGTTCCACATTTTGATTGATTATCATAAATAAATGGGGTGTTTCCTAGAATCGCATGACACAGCATGCTCTTATTTGAGAACAGACCCTCCTGCTTTGCGGGGTGTGATAGATACTCGCTATTAGTCAGACATCAACAAGCACTTTAATGTACAAGGCTAATTGCAGGTAGTAAAGAGAAGAAAAGCATTACTTAGCATGGAGGGTGCCTAAAGGGAGAAAACCACCTCACAAAAACCTAATGAACCATGAGTAAACATTGTTCCTCTCACCCACCCACCAACACGGCATCTGATGCCGCAGAGCGCTTCTCCCTCTCAAACTGCCATTTATGTGCCAACTGTTCAAGATAGCTCTTACGAAATCCATTTACTGATAGTTACATCTGCATTAATTTCCTTGCCCACTAGGGGATTAAAAAAAACAAAAAATAAAAAAACACATAATTTTTGCATATTTTTGCCTCATAATGATTTGACATGTTTGCAAAGAGCCCCAAAAGGTACAGATCAACAATATCTTCAATTTAGAGGCGTGGACCACGTTTACTCTCCTTGTAACTCCTTGTCTGGAAAAACACAGATGAGAAAGAACCGAGCAGCAGAACAATGAAGTTGTGGGCATAGAACCAGAACAATGAGCTGAAAGACACCACACTTTGATTACAGCAGTTTTACGGATCCACCCTTGAAACGATTAGCATGGTTAGCTTCTAACAGTACAGTAGTCATTATTATACATTCTTTTTTTTTTTTTAGATCAATCAACCAAATTCTCAGCACCCATCTTTTCCATTCATGTCATTGCAGTAAAAAAAATAAAACATTCCACCTAGTGAATTCAATTATCAAACCATTTGTAGAATACAGTACACCTGGTTGTTTACAACATTTAAAAAACACGGGCATGCATCAGCTTTCATATTTGGCATTACATTCTAGTGCACACTTGCCTCATTTCCTGTGAATCCTTGATCTGCTGGTACAGATCTTGAACCCAGCATAACAAGGTATCTGCTCCAGCAGCACCAATGAAATATAGTACAGGGAGGCAGTTGCAGAATGCAAATGTATTGAATAACTGTCGTTGCAAAATTGCTAACCATAAATATCTAAAATGGGGTATGATATAATGAGAATTTCAAGGTTGAGAAGCATACATCACGAGCAGTGATGCAAATTTAGGTCAATTTGTAGTTAATGGCTTGAAGGTCCAACACACACACATGGTCCACCAGGTGTTTTCACTTAGTGTCCCTGATTAGACGGGGAGTGGACAGACTGCTGGAGTGACTGCCTGACCCTCTTCTTAGTTGTGTAGCATCTGCGATGGTGGAAGAGGTCGTCTTTATTGGTTCATGAAGTTTGGTTTACATAATTTAGGCTATAGAAATTAACTAGTTTCTATGGATTGAGAGCAGCCAAGACTGCATTCTCAACATACGACAATTATTAAAAAAAAATCTTCTTCTGGGAAATACATACAAAGGTGGATGTTGTATCATATGAAGCACCAGCCAATTACATTTTATTGGTGACATCAGATGTTTAAAATTAATATGTCGGAGGTGGATTGGTCAAACAAATACATTATTTTTACCCAAAATACCGTTGGAAAGGAAAAGTAAACAATCACTTGTTTATATATTAGTATTAAATGGGCACCAGTGCAAATTATTAAAGAACTGAGTATCGATAAACTCAGACATAGTTGATGTTTTTTATTAGTCAGTTTTTGTTTGTGTAATTTATTTTCACGCTGCCACAAGCATTTTCTCTGCTCTGTCAGCCTGAGCACCTCCAAACACACACACACACACACACACACACACACACACACACACACACACACACACACGGCTGTGATGTGGACGGTTCAATAAAGGTGAATTTAAGATTACTACGCTCGTTACTGTTGTTGGCGCAATAAAACGTGTGCAAGTAAAAAGCCAATACTTTATCAATACATCTGTTCAACAAGCACAAAGTGAAACCTAATTCAGTCGGCTCTGCCCAAAATCTCTCATACCCCCCAACTATGATTGCACAGCACGCACGATCGGCCAAAAGCATTTACATTTTTTAAACCAAAGCTGTCAAGTCTGCAGTCTGTTTATCTTGGTTTGTTCCTGTTGAAACTTCTCTGCTGATTGAGACAAAGCAGCCAGGAGGACAGACAACAGGAAGAATGACTGACACGTATAGATGTCCGTGTCCTTCATTCTTTATAAACTTCGCTCTGAAATGTTTTATTTTAAGATTAGTTTCCAGTGACTTTGCTGTGAACCTGACTGTTGCTTTTTAATCATGAAGAAGAACACAGTATTGATAAGAGTTATTGCAAATGGTAGACGGACTGTACTTTTCTAGTCTCCAGACCACTCAAAGGGCTTTAACACCATGTCATCGTTCACCCATTCACACCCGCTCATACACGGATGGCAGCGGCTACCATGCAAAGTGCCACCGGCCCATCAGGACTAACTGATCCTTCATTCCCATTCACACACACACACACTGCAGCAACAGCCTGCGGGAGCAATCTGGGGTTAAGTGTCTTGCCCAAGGACACGTCAACATATCGACTAGCGGAGCTGGTCCTCTGATTGAAGGACGACCTCCATCACTGAGCCACAGTCGCCCCTAGTTGTACTAACGTCTTGAAGATGCTTTCCCCTACCTGAAGGCCACTGTAGTTCTCCAACACGTTTGGAAAGGGAGGGGTGAGCAGAGAGGTATTTAGTTGCAATCTGCAACACACCACTAGATGCCACTACATCTTACACACTGTTCCTTTAAAACTAACAAAGTAGTTTTGTTGTGTCTGAGGAGGGTTTTTTTTAACCACAGAAATACATTTCCCCATAATTTAAAATGTAGTTTAGTTGAATGGGAACGTAGTTTTGGAGGGAAAAGGGTTATAGGATATAAAAGTGTTTAATTAGCCCAGTTCAACTTTTCTGACAGGTCTTGTAACATATTTTACTGCCAAAGAGGAAGTAAATTGTGACGAGTGAAAATAAGTCAAGGCATTTCCTGACATCTGCAGAAACAGTCTGGGGTTTGAATTATCTGTCTAGCAGACAAGAATGGCCAGTGTCATAGATAATGAGGAGCTGAATCAGACCCCAAAAAAAATAATAGGCTTAAGAATAAAGGTCGTCAGAGAAAATCATTTTGACCATATCCACAAAGCCTGACAGGAGACAGTGTGTATGTGACTGATTTAGTACGTTCTACTTTAATAGGAGTATTTGATTTCACTGTACGGTTGCTTTCTTCTCCATGCAATTACTCAATCTGGAATCAAGTATATTACACGACTGGCTGAGATGTGAAAAATGTGAAGAATCCACACCCCTGACATAATTATATTCGACAAACTTTAACAAGTGCACTCAAAAGCACCCGTTTTAAATACTGGGGAATGAACACTATACTGCATCCAGTAAAGACGATCTTGACATCAGTTGAACTTTAAATTGGTTCACAAAATTCTTAAAATTGGGACCTATTTTCTCTATCAGCATCTGAAACAGTTTACTCTGTCAGTACGGACAGCAATGTGAAATGAGGACTGGCTTCTTATGTACTGAAGTTTTTACTTGACCTCTTTCACCTCCTACATTGTGTTCAAGGACTGGAATAATCACTTACCTGGACTGAACTTTCAAGGCCAAACCTTTTTGAGAGTGGATGAATATTACAGCTTCAGCTCTGCTATATTTGTTTCTCCAGTTTCCTTTGCCACGTGTGGCAACCTTGACCACCGAAAACATTCTCTCTTGTTGATGACTTCACAAAATGTTCGACAACAGTGCTTTTGGTCTTCATAACAGGAGTTCACGGCAATTATCATTGCACATATTCAGGCACAAGAGAGAGGGATGAGGACATTTATTTATTTTTTTGGCCTAAAGAGAGTGGAGGTCAAAGCCTACCCCGGTGTAGCAGTTGTCAGTTTGGAGGTGGTTCAAAGGAGAGGAGCCAGGTGTACCGCTACTAGGGGGTGACGCCTGCTAGGTCTGCGAGTATCGCAGGCCACCTGGGGCCTCCATGGACTGACCCCAAACATTGAGGTAGCTCAGTGCATGTACTATCTCACCGTTTCTCTACTGCAATTTACACAGCACATTAGCAGAAAACAATTGTTATGTTGCGATTGATAATCTATATATTCAACTCAAGATGCCACATTCATAGAGGCCCATGGGCCAGATTTTCCCTGGAGGTCTTCCTAAATAAAATAAAAATGCAATTTTAAAATAGATTCCCTGCATTTCTTTCTCACTTAACCTCTTGTAATAAGTCAAAAAAACATCCACTTGCACTTCTCATATTATAAAGGCACACAAACAGATGTATTTAAACTTGTTTAGCAAAGAAAAACCTGCTGGCCAATTTGTTTCATTATATCTCTCAGGGATAAAGGAGATGTCTTATCTTCATCAGCACATTTTCAAGCCCAGCTACTGTGATAATTCTTAAAAGTCATCTTCCAAACCTTTCTTATCTCTTCACATACTGTGAGTTTATGGTAAGTTTGATCAAACGATGCATAATCCTTTTTCACAAGTACAGTCTCACATCTTTCTGCCATTTGTTAAAATGAAAGCTTTCTCTGAGTACGTGTGAGCTTAATATCAAGTCAAAAGCTTGAATAAACAACTACTAGTTAGAAATATTTATGAGTCATTATGTTTTATGACATATTAACATAGAGCAGTCATAAGTCATGGCAGGTTCTTCAACTTCTCAGTGTTGTAATTAGGAGTAGAACGGATAGTCCCAATCAAATCAACGTAGCAGGATGTTCACAGGACGTGTTCATTGTGCCCGTTGCAGCAGGCTAACTGCCGTATCAACTAAACCGAATTACGGCAAAGTGTGAGGTGAAGGTCACCTTAATGTTTCATCAACACATTCTTGCCACGGCACAGAAAAACACATAGCTATCTCCAGATGAGTGACACTCACTTTCTGAAACCAGTGTAGCATTAAAGCATGCATTAGCAAGCTAGCTACCTAGCAAACAGCTGGCAAATTAGCTAGCTTGCGGTCTAGTGGCCGGTGGCAGCGGCAAGTCTAGCGGTCCCTCCGCCTCGCTCCGCACAAAGAAGCTACCCAGCTAACTAGCCAGCCACCCGTCTTCTGAGCGAGCTTCGTCAACAGTTAACTCCCCCACTGATGCGTGTTGTCACCATAACATCTATAACAGTCGCCATTTTATTTTGTGCTAGTCACATGAACACAGACTACAGTTCAATTGTCTTCTCTCATCCTTTTATATTTCTGTGCTATAAATAATGCACTACAGATAGGCAGGGGCGTATCAAGGGAATAACACAGGGCCTGTTTGACGAGTTAAATTAAAATTTTAAGCACAGGAATGTAAGAAACTGTAAGATACTGCAGTAAGAAGATATGAGTAGTGGAGACAGACGTGTGAGTCAACAGAATAATAACTACTCCTGCGGCGCTCCAGTCTTCACATCAGCAGTTAACATCAACTTACATATTCAGGCACAAGAGAGAAGGATGAGGACATAATGAATAATATTTTTGCAATCCAGTTTCTTGGCTAATATAGAGAGCCAGGTGTACTGAGCGGCGGCCACACGTACTTCATGCAGACCCTGAATAAGTCATTGCCCCACTTGGGCCGACCCGGTCAAAAGAAAGTTTGGACACGTACCACTGAGAAAGTGGTGAAGTGTTACCAACATGAGTAAGAAACTTTATGACGTGACATTTGAAAATCCTCATCAGCCGTGAATATATTTCATGACACACGAATATTTTGGCCGGAAGTTGAACTGTGAGTACGGCTAAATTAATCAACATAAAACGCCGCACATAGTTACATCATTCACTGTCTGCATCGGCTATGCTTTCACACCAATTAAAGGGTGAAGAAAAACCCAGTGAAAAGGAACACCTTATTCAAATCGATCCTGTACAGTCTTGAAGTCTGTGGAATCGGGCCAGAGTAATTAGGAATTAATCATAACTGTGTGTATTCAGATTTAGACATCGGAATGTGCAGCATCGCGCCTTTTTAATAACCACCCACGGAGTTGTGGCCAGCCTTTTAATTGCATTTTCGAGTCAAAGGCGTCAGATCAATGACTGACTGCAGCCTTTTACCGTGTCCTTCACACAGAAATACACCAAGGAGGCTGATAACGGGCAGATAAAATCAGACGGGGTCGGGAATGTCCCCACGCCGCCATTTGTATCAGTCGTGTGGCGCCGTAATGAAAGCTGCAAATTTCATTAACGAGGCGGAGCTCACTGCTCAGTATGTAAACTGACCACTCTATCATATGGTGACTGCGACTCATTATTCACATATTTATTCTACCATGTTATGTTTTCAGTTCCTGCTGACAGTCATTATTCGGGATGTCTTCTGAAGAAATGTCAAAATGTTGCCGTGCAAATGAGAAGCATCGTCATACGATGTAATGTAAAGCAAGCTTTGACATGATAAATGTGAACACAAATTTGTCTGTCAAATAATCTGTTTCTTTTGCATCGCAAGGCTATACAATGTATAATGGGTATTTATAAAATAAGATTTAAAATGAAAAGTTAGACTAAATACAGAATACACAATTTTTTTTAAGCTACAAAACCTGTGTAATGTGCTAATGATTACTGTATGTCACTGCACTGAGCTTTAATTGCATAACAACAATATCCCTGTTTGCAATGGGTTTATTAAATATGTATAGGGGAACATCAAGTCACAAGATGTTAATTGCAACCGCCGAGCCCAATGCTGCCGTGTATGCATTCCCCCTGGAGTACAGTGTAAAAGTAATGAACAACACACTTCTTTAAATCACATCTCCGGCTCGGATATTTCAGAGTCCATACAACAACTAAAACTCGTCAAATTATGAGTAAACGACAAAAAATGACTGTTACGGCTGAAGCTTTAACAAATTGGATACTGTGTAAAACAAAAAGGTGCAGGGAAAACATAATGATAGCACATGTATCTTGTGTTTGTGGAGAATGGACATGGAATGTTACATTGCAGCGTAGCTTAATATGACACGCTTTTTATAGTATGAATTGTGAGATGTAATATCTTATCACCAGTGCAAGGGGGAAATCACTCTGACAGTGCATCAAACTGTTAATAGAGAAGTGTAACGCTAAAAAGCTAATATGTGAAAGCTGTGTTTTTGCCTCATACAAGGTGCCAGATATATATATATATATATATATATATATATATATATATATATATATATATATATAACAAATTTGGCAACCCGGGGGACTTGGAGGCAAGATTCAGCAATAAAACAGGAAACTCAGAAACAATAATACTTTAATAAACAGGCTTAGGGAAAAGGGGGGTGGGGTCAAACTCAAAAGATTCCTCCCGGTTGGGGTCTTTGGCGGTTCCTTTGCCTGTGTGGGCAGATCAGAGAGAGTTGAGTAGACTGGTTTACCTCGTGTCCGTTGCGACTCCTCTCCAGAGGTTCAGAGATCCTCCTAGCAGTCTGTCCTTTCTCCTCACTGCTTCTTCTTCAAGATTTATTGGCGGTTGGCAAACAACTGTTTGGTGCATTACCGCCACCAACTGGTATGGAGTGTGGATCAGGATGTCTAGCACTTGAACTATCAACAAATAACACTACTAAATAAAAACAAAAAACTTGGAGGACTTGGAAGCAATAAAACAGGAAACTCAGAGACAATAATACTTTAACAAAAAGTGTACTTTAATAAATAGGCGTAGGGAAAATGGGGGGGGGGCAAACTCAACAAAAGATTCCTCCCATTCGGGGTCTTTGGTCACACGAGGCAATAAAAAAAAGTAATATAAATAAAAAACAATAAACAGTAGTAAAACAGTAAGAAGAATACAGTATCAATTTCCATAAATATACAGACGGAATAAAAATATATATATAAAAGTACTTAAACGTATTTATATTGCACCAGCTGAGTACAATTAAAGTACAATTAAAGTGTTAAAAACTGGATATTAAAAAAAAGTAATAATAACTTTATTTATATAGCACCTTTTAAAAACAAAGTGCTCTCCAGAGAAGCAAAGTATAGTTACACATAACTTAAATACCAGTAAACAAAAAAGGACCATACCATAAAGGTACAAATAAACAAATAAATAAAAAAGAGCAAATGGAATCGAAAACAAACAAATAAACAAACAAAAACAGGGGAACAATAACTGCATAAAAAAAATCATAAACCGACATAAAAGGACGACATCACTTCAAAGCAATTCTATAAAAATGGGTTAAGAAGTGATTGATTCTGCAAGCTTTATCTCCTCTTAATAATTGATTACACACTGGAATAATAACATTTAAACTTGAATCACACATGAGACACACACATGGCCGTTGTTGTCGTTCTCTGTATTTAGACAAACAGTCGACACAAAGGAAGTCGCATAATAGGAACCTTAAGTGCACCTGACCGCTGGGAGAGAGATGTTCGACTCAGGCACAAAGATGGCTACTTCCATGTAAACCAGATCCAAAAAGAGTAAACACGTTTCTCTACAGGCTTTCAGAACAAACAGCGTTCTTTAAATTTAAGTTTTAAACTATGTCTCCTTGAAGATGTCTTATATAACAACCCTTTTGAATTGTTCAACAAAACGTTTGTCTCCTCATCTTGACACAATGTCACAATGTTTTGACAAAGAGTGGAGCTTTGAGAGATTTTCTGTTATTAAGCCAGTGACAGTTTTTAGATCAGGGTTTGTTGTTTTTTCAGATGGCAGTCAGATATATTTTTTATTTATTAATTAATCTTTTTTTTTTTTTACGTGAAAGGATCTTGAAAACTAAAACACAGACGGTGAAAGTAGGCAGTGCTGGAGAGTTTTTCAGGTGATGGTCATGAATTGCTTCCAAAGAAGGCAAAATTGCAGAATCTCCACCATTCGATGACATCATCAAAATGTCAGGGGCAGAAACATCCCAACTGTATATTCCGGAAATTGCATAATAGATACTAAAATTAAAAAAATTTGAGTTGAAGAGGGGCAAACGAGCAAGGATAGAAAGAACACTTGTAATTACTGAGTATTTCACCTCATTGCAAAACACATTTTCACAAACACAAACTCCATTATGAATTTCTAAATGTAAAATCTTGGGTATGCCTGTGTGTGTCTGTTTGCTTACTTTCACATGCACACACAGACTTGACAATTACATTACTTTTCTTTCTTTTCTTATCTGTATTATGCATATTTAATTTAGTAAAATGTTAAATATTATATAGGTGGAGGCTTCAAAAAAGCCCAGTTGGCTTTTTCCCTCCTCCTGCATTCATTTATCTGTTATCTTCATTTTTAAATGTTATTGTTTGAATTGTGCAAAAATAAATAAAAGTGTATATGCACACTGTTGCCTTACATGTTTATGCAGGCACGCTGTGATTGCTTTGTGTGTGAAAACAACTGACTCTTCCCCCCTCCTCCTGGCTTGTTTACTTCCACTGCTTTCCGCTCCAGAGGTGAGAAGTGTTAATGAGGGTGCACCAGCCCTTGCCACCCGATAACAAATACTGGTCCACAAAACCCATCAATACCGTGATAGTGGGTGCGCACAGATTTGCTGGTAATTATGCCCTCTGGATCTACCCCCAAATGCCCTCCCCACCCTCCATGCACTCTGCTGCCCATCCTCTGCTTCCCCCAATAGCCGAAGTAAAGCCACTGAGACTCTTGAGTACGGGGGGGCCGGACCAATTAGAGGAAGAAATGCACAGCGCGAGAGACGACTCTCAGGGTGGCGCCAGCCGGTCGTTGTTTTCCAGGCTTGTGCAGCTCGTCAGCCTGAAGAGAAAAGACCAATGTCTTGTTGAGAAGATTGCTGTTTCTTGTTCTGTTGAACCTGGATAACAAGGAGCCATAATGACAGGGTGGAAGGGCTGCCTCTTTTTTTTCATGTTCTGTTCCCCTGTCAGTTTGACGCCGCAGTTCTTTTCAGGAGGTCAGTGGACAACTCTCTGAACGGGCCCATTAACGGTGTTAAGATGAACAGAAAAGTTCCATAAACGGGGCGAAAAAGAACCTCGGATTCACACCTCAGGAGTGACTGTCTTCCGGCTGCAGCGTCAAGAGAGGTGACCTCCGCAGAACCATTAGTGGGCCCTAGTGGGACAGCAAGGTGAGAAGAGACCCTGTTGGCGGTTGGAAAGGCGTCACTTTCCCCGTGAGGTACGCACAGGTGGCAAAGTGGCAGAGCCGTTGTCATGGCAACATCTTTCAATTCCAGCATCCCTGGCAGATTCTCACAGATGTGCTGAGCCTTTTGGGCAATTGGAATCGAGAGGATTGATCCTTTCTCGCTTGTTTTCTTTTGGGAAGTTCGGGTTTCGGTGGGCTCCGAGAGGGAGAAAGTAAAAGTCAAGCCGGCAAGAGACACCAAAACGTGATCAGTAACCTCCTTTCCCCCCCGTATAATCAACGTGACATTGCAGGTGGAACGCTCTGGGAGCTTTCTTTGCCAACGGGCCCTTGGGCAAGCCTCAGGCGTCGCTGGCTGACAGAGAAACCCCCGGCTCAGGGACTTGTGATGTTCTCTCAGTCCATATCAGTCTCACACAGCACGAACCCAACTCCTCCGCCATCCCTCGGATTACTTCCAATGAGCAGCATCGCTAGGCAGAGCCTGGTGGAGACCATCACTTCATGACCCTCAGCCTCAGGTTTTTTGAAGGGCCAGGTAACAAAATCTCAGCGGTTGAAACTGTAACCGGATCGTACTGTGTTAGTCGGTGTGTTCCCTGTTTGTTCCCGTGTGTCAAGATGTCTTTTTTCAAAATAAAAATATCATTTTCGAGCAGGAGCAGAAGAATGTATGTCATGTCTGTAACTCTGATTTGTGTTGTAAATAATGAGTTATATTGTTCATTTGTTTGTCTTTTTTAATAGAAGTTGTTTTCATTTTAATAGAAATTATTGATTTGTGTTGTAAATGTTTTTTAATAAATGGTAAGGCGACGTTGGCCGTCTGTGACGTGTCTTGATGTTCTGGTGAAGTGAACCTCACTGACTTTACACGAGAGCGTCACTAATCATGGGCTCAGTCTGTGAAAACAAGTTGTGTCGGACGCACATAACAAGGCGGCATTCACCAGGAATAAGGGACTAAAAAGATGCCATTTGGTGCTGTTTTTAGGACTTAATATCTTAGCATGCTTAAGAGTAAATGTTACGTTTGTAGTATATTGCAAAGCCAAATCATCGAGCTCACCAAAAGTTTGAGAATGAGACCGGGCTTGGTCTCATTCTCAAACTGACTGTTGTGTTTTTATTAGGACTGGAATGAGAGATCACATCACTCTTTGTGATTTCTAGTCGTACGCTCTAACAAATTGCTGTAAGAATACAAGAAATTCTCAACAGTAATATTTTGTTCTTCGTAAATACAGTTGAATAAAGTTAAATACAGCAAAAGTTGACACCTTGGAAAAACCTTTTTTACAGCACGCTACTGTCCAAACTTGCAGTATACTTCAGTATTATTTCCTTTTCAGTTGACTCTAAATCTGCTCATTGCTCTCATCATAAAATCACATTGCATGAAGTGACTACTGCTTATTCAGCACATCAATGTAAAGACAGTGTAAAGAAATCCATATAAATCATAAATTTCATATTTTCAAAATCTGTCAGTGTTGCCCACTGAATGAGACACGTCTGGTCCTCTGTCCTTCCCTTATCTGTCTGATTAACTGTAACCAAACCTAACTATTTACCAAATAGTTTTACAATACTGTATTACACAAAATATTTCAACGAACGTAAAGGCCATGTGTGAGTGGGTGTTTTTGTATTCATTCTTTTTTATTATTGGTATTTATTTCACTCAGCAACTGAGTGAGGAGGAGACGAGACTTCACTCAATACGTCTTTTATTATTATTATTTTTACGTTGATTCCACTAATTAAGGCAAGCAGAAGAAGTTTGATACAGAAAAAGTACTTTAAAATAGTTTTCATAGATTTTCAAACTTCGAAATGGGTCAATTTGACCCGCAACATAACAGGAGGGTTAAACATTTATTTAAACCCGTCTGGTGCTCCGGGGATTAGGCCAGCCTCGAGGTAAGAGTGCTGCAGATTGTTTTATCCACAGGATTTCATCCTGATACTGTTTGGTTGTAAGATCTATTTGACCTTGATAGTCAAAGATGGACACCACCGACTAGATTTAGGATTTGTGCTTTAAGATTCTCGTTGCCGCAGTCTGTGTGATTTAAATGGAATTAACTCCAAACTACTCCTCAAACATAGATCGTTAATGAACCAATAAAACAATATTTGGTCCCATTAACTTTATAATGGTTTTAGATTTGTTCCAAATGATTTCTTAAAAGGTTTACAAATTATTTGGTAATCATAACAAATAGAAAATGTAAAATGTGTACTATTTTTTAAAAAGCCTGAGAGATTATATATATATTTTATCATAGAAAATCCTGCCAGGTAACAAATTCCGAAGATTTTTTTTCCATTTTTAATACATATTGTTATTTATTATGAAAGTTAGATTGGTGAAGTGTAGAATAAGTGAGCCTTTTCCACGTCCCTGACAAAGACATATTTGGCATATTAGCTTCATCTAATGCATGAACACACGTGTCTCTGTGTACTTCAGTCACTCTCCTGCCGTGCCACTAAAATGAGGTTAGACTGAATATATTCTCCAACACAAAAAGTAGAGCATCAGCTGGAAGCCAGACTGCTTTGCAGCACAACATGCTACACGGTTTGATTGGTCGAGCACGTCACAAACACATTTCGGGTTCAAACCCACTGGGGCCGCATGCGCACACAATGAAAGCGCTCGTGATACTTTAAGGCACTTAAGATAAAAGCCCCTACAAAATGGCATATGCGCCGTTACAAGTACAAAGGGAGTGTGGCGCGTAAAAGTGGCAGCGATTATGTTTTGAACTACATAATACAGAACATAATTGTTTGCAAATAGAATTTTCCACCAAAAAAAAAAAGCGAAACGCACCTTGACATCCTGACAGCCACGATGTGAAAACAAATGGATGGAAAAGAGGAGGCCGGCACGTGTTGAATACAACATTCGTCACGCGTGACGTGATTTACAGATTAAGCTCTACATCGCCACACTACATCCTGAGAGGAGTGTTCATCGACGGAAGGAGCCAGTAGTTCGGCCGTCGCAACGTCTCTCCGCCCCAAAGAGGAATCCTTTTTCCCTTTCGCATCTAATATTGTTTGACTGATTGATTACACAGCTCAGGCTGCAGTGGCTGCTGCAGCACTAATGCAGATTAGATGCAGAATACAGTAGATCGCCTGATGTGGGGTCTGTGTTGGCGACGGAAATCACCCATTAGGTTTCTGCTCGTCTTATTAGCATTCGCTGGCATCGCCTGCAAATGTGTCTGCCAGCGTGTAGCGCGCTTGATGAGAGGCCAGGAAATGTGAAGGAAGACATCCTCGATGCTTTTTCTCTGACAGGCTGAATTACTGAACTTATTTTCACTCGGGGAGTTCTGTTTACATGATGGTACCAATAAATATATTATATATATAGTCCACAGGAAATATACCAGAGTGATTCCCTCTCCTACCACTACAGCCTCATTACCCCAACTGAATGAAACATTGAGTGAATGTCAATGTTTCACTGCATATTGAACCGACTCTGCTGCAGTGAAACTGTCCCAGACTGCAGCCAGACAGATCAACATCCTTTTCGCTCACTTCTTTTTGCTTTCTTTTTTCTTTTAGAGCTTGACTCCCAGGGTGTCAGATGCCAGGCGGCTGTCCATCTGTTGCAGTTTGTCGGCTACCTCTTAACCCTGTTGGATATGACATAGCATGTCGCATTCGCTGTTTTCAGCAACGCATCCTGTTTTTTTTGGGGGGGGGGTTCTTCTTTTGCCAAAGGTCACAACTGATGTACGTGCCAAAACCCCTGCCAGTGTCTGTGTGGACAAATCCTTATTGATGTCTGCGCAACAGAGACAAAGCAGCACCAACCCTTTATCTCAGGGAACTGCTGCTAAGGTGGTTGATGTGTGTGTCCCTGCATAGGCGTCTAATTAAAGTGGGAAGTGGATAATAAGCAACTGAGATACTGCATATATTTGGTTGATTTTAAAGCATCTTTTAGATGATACTATATATATATATATATATATATATATATATATATATATATATATATATATATATATATATATATATATATATATATATATATATGAACAAATATGGCTGTCGTAACAGTGTCATAACTGTCATTAACATGGAATCAACTTAATGATTGTTTATGACTGTCATTGCACCATATTATGTCTTTATGAATCCTGAAGACTCAACCACTTTACTTGATGAAACTTAATTAATTATGCACGACACTGCGTTGAAAGAGGGTAATAACAGTTTAATACTGCATTTAAGGCGGACCATGACATGTTTATGACAGCATACATCCCTGTGGCTAATGTCAAGTTGTCATGATAGACCATTACAGCTGTGACAATATGCTATTGATTTGACATTAACGTTTGACATTTGAAATCACCTTCATGACATAGTTATGGCCGTGATACAACATACCATTCAAATGGCAAACATGTTATTGTGTTTTTGTTTCTAGGTCATCTGGTAAAAAAATATTATGTTGAGTCAGCAAGGAAAGGTCAGATAGATAGAAACAGACAAGTCTTTTCCAATAAATGGCCTGAATATAAATAATAAAATGGATCTGTAGAAGTTACGCTATTCTCTAGGGCTTCATCACATACAGATTACAAATGTACAGATTCTGTCAACATTAAATGTAACGCAATGTTTTATTCAAACTGCAACCAAATCGGTTTGTTTCAAAATAGACTTAAGAGCTACAAAGACTGTCAAGACAGACGGCTGCATCACTTTGAATTTATCGATCAGTTAGTGAAGAATATCAAGTTTTGCTGTGCCAGCAGAGGTGGACCGAGCATCCGAAGCAGCAGCAGTTTTAAGAAGTCTAAGAATAGGCGGTGCTGCATATTGTACAGATTGTAAAGCCGATTGGTCTGTATGAATATTATTGATTTGCTTTACCTGTCATAGGGTGAGCCACTAGGTTCCAGCCACGCTGGAAGGAAAAAAAAAATGCTGTTCAATAACCATTTTCTACAATGGCCAACAACTGCAAAACAGTTGCATCTGTGGCAGCATCATTAATACTTTAGATCTCAAGAGCCCGCCCTGCTGCGTTGACTTTGATGTATTTTGTCTTTCTGGGTCTACAGCATGTTGCTAATAAGCAGTTTCAAATCTTGTTTTCTCCAAAAATGATTTTTCTTTTTTTTTTTTGGCTGACAAGCTTGGTGTTTTCTTCTGCACATGCTTGATGAAAGACAAAGCACAGCTCAGACAGAAATGGGAAAGGCGCCCTTTTCTTTACAAGCACATCCACCGGTTTGGAGAAGCATTTGTTAAAAGGTTGAACTGCTGTCCCCACTAAAATAGTGACGATTTAGATGAGTCATAAATATAAAAATTCACTGCCCAAAGGTAAATGCCAAAGTATTTGATGTATGTATCGCATTGTGCAAAAAGTCCCCACCATAATTACCTAAAATAAGTTTTAGCTTTGGATCAGATACATTTTATGCATGTTAAAAAACAAGGACTGCAGCTGTTATTAGGTAATACTCAACAATAGTGAGTATTACCTGTTACCATCATTATTCTACTTTGTTTCTTTCAATTCGAGCCCTATGTCCTTTTGTTAAGTAAAGAAGAATACAGTTTTGTTTAGGCAAACGTATCCGTTAAGTGATAAAACCGTTAGCAAGTTGATTAAATTGTATCTTCGTTTCCTTTGTTCTTTTGCAGTTGACTTTCCCCCTTTCCTAGGTTACCTGCAGGCATGTCATGCACACACCCTCACCTCTTCCAGGCAGGAATTGTCATCTCACAACCGATGGAGTTCGAGCTACGTAAATTAATAATTCTGTTGCTGTGAAGCTGCTGCAGAAAGCCCAGAACTACAGCATGTGAATATATATATATACATATATATGTTAAATTCAGATGGACAAATAACAACAACAAAAATCTCTGCTAAAGGCTTACTGTACATTTGATCATTTATACCAGGGGGACGCTGAGCACTGTCCATAAATTACATCCACCAGACAGCAAAAGAGAAACGGCCTCAGCGCTCCATCAACCATTCTGCTTTCTTAGAAGGTCATGAGCAACTTCATCATTGGCAGCCGTGATGCTCGTGATGTGTCCGTCTCTATCAGATTGGTACACTGCACATCGAGAGAGACGGCAGATGAATTGGATCGTTGTTGCTGAGGACTGCCGCACTTCTGCAGGATCATTTAATTAAATGACTATCATCATCGTGTTGTACCTTTTTACAGTCAAATTTCAAAATAGCCTGACTGGCCACAAGCTGGAATCTGAAGGGAGAACATAGTTCCAGGAGATCTCTGTAGCAACGGGAGGCAAAGTGACAAAGTGAAAACTGAGATGTAGCTTGCTAGTATTATATCACAATATAGATGATAGCGTAAGTGAGATTTGTTCCTGTGCAGCTCCTTCTTTTTTTTCTTTGACCTAGCTAAAGGTGGACTACAAAATTCCACAGTGCAAGGCCAAGCTGAAATCTGCTGTGCAGCAGGGAGGCTGAGTGTGACTGCTGTGAATACTGCTGTGCCAGTGTTTGTCAATGATGTATCGTGTGTGGAATGAGGCAGCGGCTTGGGGGTAGATTACTTTCCTAAACAAGGCAACCATCTTAAAGGGTGAGTTACTGCCCTGGCTATTGGGTTGTCTTCCAGGGCCCCTTGACATCAGTAGCATCTTAATACTGGCTACTAACCAAGGCTCCGGATTCCCTGCCAAGTGGCAGGCCCCTGGATAGTCTGCCCGACTACAGCAGAAGAGCTAGATGGGGAATACTGACAGACACAGCGCTGCAGGAAAGAAATCTCAATCCTATGTGAACTCCAGGGCTGAACTTGAGCTCTTCCATATTTCAGGCTTCAGGATACATCATGAACAAAACACATTTTCTAGCTCGATCAACCTAACCAGAAAGGTCTTCGAGAAGTGTGTCTATAACAATCACTGCTGTATTGTGTGATTGAATGACTCCCAACCCGAGACAACAATTGGCTCTCAGGTGTCGTTAAACACACTTCATTCAAACAAAAAAACTAAGTGATGACGTATGTAGGCAATCAGTTTGACGTCGTCGTCACAATCACACACAATCTTGCCCAAAACCAAGTTAAACTCACCCAGCTGTCTGCCAGATGATCAGCAGATCTGAGTTGAGTTGCGGAGAGTCACCGCACTGCGTGTACCGGTAGTCGCGTTAGCGGTTAGCCAAATACGCCGTGCAAAACAACAAAACGTACCCTAATTAACTTCTGGAAACTACACCTTCTTACTAGCAAGGTGTTTCTTTGAGACAAAGACAATGCTGTCTCCACTGAAACGTCTTGAAATCCATCTATTGAAAAAAATACTCCATTCAGTGGTCAAAGAATTGGTCGAATGTCTCTCCTTAAGGCTAATTCTTGGTCTTATCCTTCTCAAACAATTTGAGGTCTAGCTGCTAACATTTCTTCACTAGCTAGTCACCAACTTTGCTTGTGTGCTGTTTGATATTGCAGAAGGAACATAAAGGGTTGATTAGTGGCTGAATGATGCAGCCTAAACAATGAGCACTTAACTGACTTGTTGTCGTGTGTGATGTTGCTGTAACAAGAATTTAAACCACTATGAAATCTAAATCAGAATTGATTGAAATCTAACTTCACTCACTTGATACATGCAGAAACAGCTCGACTACAATTATATCACAAGGAGCATGATTGAAATATAAATGCGCAATTTATTCTCTTTTCCATAACTGGAGCTGGTGTTGTATGGCACGTGTTCATCACACAAACGTGATGGTGACATTCAGCAATATTACATTTCTCACCCTCAGCTTTTCTCATATTCCTTCATTCCTTGCTTGGCAGACTCACTTCACCGTAATATAAATTCCCTGTATTTATTTTGGCTTGAAATAGTTGGTTCCCAATGCCAAACCTACTCTCCTCTCTTAGACCAGGCATCCATGTGACAGTATATTCTCCCATCGGCTTGCACGTGGCCATGATGAATTAGCTTAATGCCGTGCAAATATTAATCACATTGTCACCACAGCTGAGCAGGGAAGCAGTTTAGTGCTGCAGCCGCCACCCAGCCTCATTTATCAAACCCCGGAGCTCTCCTCCTATGCTAACCCTCCTGCTTGCTGTCTCAAAAACACAAGCTGTTCCCACCCAGTTTTCTGCTGCCAGAACTGCCTTCACCCGTTTCCTTGAGTGGCACGGTTTTCTTAGGTGTAATACTTCTGCCTCAAAGTCTCGTCAAAACCTACAAACGCAGTGATTCTGTCGTAAAATCTGTTTGTATTAGAGGAATATCTACAATAAGAGAATTAAAGAGGGGTACGAGTAAATGTAAGAGAGAGATTGGGTTAATTCTACACTTTTTTTTAATGACACTTGCATTGGACTTTGCTAAATTAAAACTGGTGATCAGATTGAGATTTTGGTCACAGCAGCTGTCAAAATATCGCCCATCAAGTATTCCCCATAGGGTCCTTATTGCCAGTGGGTCATACAGCTATGCAGTAGTTCTTTCCCCCAGCTCACCCCACTGTGCCTGTGAACGGGGATGCAGACTTGGTATAATGTGCTCAAAGATATTCACAAGGTCACCACTCACAAATGATGAATGCAGGCGCGTGAGTGTGGCAAGAGTGATCATCGCCCGGCACCTGTGATTGAAGGTGTGGAAATGGAGTGTTTACGCCTGAATGCAGTACAGGCATTTAAATGTAGACCATAGCAAATTACACCTGCACCTCAAGCCTCAAACTCAATAAGTGCCTTTTTGAGTTGGATGTAAAGCAGCCTGCTCATTTTTTTTTCAAACTCGCCTGGCCTCCTTGCGTAGAAACACTATGTAGGGCAGGGAAGTGGTGGCCCAGCAAACTTTAATTGAAAAATCATTACGTTAATATAAAGGGCAGTTTTTGTCTGGTGTTCTCTAGAGCGGCTTTCACGGAATACTGATATGATGCAAAAGCAGTTGTGGAATAACATTTTATTCAGCTTCTATTTCCAATTCTCGTTTCGACTGTGTGGGGTCCGGTGTTGGCCGCTAAAGTAATGTGATTACGTTTTTTACAGCAATACATTAATTACTAATCCTTTATCTGTGTATCCATCCATGCATATACATACTTAAGCAATAAGGTAAGTGAGGCAGTACTGTGTCGTGCAATAATGTACTGTTCAAGGGTCGTTAGGACAACAACCAGGCCGGTTGAAAGCAAGGTGGAGGATGACACGCAGCCACCGATGTAAAGAAGTGCTCTCGCTGCTTCTGTCCGTCTTTTCTCCGTCATTTTTCTCCTCCATGATGTTTAGAGAACTTGCCTCGCGTCGGGAAATTACAAACGTAATTATCTCTCACTGGAAATTGTCATGATTTTGTAATCAAACCCTTTTCATTCCTCATCTTTAGGTTAGGGAGGAAGTGACGTGTGTGTTGTCGTTCGTTATGCTAGTGTGGGAGATGCTAAGTGAGCTTGTCAGCTGTTCCGTTTGAGCTAACGTTACTGTTAGCGAAGAGCCCCGTTGCAATACTGTGAACACTCAAGCAATAAACCTGCAAGTTAAGGAAGCCAAAGTCTGCGAGTCGTTACTGCGGACGTTGCAATATCAAAGTTTACACAAAACATGTTTGGTAACTGTCAAGAATTAATGTAATTCCTTTTCTATTGAGTACTATGTGTGAATCATGACGGTTTCAAGTAACTTCCCCAACGCTAGTGGGGTCTCAAAGAGCATCTTTAGTAATTGAGTTTAAAACCACACAGGTGGATGTTGACAACAATAAAAAAGGAAATTGAATGAACACTTCGCTGGTTTCAACAACCAATAGACATGTATTGTGTACCTTTCATGAAGGTATAATGCATTGCATGGTCAATGTACGTGACTCCATTAGTTCTACTGGGACTAAACAGTATCCACAACACACATTTTGATCAGTAAATGCATCCCTCTCTTTGTTTCTCTGTCTTTGTCTCCCTGTCGATGCCTTTTTTGTAATTATTCTGGCTAGATTTTGGACACAATGCTTTGGCAGCGTGTGCAACATTGCCTTTGGCTGTTAACTTAGCTGGCAAATTATTTTGGATGTACCACCCACAATGTGTGGAGGATTAAACCCCCTGTATTCCATTGTACCTTTTAACCCCCTTTGACCTTGGGGGTCGTTGTAATCACCGGGAACACTTTTTACCTTCCGTCGCTCGGTTTTGTTGTTGAACTAATACAGGAGCATTTTTAAAGGTTCGAATAGGAGGCGTAATACATACAAGAGAAGCTCTGTTCAGGCTGTGGTTCCTAATACCACGATGTTCTGCAACCGTGGTGGACCGCTTGACCTTGTACTGAGGCGAATTTAGTGGTAATCTTCACAATACATAGTAGACCAGGAAAGCAACCTATAGCTTCTTTTCCCCTGGGCGGCCTCTGTCTGGATTCCTCCTAATTTGGCTACATTGTAGGAAATCAGTGTCCTAGAACAGAGACTTATTCAGCGACACCATGGGGAGCGCTTTACCCATTAGTGGGCAGCACAGTGACCTTCAGACAGTCCATCCATTACCCTTTTGTTTCTTGGACTGTTTCCTTTGAAATGGGACGAGATGCCAAAATAAATAAAGCTTGCCAGTTCATGCTCAGCATGGACAAAAAATATCTAGCTTGATAACCATTTGCATGATGCAGTGAACCAATAAACTGCAGAAAGACAGAGCCATGTGCAACATTTTTTATTCAAGATAAACTCTGAACAGACTTGTATTGCGTCATATGGGAAACCTTCATTTAAAGTTAAGCAAAAACTCACAGTTTGTCAACAGTGATCACACAGTACATGTATTTTAGGCGATATCGACTCATTTTTTGCATTTGCCTTTGTATCGCTTGCTGTCAACTTTAACTTGCAAACCCATTTTTCAACCTGTATTGTAGTTAATTATGACCATGTTCTTTTCTCAGAGTTCTGAAAACAGAGTTTCATGTACATTTATAACGAAATCAATTCACAGCCAGCTGACGTGGTAACATGACAGGAGCACCTTTTTAATATTTGAGCTCTGCACAATGATTACCTTGCTGGGGAACAACAGAAACAGGGCAGTGAGGGTAAAATGTAGAAGGTCGGTGAAATCCGAAGGGAAGAGACTTACGTCAAATGAAAAGTAGGTGAATTACAAAAAAAAGTCAACAACAAAACGTAATTAGTTTCTTTCCTCTTTTTTTTAAATAGTAAGAAAAGGCCAAAACAGATACCTGCCAACTTTATAAAGATAACAGATTATTAAAAAGGATGTGGTTCTGCTTTTATTTAGGCTATAGTACTTTAATTTCCAATTGGCTCCAGTTATGTGGACACAGTACAAGAATAGACATGTATAGTTTAAACTTATACTAGAGAATTAGGCATTATTTTTGCGTTTCATTTATACATTTTAAATAAGATAACAGCAATTTAAATTGTTCCTTTACTTGGTCATTTCATGTGGTCGAAAATAAGTAAATAAAATGAAAAAATTTATATGTATATATTTATCTGAACACCCACTAAAGCTGTCTCAGCGAGTTGTGAAGGGTGCCTCTGACTAATGACACCTTCAACCTGTGTGAGATATATATTTACAACGGGTCCGTGGTCCAAACTATGGTCATAATCATTTTATTCACGACAATATGAATTCATAATGTAAATAATAAAATACTGAAGAACAGGTTGAAACAAATGCAAGATGGACTTTGATGGACGGGTCAATGAAGGCATTACAAAAAAAGAAATGGAAATACAAAAAAAAAGATAATTAAAGGTATTAAATCAAATTAGCCTGAAGATAAATGGCTTAATCTCCATGTGTTTGCTTGGTCGGTATGTTTTGTTAATACACCACTCGCGGGGAAGGGACCCGCTTACGCACACCGGCCGACTAGTGCTGATTAATCGCTTCTCTCGGCGCGGCATGGTGAATCCCGATAGGTTTCCACTCGCAGCAGGTATCAACATACACAATAAAACAAACATGACAGGTCGCAGCTTCCCGCACCTGCTGGTCCTCTGCGCATCCGCGTATCGAGATCCACTAATTGGTTTGGAGATGGAGAGATAGGTGGCTTAGATTAGGCTCCCGCTCACCTTTCCCCCCCCTCTCCCTTGTGTCTTCCCCTCCCTCTCCTCAGCTCCATTACTGAACTTTTCTCAAGCAAATTGAGTCAGGCCCTCTTAATGAGATTGTTTCTCACTGTATTCCTAATATGTGACTAATTAGAGGAGGACAAAGAGAAGGGGAGATTGCCCAGCGTTGCAACAGAGGTAAAGCTGAGGATTTATTTCAGAGGCAGTCAGTGGGTCGGTCAGCAGCTGCTGAGAGGGAGAGACTGCAGGCACAGCACATCTAGCCTGTATGTTTTAGCTTCTGTCAGAAAGTATTGATTTAAATGCATACATAATCCTAATGCGTGTAATCTGATTGAAAATATTGACATTGTTCATATTTAATGATTACCGTTTAGTAAGTACTGGAATACCAATAATGTATTGGTAAGTTCTTGCCACTAAAGAGTAAGTATGAGTACACTCATAATTTCATG
The DNA here is from genome assembly GCF_910589615.1 of Taurulus bubalis. Lineage (NCBI taxonomy): Eukaryota > Metazoa > Chordata > Actinopteri > Perciformes > Cottidae > Taurulus > Taurulus bubalis. Next base: position 22,702,877 of record NC_136597.1, on the reverse strand, counting down.
ATTCTAGATCTATCATATACTTTAAAAAAATAGATAAAAAAAATGATTGGCATCCCTCCTTTGAGTAAAAACGGTGGGAAATTAAACATGTCTAACGCATAATGAATGAAATATTTTAGGACGAATAAATATTTCGGATTACTTTGGGGCAACAAAAGTGGCCGTAGAGGCACTTCACTCACAGTATTTAAACTGAATCATTTAAAAAGTTTACGCGTCGTCCCCATGTTAAAACATGAAGTCAAAGAGATCCCTAACCGGCCAATTAGCAGCCATTTCTACGCTCATCAAGGTCAATTAATTATGGAGACTGGAACGAAAACAACCGTACACAGCGAGCCCGCCGGAGCAGCATGGGACGCGGCCCCGGTGCACTCTTGATAAAAGCTGGTGCTGATGGGGTGAAGGCGGGGACAGTCAAGGTGAAGGCTCGTTAAGCTCGGGGTTTTGGATGGAGCGAGGTCTCGCTGATTCAGAGAGGCTCCCCCAAGATAATCAGCACCATCAGAGCTCTCTGGGCCATAAGGGCTGCAGAAACAGGAGGGGAGAAAGAAAAAAATCAATACAGCCTCACCATGAGCAGCAAAGACCACACATGCAAATGATGTTCACAGCTACTGCTGAACACGAGTCAAGAGGACTAGAAATGCACTCGATCTTAACTGCAAGGGTCCCTATGAATGCAAAATATTGAAGAGCAAAGACGTACCTTCGGTTGAATTTTTGACAGTGAAAGCCTGGTATGGGCCAGAAGTGCTAATTAGATTGATTTTGAACATTCAAGTCACGGGTCATTGGCTGTATGGCGCTGCACGTGTCATCGTGTGCATACGTAAGGACATTGTCGACTGTAGAGGCCCCTACAAGCAGAATTGTTCATTATATGACCAAATATTTAGTTAGGAGAAGGTCTCAAGATACTACATTAATGAGACGGTTTTTATAATACAGAAGTTGTGTTGTTTCAGGGAAAACATATGCAAGGAGCATTTCCTTCAGACTAAAATTGGCAAAATTAAAGTGAGATGAATAAGCTTAACAAACCAAAATACATAATTTTTCTGAGCAAAAAGTAGCAAAGCTGTCTTTGTTTGTCTTGTAAAAACACGAGAGAGACGCATTCTTGTTGACATGCAGTTCCAGTGTTCTCACAGTGAACACCAGAGTAATGAAATGACAGTAACACTTTGCGGGGAGTTTTCTCGCAACAGAAACAACAGCACTGGTGATTTTGTTCAATTTAAAACGCCCTAAGTGACCTCTTAAGTGACCATCCAGTGAGGGCCTTTGACACCTCAACAGTGGCCTGCGTCCCCTCGACCACAACTCTGTCTCTTGAAATGTTTCTTTTCGTCAAGTTACAGCAGCAATTTCCTCCATAAGCTGCTGTAGCAATACAACATCTGCTTGTAGTAACTCAAGCGTTATTAGTTTGGAGCATGTGGCCAGACATTAGACATGGCCCGTTTATCCATTAAGGGGCAAGATCAGAAAACGCTCGTATGGATCATTTTTGTAACGGGCAAATTGGTCTTTTTTTTTGTCCGTTTAAGTAGGAGACAATTTTGGAACTGTAAAATCTTAACTATCAGATGATATTTTGTATGCAGAAAAAAACTGAGCTTGATATAGTTTCAGAACAACTACTGACTCTTGATTGTTGGACGCAGTTGTTAAATGAAAAACCAACATATTCTGTCAATGTATCTTCATACAACTTTTTGTGTGATATCTCATGAACAAAAGTAGTCCTCAATCTTCTGTGCATTTTCCTTCACTGAACATGATTTAGCTTACTAAAGGTAATGTAGCTGAGCTTAAAAGCTCTTAGTCGTGCATATTAAAGTTTTATCTTTGGGATTTTTTTTTTTCGTCGCCGTTGGCATATTGTAGCATATGGCCGCCGTGTTTTGATGATCCGACACTCTTGTCGTCTTGTTCTCCCCTGTCTGTTTATCCGTCCATAATCTATCCGTCATATTGCTACTTTACCAGAATAAATGTGAGGGAAGGCACTTTTGTGTGGCAGCAGAGGACAGATGTTGCCCAGTGTGAGACTGACAGTCTGCAGGATCCAGAGGCAGCACTATTTAGTTGGTGCTGAGTCAGATGGGTGTAAGCTGTGAGTTTTCTCAGTGTCGGAGGCTTATTAAATATGCCTCGGCATCGTTTTATTGTTTAGGCTATGGGAATGGAAAACACGCTGTTGACAATAATTGTTTGTGAGAGAGAGAGAGAGAGAGAGAGAGACAGTGAAATACTTTAAGTAACAGTATTTTCAGATATGGGGATCACTCTGCTTCCAAATATAATATGCACCGTTATGCTCAGGAAATTATGATATTTCAGTATGTCCCATACATAAACTGGTTGTGATCACCCCTTACATTCACTGATTGAAGGTCAAATGCTAGGTGGGCTAGTTGAGATCTTTTTGTTACACATACTGTAAAGATGAATCATTTAGTTCCATACTTGTGTATGATAATATTCATCCTATCTCTAACTTTTATGTAATCTTTATTCAACCTTTTTTTTTTTTCCAGGATAATAACATTGCGATTTTGAATTCCACTGACGAAGTGTAAAGGCTCCAGCACAAAAAAAAATCCCTCCCCATAAAAAACAATAAACTTAAAAAACTTAACAGCAAAAAGTTAAAATACTATGAACATTAAAAGAATAATGACAACAACAAAAATTACACCGAGACAACAAAACCAGTAAATTGCATCAACCAAAGATGTTTCATTCAGTGACAGAAACAGTACATTTATTGCTAAAATAAGATGCGTGGACTCTTTCCTTACTACTTTTGTCATTCAGCTGCCATGTGCTGCCTAAAAGAGTCATTGGCTCCTCCCACTAAGGTTTGACGGAGGTTTCTTTCACAACTGTACGCGTGTGTGCGATGTGTGGAGGAATAACACTTCAATGCAGCGCTCCTGTCCCACACACTGCACATTCAAAGAATTAAAATACACGGCTTGTCAATTCTCCATCAGGAGGCGAGTGTGCCGACGGGGCAGCCTGGCATACGAGACAAATCATGAGTTACTATTGCGGTAGTCACTGGAAGGGTTCACGGTAATTATAGAAATGCCATTGATGTATTAAGTGCACAACATAACCAAATGTACAATTACCCTCTCAAATGATACAACCATGCTGCACTCTGCAAATCCAAAAGATTGAGAGCTACAGTATGTCTGCACAGCAGCAGCAGGCGGATTTTATATGTGAGATCAAGGAAGTAATGAAGTAAAGTTTTTTTTTCATTTGTAATCACTATATGATTTGAACACTACTTTATGTGGTAATTGCATTTATTTCCAGTGATCAGTGTTGGAGGTAAGATATACAAATTGATTATTTGAGTAACAAAAAAAGTGTATAACCACTGAGATTTGTGCACTTAACTGCAGAATGATTTGTAGAAAGCCAGAGATGTGTTTGTGATAAATAATCTGCAGTGGGCAGAAAGCCCCACTCAATGCATCCCACAACCTACTGCGGGGCCGCAATCCACCATACACCACACAGCCATGCATAACTCTGCAGTTGTACATTCAATATCTATTGAAAGTGTACTTTAACTTCCATTGTTATTGGATCTCTGGGAAATGCATAATGCATGGGATGTCTTCATTGGGAGCGCAGAGTCTATAGTATACACTGGGAAGTAAACTGTGTTAATCTCATGGCTTATTTACTGACAGACTCTCTCCTTGGACCGGGCTTTGAACTCTTTTTAATGCGTCTCACAAAACCAGGACACTCCCTCTGGATACAGACTTCAAATGGGAAATATTGCAGGGTTTCCAACAGAAAAGATGCTATAGGGCCGGTGGCAAGTGTCTCTTGAATCATGCACTGAATGGCGAACCACAGACCGAATCATGGACTGAATGGCGGCATTGAGAATAAATAAAAAAAAGCCATTGTACAGATTTCGTGGGGCCTTTCAGTGACTGACAGTTTGGCTATAGCTACAAGTCCAGACGCACCAAAAGCATCTGATGCGCTTGTTTTTAAGTACACCCGCCATTTTAAATGGCCAGAGAACACACAGATATTTATGAGGCCTGCTTGGACACCCCTACTCCGACCTTGTATTTCAATTTTGGGTAAACAAATAAAGACCCAGAAACCAAGTGTAGTTTTTTTCTGAAACTGCAGTATCTGTTCAGAGAGTGCTACAAATGATTCATTAATACTAATAATAATACTCCATGCCACTGTGTGGTGTCACACAAGTATTTTGTAGAAAACGTGACACTGACAGATCCAAAAAACCTTCCGAACATTCAGACCTTTAGACCCTTTTAAAGGTGGAATGGAGTGTGTGTTTCTTACTATCACTCAAACCCATTCTCCTACTTTGAGCTTTACTCCTTTACAGTGTTGATTGCTGCATTTTTCTTTGTTTGGCCTGCTGCATGCTTCAGTAAGGATCATTTGGTTCTGATTAATCACATCCAGAAACTCAATACTTCTGAGACTCAAAGCACAGCACACAGTGCAGGAGACAGTTTTTCATCCAATTAGACTCAAAAACATTGTTTGCCATTATCTTGTCTTCATATGACAGGCTCTCAGGTACTCATGCCTAATGTACTGCACTCAACAATATACTGCATTGTGGCTCACGAGGATTTGCACATGAGGTATGAACTTAGACATGGAATATATGTGTTAACATGGCAGCCTTTGCGGTCCAGTGGAGCATGGACTCGATGTCTCTTGATGTAAAATCCCCTGAGCACCTCAGTTCCTCTGGAGATAGTTTAATGGGCTACAATCTGAATTCTCCTTTTCTCTTTTGTTTCCAGGCGTTGCCAAGGCTCAGACCACCAGAGTCCCCAATCAAAGAAGCATTGGGTACATGAGTACATTTATGTATGTGTTGCAAGATGTCTGGGTTTACCAAGCGTAGGCTGTATTTCACATACAGTCAAAGGCTTTTTAGGTTTGTCGTGACTCAATTTAAACATAGCAAAGGGTCACAGAGACAGTTTAACCTGATTCACTTTGCTGCAAAATAGGAAATTGCCTTTGTTTGAGTGTGATCAATGGAACGATGATGGAATAATATTCAGAATGTTTGTGTATTTTCATTTCAGTAGTATTTTGAAAATGTGTATGCAGCACCCACTCGCTACACCTGCACCCACCCATGTTTGACCTGCAGTAAACGGTGAGATACTACAATGAGTCTAACCTTCAGATATGTACATTCATGGGTGACATTAACAACCGTGTGTTTAGTCTCACTCAAGGCAGGAAGATAAATGCTCACCATCTAAGCACAGTATGAGACCTGTAATGAAACCTGCTGGAACATCTTGAGGATAAACAATAGTAATTCAAATCAGATTTGGCTTTTTATTGCTTTATTGTTCCTTTTTCTTTCGTGCAGACTATTCTGGCAATGAGAAAATCCTTTTGCTTGAGTTTCATTGATGATTTTGACCACAATAACACCGGGTCCCCTACTTTTGTGGCAACTGTCAACCGGCCGGACTAAATTCAGTGTGTCAGGGTTCTGCAGTGATGTCGGCAACCGTGGACCCGTCTCGTTGACCATGCTTTGCAGCTGTGACCTTTTTGCCTTCATTACATTTAGCTGACACTTTTATCCAAAGCGACTTACACCGTAGACACAGTAACGCGGGGCAATTAGAGGTTAAGTGTCTTGCTCAAGGACACATCAACATGGACTAGCAGAGCCAGGTTTCAAACCTCCGATCCTCTGATTGAAAGATGGGCATGCTAACCGCTGAGCCACAGTCACCCAGATCGTTTAAATCTGCTTTTAACCTGTGATGCTAGTTCATTATGTTTTTATTTTCTTTCTCAATGTTGTCATCTTTCTTGTTTATATTGTTGCTTCTATTGTTTGCCTTGAGTACCTTTTAATTAAAGCGCTATGAAAATGAAATGCATTATTATTATTATCACCATTCATATCTATAGCCTCAAGACAATTTGTTCATGACTAAATTGTTTACTAGAGCACACAATTGTTTAAAAGAGAACAGTTCTTCATAGATCTAGCGTCGTATGTTTCAAGACTTTCAGGGCGTCGCCCTCTTAATTTAGAAAGACGTGCAGACAAGAGACCAGCAAACATCCAATATGACATCCATGTGTTGCAGCAATTTATCAAATGTAATAGAATAACTATTGTGATTGTCAGATGAAGTGGATTAGTCACACGCTTTTTGGCATGTGACGAAACCTCTATTACTGCAAGTTCAAATCTCCCACGTTGAGAAGCTGTCTGGGTATTTTTGGTCGCAGGCTGGAGGAGGTACGCCTGTGTGTCTGGAAACGAGGACCTTTCAGTCTGGAGGTGTTGGCTGCATGCGGGCCGGTATCCAGCGACCCTGAGTGTTCCTCTGCTGTCAGGTTCTGCCCGCCTCCGGAAGGTCTGAAGCGCCTTAAAGTAGTCTGAAGCTCAACTGTGCTGCTAAAACACAGTGCACAGGACACTAATCCATGCTCTTTGCCACTTTTGCCTGGACCCTGCCCTCCTATAGCCACCTGTGGTTCTTCACCCGGTGACTGATGGGTATTACTTTGCATGCACCTGCTTTCTGGACACTCCATGTTCTTTTATCCGTTGTGTTTTTTTATAGATGAAAATCAATCCTCAAAAGAGACTTAAAAATGATAAAGGAGCATAAAGTAATTGGCTTCGTCTGTCAGCAAGTAAAAATAATTTGCAAGTGCAGTCAACCTGCATCATCGCCATATTCATCTTCCTACAATTTGCAGAATGTCGTGAAAAGCTAGTTAATTGGACTGGAGACCCCTCAGAATTATGAAGAGGCAATACTGTACATCACGAGTACCTTGGCTGGAGGGCTCTGTCACACTTCTAATTGAAATTTCTTGTGACAGCGTTTGCCGGGCCGTCACTGAGCAAATGAAAATTTGAGGAGGCAGAAGGAACTTTGTCACAAAGAGTTGGAAGGCAAGAAAAGGTCTGATTGAAATGAGTGGTGAGTGACGTTTAAAAGATCTCAGCAACGTACTGACCTGAGAAATTAGTGTTGATCATGAACTCTTTAAAGCTACACTGGATGATACTACTGATGATTTTGGAGAACCACTGACATCAGACTCTGCTGACAGCCCCACAAAAAAAAGGCCTCCAACCGCGTTGAAAGCTATTTTTACGGTCAAAAGAATGCTGAGCAAAGAGGAGATTATTTTGGATGCTCTCTGGCCCCGGTTTATGCTGTAGTCTCCTACTAAGTGCGAATGTCCGCGGGCAATCTCTCCATCTGGCAGTGCACTCCAAGCCAGACTGTCCCACTCTCTCTCCACGCTGCAACCCAGAGACATGCACAGGACGACACCTTGCCTCTTATCCAGCATTGCCCAACCCAGTCTGAGCACCGTCCTCTGTCCCTCGGGTGCTCCGGGCTCTTTGATAGTCTCACAGGCGACATATGTGAGTCTGATTAGCATATGGCTGTGGGGTTACTGCATTCCAGAGCCCACAGCAGGACGGGGACGGGGAGGCTGCAGGGAGGAGCGTAATTGATTCCTAGCTTACAGCACGGTGGGGACAAAGGACTCTGAAATAGTTTGGATATCTTTTAATGTATCTGAGTTAGGGCTGTAGTGAATGTATTCAAACAATTTAAAAATAAAGATTTGAATGTCTGCCGTCATGTATTATGATGTCTTCAACTTAAAAAAAAGGGTAAAATCCTTGAACAAAAACCTCAATTTGAATAAAGTGATTTGACAGGTTTGTCTATTAATATTAAATCGACTTCCTGTAATGTATTACTTGTCAGTGTGTGCCTTTCTTTGCCGTAGTGGAAATGTTGCTTTTGAAAAGCTAAAAGCCAACACATTTGGATTGAAGCAGAATGTTTCGTTAGCTAAAAACATGTTGCTAATTTGGGATATGATAACATCTACCTTTTCTTCAAGTTGGCTTTTGGACTCAACACTCTCTGGAGTGAATGTTTGGATCATAATAGTTGGAACAATCGTACGCAGCCACCGCTGGCATGGCCGTGCCCACCATGGAGGTCACCAAGGGACGGACCTCTGTATTTCTTATTTTCTTAACTTTGATGCGTCAAAGATATTTAATAAGTCTTGCTTTGGTGTGACTTTAATTATGGGAGCCAAATAAGTACAATATATATATTTTTATTTTGATGTTATGAAGCAAATCAGAGAGTCTGGAGATTCTCAGTAGATACAGCACTCCGTAAATATAAAACTTTATCCTGAAGTAGCTCTTTAAAAAGTACTTGAGTGGGGCAATAATCATATTTTTTAATTTATCTTTGCGTGTAAAAAAAAAAGTGATGGGCATCAAATCTAAAATTAAACTTCTAAAGACCACAGATAGCATCTCCCGACGGGTTTCGCCTGCACCCATCTCTCTCAAATGCCACCTTAGATTCTGGTTAGCAGCTTTCTCTCTTATGGTCTTAACTTCTAATCCTGGGAGAAGAAAACTCAAAATCGTTTCGTCAGATGATGTCCCAATACTTACGGAGTGCGAGCAAAAGGTCACAGCAAGAGCATCAATGCTAGTTTTTCCATGCAATATATTCTGTCAGGAGTCTTTCTACATTCAGTATTTTGGTCTATTTATGCAGTAGCTATTGCTTCTGCAGCCTCTATTCAGCACTATGCTGTAGGCTATTGGGCAAATCATTTTGCAGAGATATGTAGTTTAAAAAGATAATTTGGATAAGGTCACATACACAATTTGGACTTGTTGTGAATTATGTGCAATTAGAAACAGTCACAATTAATGTTGACATAAGTGACTTAAAAGTGTGAAATGTAACAATCCAATAATCTCATAATGAAAGATGGGACAAATCTACTGTGTTTTTGGCATACATCTCGGGTATTATGTCGATAATAGCAAAAAATGTCATATACACAGAAAAAAATATTGATTATGCAGATAATGCTGTGTGCTTATTGTCAGACAGAATTGCAGCAATAAGTCGCCCCTCATCGAATATGTTGCGTGAGATCTTTTATTGCTAAGCTGACATCGTCAAAGCAATGTGCCTGTATCTCTTGGGAGGCTTCCAGGGCCAGGGCATGATTGTCTCTGAATTAATGGCCCTCTGTTCGAGTGAAAACTAGAACAGCAGCATAATTAAAATCCACTCTATATTCCACAATAGCTCCCTTGCTTTACCAGGTGAGCATTGCCTTGCCGCCCATTCCCCTGGCCATCTTTGTACTGCTTGGGCGGGTTTTATTTCAAATCCAAAAGGAATCAAACTGCGTGTGTAAAACGGAATACAAAAACAGTCAAATGTGATATAAGGTCAGTAACAGTGTGCATGATGGCAAATTCAATATTTGATATAAAAAAAAGTCAAACTTTTCTGTATGCAGTCCCCTTTTTTAATGATCGGCTGTATATTTAAAGCTCTGGCGTTTGTCCCTGTAGCCCATGTTGGCGGTGCAAGTTTAATTATTCACTCAAACTTTCGTCAATTGGTCAGGGTTGCTGTTAGACATCTCATAAAAACCTCAACAACTGACATTCAGCAGAGCACAACAGAGAACGAAAATCAATATTCCAATTTTGTCAGAGGACATAGTAGCAATGTTTGCCTATCATTTTGTTGACACTTGCAGCAGTATGGGTGCCAAATTTCTAGCTTGTGTGTGTCATTGATTTATTTCCTGCATCTGATTTGTCTTCAATCTTGTTGATGTATCATCCAAACTAAACTTCCTTATCTTTTATATTCTCAGTGCCTCACAATGCCCTGTGTAATGCCACTTTCTTAGTAGATATCTTTTTGTATTGAAAGTAGCCTTACAGTCGCGTTTTACCTGGACATACAAAATGTATACATGCGGTCCATATATAATATATGGACGTCCTGACATCAAAGAGTTCCTTGGAGCTCAACTCCTCAAAGACCAATGGTCTCTGGATGTGGTGGCATTACATGTTCACCTCTCCCCACAACACTCTTCAAACCCCTGAGCCTCAAAGGCCAGGTGATGGAACGGGTCAAAGCCTTTAATTACCTGGGAGTAGAGATAGGTTGCCCTCTGTCTTTCTCCCAAAAGGGCTGACGCAGTACAGCCTGTTAGCAGATAGATTTAAAACTCCAATTAATTATTGGTGTCCAGAGGGCCTCGCCCCCAACTGTCAAAGTCCATATGGTGCATCGCAGCCCATGAAGTCCAAATGGTCCAAGCGTAGTTGCAGACTCAGTGTTAGGAAATACATTTGAACAGCTGCCCACGGGTCTCGTTCTGATTCTATATTATATCCTGCTACAACTTTGCTTCCATCAAAGGCAAAGCAAAACTCTGCCAGGTCATCAATCATGCAAGTCAAATATGATAACTACCAATTGACAGTGTCGGCGGGGTTCTCTCAGAACAAAAGCCATTTTAGCTTTTAGAAAGGAGTTATTCTCGCCTCCATCAGTTATTTTTAGCACTCCCAACGTACCACAGTTGTAAAGTCCCCATGGCCAAGACAAACAAAGCCTCATTATGGAGTTTAGTCCTACATTCCAACTGCTGTCACTATCATGAACAGTCAAATGTATTTGCACGTCAACACTACTGTTTGTCGAATGTGTTTTTACCCTATGGCTGTCTTTTATCTGCCAAAGACAGATTTCGGTAATGTTGTGAATACTGTTGAAATTCTTTGTTAAGCTAAGTTAGCTTAGCATCGATGAAATAAAGACCCAGGAATCGGTAGTAGGGTTTAGGGTTTTTAGTGAGAATCTTTCTTGATTTTGTAAAAAGACTTAGACCTTTAAAGAATACCAAACAGTAAAACTCTCAGTACAAACAGAAGGAACTAACTACGGTAAGAGAGGAGGGATAAATCTATGAACGAAGATGCAACTACATTCTACACCACTTGGCGTCTCTAATGCAACACATGCAAAATCTCAATCATTGTGGTACAGCCATCGATGGATGTAGTAACGCCCTTAAACAGCCTTTTGCATATGTATACTTGTACCCACTCTCCACCCATTGGACATGAGTCAATGAGAAATGCGGCAAGTGTGCAATTCCACCATCTGTGTCGCATCGGCAAAGTTCTCCAATGGAGCAGCTGTGATGATGCACAGCTGTGACTATTTGTAGCATCCATACCACTAATTCATCACATGTTTCTGCAAACTATCATGGCGGTTTAAATCGTAATCATCATTACCGTGAGGTTAATTGCAGAAGGATGATCAATGATTAATTCACAGTGCTCATGTTGAAACTGACTTTGCAAAGTGCCTCACAATTCAGGAAAAATTGTCCATTAACAAGGAGACGATGGCTTGATTGTACATATAAACAATGATGAAATTCATCACTCCAATTTTTTTTTTAAATCTGCTTTTCATTCACAGAACCCCGAGGAACTTGCAAGAATAATTACCCAAACTTTCTTTGACCCCATTGATCTATATGTTATGGCCAGAGTTCCTTGTGAAAATAAACAAGTTTGTCATATATAATGTACTTGCTGCACCTGTGTCACACATCAGATTATACTGATGTAATACCCATTTATATGGCATAATCGAGCATATGGTGTTCTGTTGTTAAAATTAATTAATGTAATTTGACAGATTTAGATTTGCTCTTAATTGTCCTCAGTAAAATGTGGACAGCATATGGCGTCTGTTATATCACACACGTTTTTTGTTTTAATTAAATGTTTTGCTATACCGAAGCACTTAGCATTTAGCTCAGTTGTGTGGTTACAGGCTCTGTATACTTCACATGTGTATTCTTCTCCAGTTGTATGCCTTTGCTCTCATTGCTTTTATACACGTTCCACCTCTTCTGGCAGGACGTTGGATCATTAGACACAATATGTTCATACAATGGCTTGTATGATATCTTAGAAAAAGTTATTTACTGAAGTTATCCTTCAAATGTCCAGCAACACGAGCAATCAGTGCACCTGTGTAAGCCCCAACGCTGCAGGACCTGTTTCACTCAAATAAAATAACTTGATTAGGTCGAAAAAAAGATTGTGGTTTTGGTCAAATAAAAGTGCTTCTTTTATCGAACAAAAAAAAACAGCCGAGCTCTTCCCCATACAGACTTTGTCACTCTTTATTTCTACTTTGCCACCTGACTTCTTTGTGATGTTTGATGATTACAAGGGTTGTATACGTATTATACTTTTTGAAGGTATACGCGTATAGACGATTGAATTGGGAACAGCTTGCATAAGAACTGGATGCCAGCATTGCAGAAAAGGCAGCCCCCAAACTGCCACTCTCCCTGGATAACATGCCTTCTTTTCTTCTTCCCGCGGTCTCATCCTCTCCGTCTCTATCGCTTTCTCCCAGACCATCCACTCCCGTCCCTCCACCCACCGTCTCTCTCCTATCTGCCTCTCTTACGCTTCACCTCATCCTCCCACCTCTGTCTATGACTCTCTTTGTGTCTCTTTTACTTCCCGTCTCTCTCTCTCTCGCTGTCATCACCTGTACGTTTCATTGCTGGATCATGTCCAATAGCCACCTAGACGCCCCTGTGGACCAAAGGCTCTCTCCTTTTCCACTAATGACCTTTCTCCCTGTGGCTATAGTCAGTGGTGGTTTTTGTACTGGTGATACCAAAGAAGAGGGCCCAGAGGCTCCGAAGGAATAAATGATTAATTCTGTCCTTTTCCCAGGGGGTGAATGAGCCTTGTCCCCATGGAGAACTTAGTAGATAATGGTGTAGAATAGACATCATGTTATGTGTAGTGTAAAAAAGAGAAATGGACATCAATGGACATCAATGGTCCTACATGAAGTAAATAATCATAAAAGATTGGGTACTTTTATGAATGTAGATTGAATCTGTTACTGTTGACATATGAATGATTTATTCAGTTGTGACTGAACACAAAGGGTAACTTTATTGATTTTACATTTTGTAACAACAGGAACATGCTCATGTCAGAGGCATCCAGCCATCCGTCCATTTGCTAAAGCGCTTATCGTGTTCAGGCTCACAGGAGGCTTGAGTCTATCCCAGTGCACCTCATGTGGGAGGAAGACCCTGGAAAGGTCATGAATGGGGAGTAACAAATGTAGACTGGTGACCACACAGCACGCTGGAGCGTAGAGCAGCATAACACAGTCCTCAAACAGATTGATTGATTTATTTCCATAATTGGCACTGTGGATGATCAAATTTATGATGAGTGCTCCAAGACTTCATGATGTTCATGTCGTCTGAAATCATCATCATCTACAGTTGACAACAACTGGAACAACAGTTAAGCTAGCTTGGAACCTAGCAGAACCTCGGTCAACTTTCCTCTTTTCTTATTATGCACAGATATGCTGCATCTGTTTACTTTCGTGTCAGAATCGTGTGAAGTCATATCTTAAGTAGCTAATGTTAGCAAAATGCTAGCTACGTGGCTAAGGCTTACATTCAGGGGAAGTTGGCCTAATGCCAGATCACATCAGCCAGATTTCCTTCCTCCATTTCTGTAACAAGACCAAAGAGATTTGGAAAGAAGGACAGATTGGTTGGTGGTTGAAATATGTTGGAGGTTGGCATTAATTATGTCTAACATTCCAACGGGAAAAGTTACAGAATGGAAAGGCCAGCTCATTGTAGTCCGAGTTGTCGGCTTCTTGAAGCGATTTCCTGATGCCCAGGAACAATAAAAAACATCTAGGTTCTGTTTAACACCATGCTAAACAGAACCATTTTTGTATTTGTCTTGGATGGCGGGACTTAGTTAGGGTCAACTGAAGCTAAATATGTATTAGTATGTAGTATTAAGAAAGATGAATATACATTTTGTCTCTCATTGACATCACAATTCTCTTGATGAGACTTTGAAATAAGAAATTAAGCACTCTCAATCACTAACAAATACACACTGACTCTGTATAATGCAGCTCTGGTATTGATGCTTCTTAACTAGAATAATGAGTTATATCCCCTTTGCATCATAAACATCATACCACTGATACATTGCCCATACATTAGGGTTGTGTAACGACAAATAATCAAGTCCTGAATCATTGCTTCACCAGTAAACAGGTTCAGAGAGGTTTAGATGATAGGGGATTCCTTTGCTGTGCCAAGCAACAACATCCCATCATAACTAATCCCTGCCGTAAAAGAGATTAGAAAACCGGAGCTGCACTGTCTCTGTGGTTACACTCCCAAATTGGCTGTATGGGCGAAAAGAGCAGAGCTTGTTGATTTGTGGAGTTAATTTCTCAGAGAAACAGCTCCAAGGTCAAGTGCTGTCAACACATTATGTTAGGCAGTGATATAGCTTGAGCACTCTGGATCTAATGCACCAGAATCAAAGGTCCTCTAAATGATGACTGTACCCTCGCTCTGATCCATCACCATAATGCTAATCAGGCTCGTCCCCGTGGCAAGAGGCAGCGCCAAGCCACATCACTTGAAAAGCCTCATTTGCGCCAGGAAGCCATTTAGGCTCAATTCCTCATGAATTATGGCTTGATATAGGAATCCTCAATTCTTCTGGGTTTTAGATCATTTGAAAATCCACGAGGACTGGGACACGGGAACACAAACGCCGGCAGACATTTGTCTTTTTGACTGAGGTCTGACGGGGAGCCATTGCTAGTTATGTTCAGCTAATATCAGTGATGTGCATGGGGAGCTGGCCGTTCCATGCCAGCAGCATGCAAACCATTTATCTCTCTTACACCGCGCGTGGCATCTCTTTTGGGTATGAAGTGATTTATACCGCATGGGATGACAGGCAGAAAAATACCTCACATGTTTTCAAAGGCGATACGAGAGGGCCTTGTCTCAACTTCCCCGTCCTCCATCCGTCTCCATTGGCCTTTCGATATGCACACTTGAATCTCCTCAGCCGAGGCTCTCTGGCACCGGCAGCCTGTGGATGGCCCTATAGGCTGACAAGGAGAGAGCACTTCACGTCCTCCAACACTCATCTGCAGATGTGAGTGGTGGGATGTGGCCAGGGGAACGCACAGTGGGATAGATCATTTAGAGGTAATGTATCACTGGGATATAATCAGTCAGACCAACAGGAAAGCACTTTCGCACAGCTAAGGTGACACCAAGTCTTTGTAACTACAATGCTGGTGCTGGTTGATGTGACTGATAGAGAAATCAGTAATCGGTGGATAATGGTGGATAAGTCCTGCTCTACTTGTGTAGAGAAGTGTGACACATTCAAAGAAAAACCTGAGTGAATGACAAAAGGAGAATATCTCCATAAAAAGCCATGAGGAGTCACTCAGATGAGCATGGCAATTATATTAATCATATGCCAAGGTCTCACACCCAACTGAATCTACCATCTGTCATTAACACATCAAACTCTGAGGAAATATGTTTTGGAAGAACGTTCCAAGCCTCCCAGAGGTTTCTACGCCGAGGTGAGTTAAAGCGGTTCTGGTGGCGGGGCATCACCTCACTCCCGCCAAATCAAACAACATTAAGACTTACATGCAACACGCAACCACATCCTTTCAGGGAATCGCTCTTGTCGACACCCATAACCCACTGGCTGCGCTACACAGACAGAAGAAGTAGTCAAAGAGCAGTACGGAGTGCGTCAATCCGGGGAATGGAATGTAAAAACATTGCTTCTTTTTAGTTGCTTTGACAGGTTCTCAACACTGGCCGTGTTGTAACAGTGGGGAAGCCTTCCATTTCCAGTGTGTGAGCTTCAGATAGAAAGCAATAGCTGCAAGTGTTTCTTCCTACAACTCTCCTTGTCTGGTAAACGCCCATGTCTTTCAGAAGTTTGTAACGCAGTCTCTGGCTGCATGTGAGATGACTTTATCAGGTTTAAAAAGCTCCTTTCATACCTCCTCAACATACTACTAACAGCAGCATTGAAGGGTATAACCATCCGATGGTTAAAACCGGATGCCCCAACATACGATATATGGATCCAAAAAGTATGGGACATATATCAAATGGAGCAAATCACATATTCATTAAGGCTCCAGAAGCATATATTTAGTAAACGATGGAGTCCTGTCGCATCATTATTATTACAATGAGGTGATTATTATATGTTGCTTGGCCCTCGGGTAGAACTGCCCTAGCTAACTCTCTCGACACACACATACACAATCCTCTCTGGAAAGCATATATAGTACATACAATACTACACTCTGGAGAGGACAATTATTGGTTCTTCATCTTATTTAAATTACTTATTTTATTTTAATCATTATTTGTATTTATTTATCCCCTCTTTTCATTATTATTATCCTTCATCCCCCTCTTTTGTTTTCCCTTTTTCTTGGAGTGACCACCATGTGATGTTGTTCTTTCTGTGTGTTGTACACTGTACCTGAATATCATGTGTACCAAGACATACAACTGAAAAATGTACAAAGAATGTGACCGTTTGAAAATATATGCTGTTGTTATGTTGTTGAAAACTAAAATAAAAAGTGAGTTAAAAAAAAAGAAGCTCCTTTCAGAATCACAGAAGACAGTTAAACACTTTTCCATGCATTGCAAGTAAAGTGATCTTTGCATGGAGGGCTCCTATAACTCATCAGCACTCATTTGGTTTCAGTTTGTCCATCCCCAGACAAACCAACAAAGCATACATAAATTAGACAAAAACTGGAAAGCCTTGAAACTAGCAAAGTATGACAACAGAGTATTAATCCAGACCCCCAGGCAAGTCTGGTGTAGGCCTGCCTCTTTTCCCTGTAGAAATCGGCTTTGGCTGTGTGGGAGAAAAACTGGCTCAATTGTCAGAGAGGCTAAGTGCTAAGGCAACACTGTTAGTCATCGATTGCAAGCGATAAGGTGGAGGGTCACATGCCATTTCCCGCGGGAGTTCGTTCTCCCGTGTTCGGCCGTGTGTTTGTGCGTGCACTTGTGTGCAAATGGGAATATACTTGAAGGTCTCACACAAAGTAAGAAAGGGTGCAATCATTCTGGCTTGTAGAGAGCACCGCTGCAGCTTAAGTGCTACAGAGCTGTTTGATTTTAACATGCTTTTGCACTGCGGATTGTTGTTCATCTTGATTTGGCTGCTAGGGTTGGTTGAATCCCACCGGGGCCAACAGCCCTCGATGTATTCACTCTTAGCATTGTGTAGGTGTTTTGGGTGAAAGCATCCACCAAACGGGGGATGTATTGTCATGAAATAGCTGCCAACCCTGGAGATTTAAAAAAAAATCTGCAGTTATTTTTTCTTTTAAATACCTAATATTAGGCACATTTGTCTATATTAAACCTGTTTTTCAATTATGTCGAGCATAGGCACAGGATGAAATCCTATTTTGTATGTTTTCACAACAGTCAATCAGGAAATGTAGAGAAAAAGGAAGATGCTGTTTTCGCTCTGCATGTATTTGAAGGTTATTTCTCACTTCTCCGAGCCCCATTGTTGTTTGAGTGTTTCTTCAGCACCCAGTGACTCTTCCAGTCTGCTATTTTTAAGAACCCAATTTAAAAGCTTTATTGTTTTCATGACCCCCGCTGGTCTCTTAGACCTTGAGTAAAACACACACAAATATGAAGGCTTACCGAGCATAATGGCAGTTTAACTGCCAGGGCAGGTATTTTGCACACAACTTCTCTAAATTGCACGCGTCAACAGCAAAGTGTAACAAAGTCACAATTGGACAGGGCTTCACCTCCTATTGCGGTTAGCGGGGAAACAAGAACATGGCGATACGACAGGTATCTTTGTTCATCTCGCCGTTGACAGTAGAGCCGCCTGCAGATGTGACAGTGTAGTCAGTTAACATTCAAATTCAAGTCCACATGTCCTTGCTAGTATAAAACAAAGGGAACATAAATTCAGGTTACAGTCAGTCTGATGGACAGCGTATAAGTGACGCAGCATACTCTATTTATAGAAGAAAAAAGAATCCATAAAATGCAACACAACCTCTTTTTCTTTTCTTTTTCATACATATGGACACCAATAACACAACCACACACTTTTGTACCCGAGCACAAGCAGTGAGATGTGAAGGGACATACGATTTTAATGGTGGGTAGGTCGATGGGCTTTAATTAACTGTATTAAAGGAATGCATGCGAGTAGTGTGTTACACACTGAAGCTGCTATACTGACATTTCATTGTATTCCCAGTTTCAATGTCCATTCCTTAATTGGCTTCTTTAAAGCAGTGCACACATGGATGGACTCCCAAGGGCGAACAACCCTCCAGTGAAACCTGCAGCACTATCTCTTCTCTGTGGCACAGTCTGTGATATCCCACTCCTATATAATGTAAACTAAATGCATATTTATGGGGCTCAAGCAATAGGTATTCTTCACATTCAGTTGTTTCTGTAACTATGGAAACAAGACATTTGCTGCTTGCTTTCATGAAATGGTGCCTAAGGCTGAGTCTAATAAAACTGTATTTTCGAGATTGTTCCGACATCACATCAAATCTGACTATCAGTGCTTGAAGGCGGGGATCAATTTGAGGATTTGATAAGCTGCCGTCTTGGCTGTCACAGTCTTGCCTCTTCTACTGGATATGGTGCACTCTTTATGCACACTACCCTAGCAGAGTATCATAGCAGGCCCGTGATTAGTCCTCATGCGTATACTCTTTGAGCCATCATTAATATAAAGAGTAGCTGCAGATGCACATTTGGGCCAATTGAGGCCGAGCTAAAGGTGTTGTTACTGTGCATCACGAGTGGAGAAGCACACCGATTGGCTGGGAGGCAAAAGAGAAAAAAAAGCACCCGCCCACCACAGCAGTTCCATCCCCGGCAGCGCTGCTCCTGCCGTGTACTCACAGAGCGCCGTTGTCAGTGTGCACGGGTGGGAAGCCAGTGAGGGGTGACTTTTTAAAAATGTTTTGAACCTCTTGGTGTCCTTGTTGTGTCACTTACACCTTTAGTCTGCACCGTCTCTCGGCCGAAGTAAGCAAGAACAAGCCCTGCAGTACATGTCCAATGTGATATGGAGTGAAGAAAGGCACTGTTTGATCATGTGGTTGTACTTTCAAGGTAAAAATAATATTACAGTACAAAAGAGGGAACGTTAATATCAGAATATGATCATAAAGATATGTCTTTGTGTACACTCAGCAGCAGTGGAGTGGTGGAGCAGTGATCTAATCGGCTGGCAGAAGATACTCATCACAAAAGATTTTATTAATTATTTTCCCTAAGTGCGGGGTTGCTTTTCACAAAGCTTTCATTTTTTCAAGTCTGATAATTAATGACACTGTACAGCCAAAATGGGGCTATTTTTATATCCTGTATTACTAATTATGTTATATATGATCTGTTTCTGAATATGAACCACTGCAGACCACCAAGTCGATGACATTATGGTTTTGGGTACCAGATCAAATCACCTTAATTATAGAATGAATTAAGGGGAGACACTACAGGTTAGTATGGAACACATTTCATCTTACCCGGTCGATAAGAGTATATGTTTAATATTACATGTATTCTGAAATGTTACACTGAAATAAGCAAATGAGGCATTATTGTAGTAAATCACATGTTGATTTCCATGCACAGAACATAAATCTGGCTCGTGGGTAAAGCCAGGTTCACAATTCTTGGTCTTGGTTATCAGCGTGATGGTCGGCCATTTTAAAAGGAAGTCCGAAGAGTTCGGGGCGGTCTTTTCTTGATGCACACTGACAGTAGGCTCGTTCGTTAGAGCTGCGCCTCGCCTGGAATCCAGACGAGAGCAGCGGCTGCAGCAGGAGGCGTTGACAAAAAACTGCGATCAAGTCGGACAGTTGTCAGCTGTCAGCTGTGTATACGCAGGAAGTCACAGAAAAAAGTACTTCCTGTTAGTTCCGAACTTTTGTTTACTTGTAGTTTACAGATCACGTTTGGATTTATTATATGTGTTTATAAATATATATTTATGTCAAAATGAGTGTGTAGCTGCATCCTTTGGTCTTTTGATGTCTGCCTGTGAAATACATTACTAGTAGTTTTGATGTGTGTTGTATAAATACGATTTTGTATTAACAACCACACAATAAATGTTTTTAGATCAAACATGAGACTAATAGTCAATAATCCAGCGTTAAGTATTCCAACTACACATAAAATACGAATTTTCTACAACACGTGGTGTTTGCTGTCAGATCTAAGAGCCAATCAGCTCTCTGATATGGCGAGAGCCAGGCGTTTCCCATCATGCACTGGGCCAAGCAGTAGGGGGAGAGCCACTGCAGCGCCTGCCTCTGAAATCGACGGTCGGCTTAGTCTCGTGAGAGTATCGTTGACCACGTGTGCATGACGTCAGAGCAAGTCGGGAGCAAGTCGGACACAAATCTAACCGGCATGCATTGCGCGCCGATCGCTGCCGATCGATTCTGCGCAGAACTGGCTCATCTCGAACGAGCCTACTGTTAGGGGGAAGGTTTGTGGTGAGAGGTTGAAGGCAGTAGGTAAGTTTGGGGTACCTTGTACACTTGTGCAGACACATATATACTTTGTGTCTAGAAACACTAGGTTATTGGTCGATGCTCCTTCTGTATATGTTTTGGTCAATCTTTTTTAGAGCAGCTGGAGAAGCCATTTTGTTTTTATTTCCAGAAGTAGAGAGCTAGGCCTAGTTTTGATTTCTATTTGTTTGGCATCTCTCCCACTTGATAGAGAAACTTTTTTGTGTTGTGAAGCGGTGAATACATATTGTTTACAAACATTACTCCTATTTTCTGACTTTCTTTGGCTGACCTGTGTTCGTTCCCCCCCTTATCCCTAGATGGAAAAGGGGACATAACATCATGTTTTTAAGAATTCAATTAAACCCTCCGTAAAAACCTTCAGAAAATAGACAATACAACCGGAAAGACTGGTGTACGTACGGTATTGTAAGTGCTTCTGAATGAGAGATTTCTGAAATAAATAAAGCAATTCACTTAACTCAATTTGAGCTTTTAATATTTGGGGAAATTGACTGTTATACAATTATACATACGTTACTGTTTGATTCTAAGTGTCATCTGTATAACTGATAAACATGAAGCAATTTTACACACAAATACTTTATTTTACATAAATAAAACATGTGAATATGTTACCATTTCACAACCAAACGTGGACACAACGAATATCTATTCTGGTACTTTAACGCTTCAGCTATTTTATGTCACATGCTTATTGTTAAAGCCTTGAAAACCAGAAGGACTCCAAGGGATCAAAGCTAAAGCGCCCATAAAAGTAGCCACAGACATTTCAGTCGGGTTCGGGCCAAATGCAGGATAGCTTTTTAAACAAAGACTCATCTGTCCTTGTCATGAGCTGACGGTACACGGCTGCTCTTCTGTGTCACAAATCGTGCAGAATCTACACAATGACGGGTTTACATGTGTGCTTAAACACGACAACGGGAATGCTGCTGATCTCAATTTCTGATTAACCGCCATGCCGTTATTTGAGCTACAGACAAATGGAGAATTGCTGTTTTGGGTTTGCGTTCGATTTCACAAGTCTGCAGAACAGTGATAGCTATTAGAGCGACCAGCATGAACACATTAAACTCCAATTTATCTACCAAGGAATGCGCTAAAGAATTGATTATGAGTAATGATTGTGCAATTTAGGGTACACAGAGGCGTATTACTCATGAGTATTATACTTCTACCTTTCAGGAATGAAGTGTCATTGTGCTATTTTGTGAATTACATTTAATTATTCCCCAATCTCTGAACACCGCAGTTATTCTCAGCAACAGAAAATACAGTGGTTTGCTACGAGTTTGTAACCATAGATAGTTCCACTGAATACCACATGCAAATATAGATCAAGGGAAGATGGCAAGTCAAAGGAGGGCTTTTAAGCTTCAAAACCACTGAGACGTAGGTCATAAAGATGTTTTTCATTTGTCATCTTCTGTTGGAACGTTTGACAGATTGGCTGAACTCTGGCTGCCAACAGTGCTAAGATCAGCCAATTCTTTCAGCAGCCGGAAATGATGACAATACAAAAAGGTAAGTGGGCAATCTGTTCCTCTGGCTGATTATGAAACTACATACTGAGAGCAAGGTGGTGTTTTTTCTTATCTTGCCAGCTAGGCATTGAACCTATGTTTGAGTGATTTCATTTTTAGTCCTGGTTTGCAATACATTCGCACACATAAACATACACACACCTGAACAACAGCAAGAGCTACATTGTCATGGCTCAACTTAATGACTTGAGTATATATCAATACAACTATATGTTAATTACATAGACTGTAAATAAGAAGTGGAGGCAGTCAGTGTGCTGTCATCCATTGGTTGTGGGCTGCCGTTTGGAAGCCTTGAGTTTGACATTTTGTCCGTCACCATCTTGTTTTTTTTGTAACCTGAAAGGACACGAGTTATAACCAACCTCTGAACAACGCATTTACAGGCTAATTACTGTCATGAACTAATAAAAGCACACTGAAAGCAATAAAGTTCTAATACGAATACGCAGACCTCCAATACCTGATCTTGGAAGCAACCTGTCAATCACAAGGAAGCCCCGCCCTAAAGCATACCCTACTTTATGGTCTATATTACTCTAAATGGGACCATGATTTACTAAATGAACATCATACTGTATTGATGAAGACTTTAAGCTATCGATTGAAACCATAAACTCATGTTTACAATGTTTACTTAGGGAATAAATCAAGAGAGAAGTAGGGTCATTTTCTCAGTTCTATACAATCGTACTTTTTGCAACCAGAGGAGCCGTCCCTGCTGAACAGTAGAAATAATTTTAATACGCTTCATTTTTCAGAACCGTAGGTTGCCACCTGCTTGATTACTATTATACAAAGTATACAGCATATTGCTCTCCTGAGAGTCAGACTATGACCCAAATGGTTGTCAAAGGTCGCAGGTTTGTTTCCCTTCAAAGCCAACCTTAAGTCAATGGTATGCATATGGTGCATGTTTTTATGGATCTTGTCAAATGTACTTTGAGAAATGATACTAGATCATACTGATTCATATTCTGTTTGACTTTCAGTCTTAATTTTATCATTTAAAAGAATATTTTTTTTTAATCTGGTGGATATATGATGGATTTATATAGATTATTGTTTCATTATTGAGAAAAGATGATTGATATGTTGGATTTTCTTAAATGCTGCCATGAAAAGTGTCAGTTCAGTCATTTCATCCATATCTCAAAAAAGTTAACTGAAAACTTTTTTGTCATTTGGATTTATACTGACTTGAAAATCATTTGACAAGCTTTTGCACTTAGCATTTAAATAAGCAAGAAAAAAAATATTCCCATAATAATTTCATTTTTTGAGATATAAGAAAAATCCTTTTCATTACGTTTTAATCTATTTAGCTGTTTATGCTTGTCCAAATGCTTCAAACGCGTTATTAACCAGGTGCAATTTAAAGTGTTATCACAATTCACGAGGCCGTTTTTCTTTCATGTAAGACATGTGGCAAATGACCCTTGTTCCATTTATATTCAATACAAGCAGTTAGCTTTTCTCCTGATTCTTGAAATTAAATGGGGAAAGAAAAAAGCTCCCAGCATCTCCTTCCTCATGCTGTGAAACCAATCCAACTACTGAACACTTGCAAAAGCTTCAGTGTCACCAGAAAAACTAACTTTTCATGTTTTTTCTCTGAAATAATCCATTCCGGATGTTATGAATAGCATTTTACTCACTGGTATGTTACTATAAAACTACAACGTTGAACTATTTCTGTAGTCCACCGAATGCAGACCCTACACAATTCCAACACAATGGTGAATGGAAGCATCATCCTGTGCAATGAAATTTAATGCAATTAGACACCAGCTGCTGGAGAGCTTTGCTGCCATTGTTTTGTGATTCGATTAAGTTTGCATGTGGAACAAGCCGGCAGAGATGGATTACTGAGCCTCCGGCGAGAACACAAACAGAAAACGTGAGGGAGACCAACACGATAATGCTGTAGCTTTTCCTGTGTCGTCAGGGTCAACGGTCCCCTGGAATGCTGGTCTTTGCTTTGCAGTCCAACATGAACTTCAACGGACTGTGTGTGTAAACCTTCCTCGGTATATCAGATAGTTTCAAATGAGAGTTGAATGTTTGAGTGCGTAAGTACGTGCATCTCTGTGTCCGTCTGTCCATTGCTAATCTTGCATAGCTGCATTAACGACTGTTTGCTCGAGGACCTCTCGAGGTTGTGATTCACACTTCTTGATTACACATAATTTACTGTTTTATGACGTCATTGACTGCTGACTCCTTGCTACTTTTATCTGGTCGGCAGGGCCAGCGAGTGATCAACAACCGCTTCAGTTTGGACTCTTATTATGAATGTTTCTCTCTTGATTTGCACACATAGGCATGAGGGTTGTATGCATCTGTATATTTGTATAACTGTCGCTTAGCAAACGACAAACTGGACCGAGCGCTGACAACGTTGTGAACAAAAACATGATGCCCTGGGTCATGCCGTGAACTTACACTTACATGTATGTTTCGTCATGGCTGCAGATGTCATGTGCTGTTGTAAACAATGCAACTAGTGGAGGTGGCAAGGTGCTCAGTGTTGCCAGATTGGAAATGGCGAAGTATTGTACCAAAGGCTCAAAATGGTCGTATTTGGAGGATAATTATCGTGCATCTGGCAACACTGAGATCGGTCGACCAATGACAGTTCTCTCTACAGTCAGAGCTCGCGCAAGAAGGTGGAACGTAAGGGAGATACCATTTCCAAAACTTGTAAGGGGGTAATAACTAGTTTGTGAAAGACCCAGAGAAACACAAATATCCAACGAGGCAAAATCCCGGACGTTTTTGGAATCCCTGCCGGACGCATTTTTTAGGTCTCGAAAAGAGGACATGTCCGGGAAAAAGAGGACGTCTGGTCACCCTATCTGTACATCTTCTGACCACGCTAATAAGTACTGCTTTGTTTGTAAATGCCAAAGCAGAATATTTCAGCCCCTACCCCTGTGAACTGTCTTTATAACGCTGTGCTTTATTCAATCTGGAGCGCTCACTTCCACAGAATCATTGCGGCTCTGTGTAACTGAGCCTCTTCTTGCAAGAATAAATACTTTATACTTTATTTAAGATAAGTTTTGGGTTTTGATATTCGTCATTTCACCACAGACGTGTCACACAACCTCGGTTTAATGACCCAGGGCTGAAACTGGTTTTAGTACATGTCATTTTAAGTTTGCATTTCATGTTGGAGCATTTATATTCAGAAAGCTAGCCTCCTTTAGCAGGCTACAGTAGGTAAGACGTGGTTATCGGGGATGCTTGCGATTCATTTGAGGCAAACCTGTTTCTGACACACTTGGTATTTCTCATCTCATTATTGGGGCTGATTAGAATTCATAGGCTATATTAAATGTCAGAGAAAGGCCAGGGATTGTTATGCAAATGTTAAGCATAGAATGTGTTCTTTCATTGAGATTTTTTTATATTTTTCTCCCTCTTCTCCAGTTGGTCAGGGAAAAAAAAGAAAGAAAGCAAATGCCAATAACAATTTAACAGTGTGTTGGAAACATGACGGTTTGTCATTGTTCGGCATCAATATCTGTTAAATAATCAGCGGTAAGAACGGAATACATAACAGAAATCTAGCCACACAATGTGTTCACCACTGTTCAGTCAGTCGTCCACTGCCAACCCTTTCAGCAAACATTAAACTACCTTCTGGAGCAGCTGACGTTAAACTAAACACGATCCAAGATGTAGTTGTCTTTCTAATGAGACAATCATTGTCCCTTAAATATACATGTAAAAACACATTCATCTCACAGCCTCTGTACAGCAGATTGAAGCAGGAAGAAAATAAGTGGTTGGGAAAGGAAGGGCCTCTTTGCCAATTGTATGCACAGTTCATGACGTTATGGCAACCATATGTGGAAGGAACATGTGTAATAATTATGCTTAATATTAAGTCCAGTATTTAGTTTTATATTATGCTTAAGGTACAACTGCAAAAATCACATGGAGCCCAAGAAGGGAACAGGATGCAGATAGAGTCACAGTGACCTTGTGCGGTTCCAGTATTAACCGGTAGAAAGAGGGCTGTAGGTGCCAAAGAAACAAGGACTGGGAGGCTCAGACAAAAACAACGATTAGGGAAGGACCGGGTGTCCCATTCTTCAAGTAGTCGTATGAACCTCCTATGAGTTCTAATAGTTGTGTTATTTTATAGCATTTTTTTCAGAATTTAAGAAAATGCTCTGACAAAGACGTGTGACGCAGTCTAAGAGAACTCCCGCCTTCACAGAAGCCTCCAGAGTCGAAAACGCAACGAGGAAGTAGGGAAGAAAAACAGTCCGGGTGCACACAGATTTTTCAGGGACTAATATACAGAGAAGAATGAATATTGTTGCATTTTCAGACTCCTACAAGCTTGTAGGGTTACAAAGAGGTGTCGTTTATTGAAATCCAACTTTGTAAAGTGTACTCATGAACACTTTTGTAAAAATGACGGCAATATTTCGGGGTTTATGTAATTACATAAACTTAACGGTAAGTAAAACAAATTCGCGGGGCGCCGCTGAGCTCTGGGGTTAAAGAGGTTTTAAAGTATCCGGCTTGAACTGGTATACGTGAGAAAAGTGAGTGACGAGAAATATGAAATTAGGGGTTGGACGGAGGCTGCATCCGGACTGACTGTTATATTATAAATAATATGTCTTTTGTTTGTTCGCAAGTTGTTGTGTTAGACAGATGGGGTCGGAAGCTGTTGTCTATGATACCGGACCCAACTCAGATTTATTTGTGAAACTGTTTGTTACAAATAAATCTACGTGAAGTGAACTCTGATCCAAACTCTCTGTGTTCTGTGGGTGTTTCATTCCTGAGGTCCCGCGAGAAAAATACAAGTTTATACAGCATTAGGTTTTTGGAAGATTAGTCCTCATCGAACCAGAAGAAAGAAATCAGCCACAACACCACGGTCAGGGAAACGGTAGAAGAGATGATTTTACTGGAGTCTCAGTTCCCTCGACAATACAGCTCTTCACCTGCAGAGAACAGACAGATCAATGAAGGGAAACGGTTGGAGCAACATCGGCTTCAAAGTTTGATCCGGTCTGTATACCTCCATTCCCACCTTGCTGCAGCTGGCCAACCGCTGCCTGACAGCTCCTAAATGAAGTATGACCAATCCCCTGTTTCTTATTGGGTTGCACAGATGATTAGTTAACTTATTAAAATAGAATATACATGATAACACTGACAATCAGGAGAGCAACATATTTGCTCCCTTGTGCTAACATGAATGGCTCCGTCCTGCTCTTTGTTTGATTTGTTTACTTGGAAGTGGAACACTTCTGTTAACTTCCAGACTTCCAGAAGATGTAGACTTTTTTGGGCCTGGGAGCTGCAGCTTTAGCATCAGTCTCAGCGTGAGCTGCATGATACAAGCTAGCTTTCCGTGTGTGAATCTTGACCTCTTTTAATTCAGCTAACCAAATTGACCTAAGCCTGATACAAACGAGAAGCTTCCATTCGTTTCCATCTCCGTGAAATCAGGGACCCACGGTCTCAAGAATGTCTGAGAAAGTTCTGATAAATCTCCCACTGTTATTTTAAATTGCAGTATGTGTTATGCAAGAACCAAACCCCTCGGAAAAGCGTAGGCTTTGAAGCAAATTTGTCATAGTGGCCAAACGGTGGAACTACATTTTCAGGGTCCGGCACATGATGCCACTGTGACCAAATAGACGTTTTCCCATTCACTTACATTGGGAAAGATACGTTTGTAACACAGGGGAACATTTTTTGTTTTCGGAAATCAATTTCCCAGTCGAACACTTGACCGGACAATATTTAAAAGTTGTAAAAGTCTCTACTAGCCGAATCCAGAGTTATTTATCTCCCTCCGTTCATGTGAATGAGACTGGACCAAGGGCTGGGAGGCAGGGTTAAGAAAACGCGAGTGCGCTTGCTCCATTAGCCCATGGATGAGGATGATCGCCGGATGATCCGGGTATTTTCATTTGATTCTATACTCTATCAAACTTTGCTTTATGAGCCACTGAGCAACTTTCATAGGAGCGCTGCCTCCAACACTGTGTCCAGTTCTCTCTGTACATCCACGGAAAGAATGGGATGCTTGACTGGGTCAGCAACAGTAATTGAGGAGGGCGGGACTCAGCGAAAAGTCGGTTACAATCTAAACCAGTCTTAACTCAACATAAGTGAACGTATTGTAGTGCAGTGCAGGTGATGTTTAGTGTTTGCCCCGGACTTTTGACACTAAGATAATCTGGTTTAATGAGGGGGATTTCTATTGAAGCAGGTATTATGCAACACAGTCACAATTGTTCCTTGTCCCTGTAAATGGGGTATTTCTCTACTCTTTAATTTGCGGCAGTGCAGAGTTCATTGGATGGCCAAAATTCTAAATAATTAAGCCTGCAGAAACTAGAGCGGTAGTGATGAGAAATCTGCTGCTGATCTGACGCTTGATTAAAAAGCAAGGCCGAGGGCTAATTCATTGGCCTTTAATTCCAATGGCAGGCTCATTACCCTTAAGGAGGCGGAGAGAAGTCACAGAGGTTTACAAGCATTGTTTGGTCTTCCGAGGGGAGGCGGTGAAGAATGATAATGCTCTTTTGGTATGTTTCCTTGATACTTTCTCTGCATCATTACGCAGGCTTAATAGAGCCCAGATGAACAATGAGGGCTTTGGTGGATTTCCATTCAGTATAGCCACTGTAAAGGTCTTATTCTTGCTGTTATACAACCAGCTGCCTCATATAATGGCTGAGGTGGGAACAAATGGCAAAATAAAGCTCATGGACAATTTTTACGATTTCATCAAGGCATATTTAGCTTTTACCATAGCTGTAAAGACCCGTTAGTTAGATTAGAAGCCTGCACCAGCATCTGGCCCATTAAAACTGACCCATACATCTGGACTGGTGCAATCACAGGTATCATCACATTGTGTAAACTGATTGATAAAGGGATTTAAAGCATCATCAGATACGATGATTTGAGGCTCAACAGTGTACAACAAAATAATATATATACATACATACATACACATATATATATACACACTTTTCTTGTTTTATGTTTAATTACAGTGATCACTTCTGTCTGTTCAAATGTTTGCAACTGACACTTCAAGAAAATCTAGTCGATTGTTGCATAATACGCTGATCACCCATCCCATACTTGTGAGATAATTTACACCTAACATTATCTTCTTATAATTTTCATTCTTTATAACAAGGATGCCACATAACACTGATTTTACAGCTGTCTAAGCTTTAAATTACTGTTTGATTTGTGATGATGACGGCAATTAGCAAACAGCACAGATGCTGAAATGTGTATGCAATGCCCAAATTTAAAAGCATTATCGTACTCATTCTCAACCAGATGTTAGCTCTTCCTAACTGATCTGTTCATTTGGACCAGAGAGAAGTTAATCACCACACGGGGACAAAATATGACATCAATCTACTCAAAAAGCTTAATGGGTCTAATACGCAGTGAGGTGGTTGTAACGAGCGTCCGTTACCACCGTGGGTTTACCTCAGCACAATGACCCCAGCGCACTCATATAGCGTTTCTCAACGTTTTTACACAATCAAAAGATCCACTCAGCTGAGGCTAATTAAACCGCTCCCCCACTCTGTCCCATCTGCAGCTGAGCCCAACCACGCCCCGCCACCACAGTGGTCTTTTAAGGGGCACCTGCCATTCCCTAATGACATTTTTACATCAGTATACGAGTCTGAGAAACTACCTCTAAGTATCTAGCCTCATGTGAAGACGGTTAAAATGACCTTTTAGTAGATACAGTAGGTCTTGTTTCCTCAGAATATATTTATTTGAACAATAAACACATGATGTGCCCAACAAGCTCTTCAACTTCAATTTAATGTTTAGTGGCGTCCACCGCGGAAGTTTACTCGCGCGAGTAGAAAGAGGGTGTTCACACCAAACGCGAATTTGCGGCGCGACCAAAGGGGCGTGGCTTAGCTCTGTTGCTTGCCTCTGTGAGAGACAAGCGACAAAGCTTTCATTTCCGCTATCGACCATGGAATAAATAACCACTAGTTCTGCTTTATATTTGTTGTGGAAGTCCCAAACATGTCGGAACATGAAACGCCCTCGTATTTGGGTTCATAACATAATCCGTAGCCGCACACAGCTCGGTGAATTTCACCGACTCCTCCAGGAACTGCGTCTCGCGTATCTCCGTAAAACGATACCGATTATGCCATCCACCATGGAAATAACCACCAGTTCTGCTTTATACTTGTTGTGTAAACTCCACATATGTCGGAACATCAAACTCCATGGTGTCTGGGTTCATACTATTATCCGTAGTCCCACAACAGCGTCTCAATGAAGCCGCTGTCAGCGCTGGTTCAGGCGGAGCAGCAGCAGATTCATTCAGAAACGGGGAGACGGCGGTGGTGACGGGCGGAGCTTCTCAACGCTGATTCTCAACGCTGATTGGCTGCCGCAACTTTGGCTGCCGCAACTTTGCAATTTCTCCGCCAGAGTTGGGATAATTCAACTCACGCGAATTCGCGCCGCGTCCTTCGCTTTGTTCGCCCCAGGTCAAACGTTCTGTTCGCGCCGCCTCCAACGCGTCTATCTCGCCGCAAATTCGCGCCGCAGCGCGTCTGTGGATTGACTTTACATGTAAACTGGTCGTCCGGTGTGAACACGGCATTAGTATCAAACATACCGTAAAGGTCGGGTTAAAAGCTACTCCTACCTCCGGTCAGTGTCCCGCTGTAGCAAGCTAGGAGCAGCGCTAGCTAGCCCTGCTCCTAGCTTAAATTAGCGGAGAGCTAGTGGGAAACTAGCATGAGCGCCAGCTGGCTACAGCGGGGAGCAAAAGGGGACACTGACCGAAGGTAGTAGCGGCGTGTAACCCAACTTTTACGGTACATATTCAGGCAAGATAAACAAATTAAGCTATTTGTGACGTGTATTTTCCCCAGTGTTTGGTGTTTGGTGTGCCACCCAAACAGTCATATTTCTAATCCAAATATGTCTTAATGCAGCTTTGTCTAATTGCTGCTAGCTGTTGTAAGACATCCTCTTCAGAATGAGCAGAGTACAGGACCAACTGATGAAGACCGTGCTTGAATTTAATTTATACAATGTGGCTGGAACTATAAAACCCTGCACAGCTTAATATATACAAACAATTCAATAGAGCTTTAATAAAACAATGGAATGAGAGGCTTGATTCTCCAAACGTTTGTCAAATAAATGAGGCAGTCCAATTATAGGTTCTCCCTTAAATTTTGCAATGTATTGTACGGCTACATTATGCATAAAAAGAGTGTGCTGCTTTTTCCCGAGGACTCAGTGGGACAACATGTCACTTCCAAGCTATTTATTTTACCGTGTTTAGAGAATGTCATGCTTAAATATCACGGTAATGTGGGTCTGTATAAATTTCTGTCTTGCAGCAATAAAATCAGTGCACGCATTAATGAGTTTCCCCAAGGTCACCGATGACAGTATTACATGACTGATTGGATCCGGATTCTGTATTAATGATCACATATATAGGTGCTGCTGGACTCAGAACACTTGGGGAAATGTATTTATGAAGAATGAGAACAAAATGTATGTGCACCCATATTTCCTAAATGAATAGGGTTTCGTGGTATTTATAGACGACCCTAAAACAGTCTGGCATGACAAGAGGTAAATAACAAATTTACTAAAAAATTACTACTTTTTTCCCATTGGTGGTAATAAGTTGAGCTAACTGGACATGCTCTGCTTTTTACGAGCTGGGGAAAAACAGGCAGATGTCATAACTGTGCAACTGGGAAACATAGTGCAGCTGGTGAGGGGCCCAGAGCCAATGTGGTCCGAACAGGTGGAGAGAGGCTGGACTGGGAATCAGACATACCGAGGCTTTTCCGGGTGTCCGACGCACCTTGGACACACCTTGGGACCAGTATATTTGAATTTTTTTATAAAAAAATGAAAAGGACCATGAAGCACGCCCCAATCACATCTCTTACTAGGCCCCACCCCTCCCCTTCTGTCTGCTTTTGGTTCTCATGTCAGATGCCGTGGCTCAGAGCCCACAACCTGTGAATGGATAAAGACATGAAAATGGCTGAACCCAGGGCTGCAGAGAATTTGGGAATTTAACATTTAGAAATGGATGCCGTCAAATCTGCGAAGAAATAACAGACATGTTTGCTGCAGGGACTACAGTACCCCAACATTTTGCCGCAACAAGTGGAACTTGAAGGCGGAGAGGTGGCTGGTCACGGTCACTGCCAGGCAGAGGAGCAGGTGTATGACAGGTTAGACAAGGAAGGCCAGAGTGAGCATGACATGACCCAGTCATTCACTTTGTCAATGATAATAATATAGGTCCCCTCAATTGTGGTGGGCTGGACTGGGACCAAAAAATGCCATTCCTTGTCCCAGTCCAGCCCTGAGGAGACGAGGAGCAGAGGCTGACCTGGGAGAAAGGTGAGTTGACTTCCCAGCCACTTCTCAAAGGACGAAGAAAAAATACTGCATCTTTGTTTCCTCGATTTTCCACGAGTTTAGATGATGTGTATGAAGTATGATACGTCGGTATCCTTGCAGACCCACTGCAGCAGGGTCCTATATTCAATGTCCACTCCACACTAAATGGAGGATGGTGCATGGGATGGAGATTAATATGGCAAATCCTCCATGCAAACTATGTTTACGATTAAGTATACCATTTGGCTACCAGCATACCCAGTTCATCTCCTTTTGACTGGATTTATATGGTTTGCTGTGATTTGGATATTCCATATTAATGCCATGTTTGTGCACCAGCCCTCGTTACCAATTGTATCGTAACTAATGCATTAAAATAACCACTCCATTACTATTGACATGCAACATGCTGAACGACCACTGAACACTTAACCTCCATCAGTCACTTACTATACGGCTCATAATGGCAGAGCCATCGCTAATTGATTGGGACATGAAGGTGGCATTGTCTTTCTTTTTTTTTTTAGCTCGCAGCAGCCGGCACATACCCTGTGGGAGGCTTCTGCCATCATGGCTGTGGAAATTAGCAGTCTGTTTGCATGTCTGCCATGTTTCTCACTCTTGTTCCTTTTTTACCAGCCATGTCGTCTGCATGCCAGGGTCAATGCGGCCTGGAAAAGCTATGTGATGGCAGTTCAAAACCAGCCAATTGAAAAGATGTTGGCAATTGTAACTACTTACTGCTTACACTTGTCAACACCTGTCAACGTGTTCTGAGACGCTGTAGCCTTTGGGAGCATGGAAGTATCTCACGTTGCTGAACAAATTCTGAGTGTTACATTGTGAGCCTCTCTAGTGGACTGCTACTGGGAAGATGCTATTTATTCAAAAATAGAGACCAACTAGTTTAAAGGGGATGTGAACAACACAAGGCATATTGTACATTTACGTTGCCATGATGCCTTTGGATATTATATTCATAGAATGTGAGAACCAGTTTCTCAGCAGCAGTTCCAGTCTAGTGATCTTATTTATTTTTTATGGATATAAGCTGATGTAATTGCTTATAACATAACATGTTTTAACACACAAAAATGAAGAAAAAACTATCAATGCTTTAAACTTAAAAATAAAGTTGTTTAATAAACAGAAAATACACATCTTGTGTGTATGTTTTTTGTAAAAGTTAAGTGACGTTTTCCAATGGGGATTTATCTAATTGCAAATAAAATATCCCTTTCCTAATTCAACTTTTTGGGCCCCAAGGTTCCAAACATTGCTCATACTGTTTCACGGTGGGAACTTACACTTCACTTGGTAACGTTTGCACTGGCAAACAGGTTGGGGTCGCCAGTTTGAAACGTTAAGCAGTGAAAAATGAGCTGTTTAGTGACAGAGCAAGAAGAATAACAAGCAAAAAGACAACACAGAAAAATTTGAAATTTAAACACAGTCTCTACAGCATATTAGCTGTCTTTAATTTCCCTCCCTTTCAATTTGAAAACAGGTGAAGCAAATCCTTGTCATAGCAGACTGTAGGACCAAGTAAGGATGCTGTTGTTAGCTTGCCTCCAATGTCTTTGCTAGCACAATGAGCCCCGGCGTTCAACACCGCTCTCCCAGCCGACATCATTGCTATGTCACTGTAATTAGCCTTGACCTTATATCACCAGGACCAGAGTGGTTGTGACCCCTTGTTGCAAACTGGTAATGAGTACCAGGACCTCGACTGCGACCGTAAGGGTCAGAATGGAGATGAACCCAACGAAGCAACAATGGTGACAGGCAGACACACAAGTTCAGGATGGATGAGGGTGAGTCTTCACCTGGATGCACAGGTAGTCAGTTTTGGATTTTCCAGATGGATACAGATTGATAATTGATAACCATGGATTTGATTTAAACAGGATTAATTTAAGAACAATGCTACATTATGTTGTGTAGTGTAAAGACTGTTGAACACAGCTGGAGGACATTTTTTGTTATTATACCAGTTGGATGTGAACCAGTAGTTGTCTGGCTATAACTTTGGCTATTTTCATCAGTGCTAGCCTATCAACATCAAAGAAAATGCTGCCCCCTGTATGTCCACAGGACAAGTACACAAGGAGCTGTTGCTATTCTTGGTTACGTTACCTCACAAGTTTGATGTCTGGCCAGACTTATGAACAATTCTGCTCTACATCTAACCCGTTCATATTCATGGGCCTATTTCTTTTCACTCACAAGCCAAAATCAAACTCCGCAACACCATATAGTGCTTCCTTTTTACAGTAGAGAATGAATGATCAAAGTCCAGTTTTAACAAGTCACAAGTCACTGGGATTTATTTTTTATTTTAAATCAATAAAGCCCTACGACTAACTTAACATGAAGACATTTAAAAGATAAAAAAAATATTTTAAGTTATATTTTTAAAAGCCCACAACAGCATTCCTGCATAGCGCATTAAATAGGCCCTATTTTTTGGGTTGTTAATAGCACCTCAGTGCTAAAGAAAGTTCTGGCTCCACACATTATCATTCTGGTATAGGGAAAAAACTAAACAACAAAACAACTTTTTGAAAAAAACACCATGGTTAAAAAAACACATCACTACAAAATAACTCAACATCCCTTTTGGAACAGTCTTGGACGTCGGCCTCATGGTTGAAAGTTTGTAGTTGCTTGCTAGCTCCATACTGACGCTAAAGTGCTGTGTGCGCACATAACAGACGCCCAGGGGCGGAACAAAGCATTGGTATTTGAGAACGGGCTGGAACCAAGAATGGTTCTTACACAACTCTAACATCCCTATTATGTTTAGTATAGATATCATGTGCTGCAGACCTTTGGATATTGTGGAGGACTAGCTAGTGGCGGCAGCTGAAGGCAGAAAGGGTGGCCGCCAAATAGACAACACTCCTGCACTAGACACATAACATGCATCCCGTGGCAAAGCCGCCAGCACACCGAGAGAAGGACATCAGGACGTAATGATGCCATCTGTGGTCATTGGGAGATTTCAATTACTGCAGTTTTTCGTGCGAGCAGCAGCATGGAGACGGGAGCCGTCATAATGTCCGTCACATCCTACCTGAGAGTGCGTTCCAAAGCTCGTGCTGACAATGACCAGCCATGAGAGCTGGGCGGCCGTGCCTCCAGCATTTCAATGTAAAACTGACATTTAGAAGAGAGCAGAAGACGCTATTGACACTTTGATAGGCAGTAATTAGTTCCCCCTTTAGCATTCATTGTGTGAGGCATTTCATCACTAAATGTCAATTATCATGGCAGCTCCACAGAGCGGGTAACCTTCAGTTATCACTGTAAGCATTAAAGGGAAGGGTGCCTTTAAGAATAAGCTGACTTTATCCCCATTCTGACAGGTCTCTTTGACCGTATTAAGTGATATGGAATAATGTAACATTCAGATAACTGGGGGGATTCACCTGCTTCAAGGGTTACCTTTGAAATGGTCTATTCATGCAAACTTAATATTAAGTCAATGCTTATGAAATACATTGGCAAAAGTTCCACAAGTATGTCTGGCTGTCTCTCAGTTGAAATGTTTGTTGCTGTATGGAATTTTAGTACATTTTCGCATCAACGAAATTCAATATTTTTGTATTATTGTAATTACATAATTATGTCAACAAACATGTACAAAATATGGTACATTATAACATTTCATCCCCATGTTGCTTTTCCTCAATCTATTGCTTTGGCAGGTAAGGGTCACCAAAGGTGCGTGTACTAAACTACATGCAGGAATATTTTAAGTAAGGTGATGCACAAGTATAATTTTACCCAATCACATTTCATAACAGAGCTTATAAACCCCGAAGAGGATCAGTCGAAAAGCATTCATCCATTCATTTGGAGCCATTCATGTTGGGTGCTGCTGTGGGTGTCTGTGGGCGTGCGTTTGTATGTGTGCCACACACAGGGGTATTGGAGCTCAGAGAGGGATAATCTGGAATGGCTCCAGGTTGCGGCTCAGTGCATCCCTTTGAAACACACGCGCACGCAGACACACACACACACACATACTTAGAGTCCCCAGTGGCAGACATCCTCTGGCTCTGGTGCAGCAGAATGAACACTGGCGCCACATTAACCAGCCCTCTTCAAAAAGCTCTCTGAATAACCCTGCTAAAGAAATCAAAAACATCAAATCCAGCTCTCTCAGATGCTTGCTGCGTTGAAACTGATATCTCTATTCTGCTGCAGACGAGGACTGAGTCAAATGTCAGCATCTTGGTACCGACGTAAACTCTCCAAAACTGGGAGCATTTGGACTTCAAATATCATATTTGCTCATCCTCTTCTCTGTGTATCTTGCCTTGTTTTGGATTTATTTGCCCAGGTTGAGAGGTTTTAAGATATCAATCTCTCCACTCCAATACAGTGGAGATGAATAGCATTTTAAAGGTTGATAGTTCAAGAGCAACATGATTTCCCGTAATTAATTTACCCAAAATTACAGATAATCCAGGTGCACCATGACTTTATGGCCCAAATGATTACCAGTGAGGTTCAGCAGGAAGATAGAGGACACTTGTATCCGGTCTGTTGTTTACACTCAGTTACCAAAGATGAACAGAAGTAAGGCTTTTTATTAAAGAATAATTTATAATTCGTTGAAAAAGGTGAATCATCCAAAAGAAGACAAGTCCTTTGAGAATAAATGTGGAGTTACAGGAAGAAAAATAATGTGTCAACATGCAAGTTCACATTCACTGATGTCCAACTTAGGGACACAATTATGCATGATTAGAAAATCAAATGTCTTTCCATGAAGACAGTCTCTAACCATGAAGCCAAAGCAGCTGAATCAAACTATGACGGCATGGCATGACATGGCAAAACCAACAATTAGACTATTTATAGAAGAAGAAGAAAAACAGTGAAAAGGTAACAGAAAGTGGTATGGTAGATAAATGATAAACAGTTCCAGAAAGTTGGCAAATAATATGTATTAACAAACATATGTTAAAATGCCCCAGATATATCTTATCGTATCATATTTACAGTCGGTATAAATGTAGCAGTCTTGATGAAATGTAAAGTAATGCTAATAAAGTTGTGTGAGAGCATCTAGAGATCCACTTATTGAAATACAACTACTGCTCCCCTGAGAACTGATATCATGAAAATGAAAAAAATGTTGCCATCATACCTACAAAATCATCATTATGGAAATACTACCACTAGTCCTTACCACTAGCTGATAGCATGCACAAAATGAAAGAGGACCACTGAGTTGCCGTAGTGATGGTCACATCATACTCATTGCCTGGCCAAAATTACATAGTCAGAAAAAGCTGAATTAAGTTAGAGTTCAGGTAAGGGAAGACCAGGTATAATTACTTAAGTTTATTGATGAGAAAAAAAGGGTTATGATTCATAAAGATGGACCAAGTACCTGCACAGACCTGAATTAAATCCCAGTCTTTGTCACTTACTGTGAATTATCAAAAGATGTCACCCATGGGTCCGGATTGCATGTATTTATTTAGTTAAATATGAAGCATTACATGGGAATGCCAAAGTAGCAACCAACCACGCATCTTAAATAATGCAAGTACACATTTCAACTTTTGGGATGCGGTCTTAACTTTTTCATAATCTTTTCAACATTTATACCTTTGCATTTAAAATATTCATGGGAGGACGAGGCAGATGACATGTTGCAACAGTCTTGGCAGTAAAATTGAAGGGTTTGGAGGAAGTTGCCGCTGCAGGTAGCCCAGAGTATTGAGCAATATACCGCCAAACAAATTGCTGGACGATGATAACTGGGTGACAGGGTGGACATTACTTGTCTAGCTGTATGACAACTGTCTTCTTTTTTTATCTCTGAGGAACTGTCTTGATTTGTAACACACACAAACAGTTCCTTTTTGTCTTTTTGCTAGAAATCGAAAAAATAAAATAGGATTTCTGACAAGGGACCCGTTTGATGTTTTACTGTATTGCAGTGTCCAAAATCTGGCAGCAGAGGTGCATCTAATAATCTGTCTGTTTACTGACTATAGATAATGTGCCCAAAAATAAAACAAAAAACATAAAGAAGAACATATACAAGCCCAAATGGTTCCAATGTTTGACCATTT
Source organism: Taurulus bubalis (assembly GCF_910589615.1). NCBI lineage: Eukaryota > Metazoa > Chordata > Actinopteri > Perciformes > Cottidae > Taurulus > Taurulus bubalis. Next base: position 22,664,390 of record NC_136597.1, on the reverse strand, counting down.
GTTTCCAGGCTTTGTCCCACTGCATAGATCTTGTAGACCTCGGTCCCTCGAGGGGAGGCCAGAGGCAAATGTCCTGAACCAATCACAAGAGACCAACGTATCCTTTCGAATCTACACTGTAGTGTAGTTTAAGTCCACACTGATGCGTAGCCACTGGTTCTCTAATGCCGGGCGATATGTGCGACGCACAGCTTGACAACCCTTCACAACAGCTTGACACCGGCTTTACTCCCACCCCTGGCACTGATTGCCTAATCGTCAGTCCACCCTACGGTGCCCAACGCGTAATTACTTTTTAATCGAGAAAAGGCTATTTCCCGTCGTGATGCCAGGATAATGTGTCAACTCCCAACTTGGTGGAGTGCGCTGACTCACAAGGTCTGAACCCGGGCATCTGCACTAGATGAGCAGCACAACCTTGGTTCTACAGACTAAAGGTTATAGCTCCAAAATAGCCATAATACCCTCCGCTGCGTCACTGAATGCACAATGTGCCATTGTGTGTGACACTGCCACTTTTCATTTAATCAGCCACTCTATTGTGAAGTAGGTAATACCCTCAAGAGCTTTCCTGACAAAACCTTCATCTTTCTGCGGGAAATTAATGAAAAAAATAATCCCTTCTCGGTCGGCAGTTGTTTTGCACCTTTTTGCAAAGCATCCCAGCTGGCAACTGCAAGGCCGTTTATTTTTCTTTCTTATTTTTTGAGGACATATCTATAGGTCTGGCTGTTATGAGTGAAGGATTTGCTCAGTAAAGTCAACTACGTCTTCCATTTTAACAGATCTTCCTGTCCAATTATCTTTTGGAAAAGTTTACAGCTGTTGACATTTTGTATTTACGTATTAAACACCACAGGAGTATTGAAACTAGTAGGTGTACAGTGCCAGTGTCGGCTTGTTTCCAGACAAAACTAGTTGGTTAGGTTTTGCAACAAGAGTACAGGGTTCAGCAGTCTCCTGTGTGAAAGCCCTGTGTTTTATTGCAACGCATTGGAAAAGGTACAAGTTCTTCTCGAAGTGGTCAGAGTTTCCAAGCAAAGGTAGAAATCTGAATTCAAGAAATGTTGTGCACCAGGGGCAGTATTTTGGGGAAACGTTGATGATCTGCATTCCAAATCACCCCTTTCATAGCCATTGGCAGTTGTGCGGCCTGTTATTTATGGTAGTTTGATTGCTAGTAGTTTTTCCTCTTCCCCTCAGCCACAGTCAGAGCCAGAGAACAACAAAGTACAACAACAACACAGCAAAGGACAAGAGAAGGCAGAATCGGTAACAGCGGGCCAACAGTAGAACAGCTGCAAGCAGCACAGCAGAACCCGCTCAAATGAGGGGCGTAATCAGACGACGCACACCGCTACCAACACAAACAATATGAGCGCCGGGATAGATCTGGGGAACAACAGTACACTTTGTATCTTTGACTCAGACAACAGCAGGAACAGGAGCAATCAATACAGCGCTAAAAGCAAATAAAACAAACATAAAAGCAGCATAGGGAGAGAGAGGATTGTTTTGTTGTAGTTATTGAGCTGGAAAGTATGTGAAAGACTCTCGGATAGAGTCCTTGAAGGCGTGCGAGAGAGCAAATGGCTCAAGTTTATAGCCAGGCCTCTCCTTTCTTGTTTTTGAGTAATTCCATCAATTCTTGGCCACATTTTTGGAACATAATGTGTTGTTTGTTTATGTAGAGTGATAAACGCATTGGTTTATTCTCTGTCACTCTTCAGTGCCACCTGTGATCCCTGCGATACCCCAAGGTGTAAAAGTCTGCCAGGCGCACTCGTTTGCGCTGTGACTATTGGAAAACAGGTCCGTGGTGGATAGAGCCAAAAATCTGCTATAATGGGCCCCTGGATAATGATTACTTTGAGTGATGGCATAATGAGGGCTTCATAAATATGCATGGATCACTAGGGGTAGTTATATTGTGGGTTTTTAAAAACTGCAGGGTAAGAGGTCAAGGTAATACGAGAGAGTTGAGGGGGGGGGGTGAGGGGGGAGTTTAGCCCAGCCAGGTGTCTGGATCATGGATTGTTTTCACACCATAGACCAGTAAACTAACGCATGTCTAAATAAACCAAGCCGAGGCTTTCATTATCACTTCTAAAATTCACTCAAAAGAATTTTCTCTCTCAGTAAATCAGTCGAGAAATGTGTTCAAATTGAGGTGGGAATTCAAAAGGAACATTTGCTGGCAGTCCACACACAGTGGAGCTGGAGCCAATGATGATGATCCAGACTTAACATCTTAGTAAAGCTAATAGAAGCAACGGCTTACATGTTTAAGCATTCTGAATAATACTTGAGTTGCTGTTGAAAATGCCTGTCACATATGATTACTGTTTCAACAAGTGTTTCAACGAGTTGTTGGTTACTAGAAGGAAAATATATTTAGACTCCGGCAGATTTTGAAACTGACTTTTTTCCCCACTGCCAGGGATCTTATTCTTCTTGAGAGACCATTCCCCCAGACTTTTCCAGGAAATGTTTAATTGATTATCTAGTTGTTATGACAGATGGGGATCATACCGCACAATGCATGTGACAGGTTCCTCTCCATCTGATTAACTCTAATTTAAAAGACCTATAACATATCCATACATCTCTTAGATGCTTAGAATGAGCACCATATCGCCTTCAATTGTGCAAGACAAACTTGACATAAATGTAAGATTCAAAGTTAGATGATTTTTCCACTGAATCACACCTGCTTAAGCCCTAATATAAAATGCAGTCTTTAACACGATTAATCACAACCACTGTGAGAATACAAAAGCAAAGCATTATTTCATCTTCTATTGTTCCATAACAATGCAGCATTGCATTTAAAGATACAATAGCAACGTAGAAAGTACCGTAGTTATTATTTCAGCTCCAAAATCATTGTTTTGAGCTGGGCTTCCCATTATTATCCATCTCTTAGCAATGCCCAACGCTCATTTGAAACCATTGCTCCCAGCCAGAGTTGAATCACAAACCTTAAACCTTTGCAGCAAAAACAAGCTAGCAAGCATGTCAAGTTTAGCCACTGTTCCAAACACACAAACCCATTAAACATGGTTTAATCCCACCTGCATGTGCTACCACATGACCCTGATCATGACCAAGCACTTTTTCAGAGGGCAATGCTATTTGTTTTGATAGAAAGCATAGCGGTTTAGTCTCAGCTAAAATAAAATAGGAGAATTTTGAAATCATTTTCCAGGGCATTTGACTTTTCTCTTATTTTCATATGTTATCAATGACACCTTGTACGCCAGCAAGCCAACAAATAAGCTCCTGCATTGTTTGTGCGTTTCTTGTGGCCCTGTTGGTTGCTATGGTCACAATGCGAGCTGGAACAGCAAGATGGAAAATATTCAACAATTGCCAGCCCAGAGGGCCGCTGCCGCTAACCTCAGTGGCAGGGTCGCCATCATGTTTATACTGGGAACAATAGAGGCAGCGGTGGTTCTCTTGTATGCAAGTCTTGATCTCATTCAATTAAAGATAACTGTGTATAACAGGTAAGAAGCAGAGCACTCTCCTGTCAAATGAACACATGAATACATACATTGATAAGAGTCAGCAAACCATTTAAAGGAATTTAACTAATAATTAAAATATGGCCTAAACATTACAAAGCTGCAGAATACATTAGAGTCAAATGTTGGTCCACAAAAACAGAACATTGTTTTAGGTGCTTGTATCTGCAGATAATAGATTTGTCAAATTACCGTCATATGTTTTACACATTGACTCATTTGTGGCTGCTCCCTTAAAGTTCATCAACATTGTTCTTAGTGGCTTATTGCTCGCGACCTAATTGCGTACTGCTAATTTTAGATGACCCATGGTTTCATTGCATTGTAATATTACAACTCTTACGGACCCATTGTCACCTTTTAATCGCTTTATTAAAATAATAATAATGCATCATACAATCATTCCCTTCAAGGACTGATTGTACAACCAGACAGTTTTGTTTTTATTTGTGAGGTGACAACTGGTTTGCTAATGTTAGTGTTTGTACTCAGATTCAAAGACAATCATTTTTGAAATAATGTCAAATGACACTTAAATTAGTGTTCTGAAGTGTTTTCTTTTCTTTCTTTTGAGTGTGAGATCTCACTGATTCCAACGAAAGAGAACAGCTCTCTCTAAAGGGTTGTGACATGGTGCGTATGGTCACGTTGCCCCCGGGCTACTTTTGTGCAAAATGCTTTGTTAGTCAACAGAACTGTCGAGAAAAGAGTTGAAAATACATCAAGATCTCTTCTTGTATTATCTGTGACAGTTCCTTTGCGACAAAATATGAACTGCCAACGTTTGTCAGAATTTATATGAACATTGATGGGCATTGGTTTTTAATTATAATGACAGGTTTGCACAGGAGTAAACACAATATCCAAAAGTTTGTCTATGTGACTCTGTGTCCTCTGCTCTTCTCCTTTAGTGGTTATGCAAGCTAACTAAATAAATAACTTTGACTTCTATTTATATACAATTCAACAGCTAGTGGGCCATTGTGATTGCGTAGCTGCTAAACTGCTAACACAAGTGCCAATTTGAGCATATAATGAAATACTCAATTGCACGGTAGGATTTTTTCTGGATTAGAGACGCAATGTTTCCACTGTCTATGGATCTCATGTTCATTAAAGGATCAGAAAGGGCCTAGCCCTCATTTAAATACATATTTTACCTAAGAAACAATGCCATTGCCAAAAAAAGTACAGATAAAGTTTACAAAAGGTAATAAGGCCAAAGATATGTGCTGGATAAATATATTTCCAGGACGAACTGCTGTGTTAGGACAAATGTGTATGGCCTATCAGCCAATTTAAAACGCTATACTTTTATTATTGTTGTATACAGGAGCCTTACATTACATGATGTGCCTTTACCTTGAATGCCTCCAAATACAAAACACATTTTTAATTTTAACTGACTACTATTGAATCTAAAATGTTAAAATGTTCATTTTCATAAGCTAGCATGATAACACTATATTTATACTGTTCTCACACAATCCAGTCGTTTGTTGCTCGTCTTTTAACAACAAGTGTTCGTTCATTTCAACTTATTTAAATGTGAATGAATTGTCGATTTTCAGGAAATTAAATGATTTCCAAATCTCCTGCTACACTATATCTGCAATGAGAGCGAAAGAGAGCGAGAGGAAATGTGTAAAATCTAGGTAGATGTGTGCATGATATGGCTCACGGCTGTCACATAGGTGTAATGCTATCCTTCCTTTTCATGTTTTTAGAGGATACATAACAGATTGCTTGAGTACAGTTATTTACAACAGCATTGATGCAATCATGTACACCTCACCCACACACATACACACACACACACACACACACACACACACACACACACGCACACACACACACAACCATATCAATACAACCGTTTCCATGAAG